>NC_077222.1:45191432-45791432 GCF_024763615.1 Phlebotomus papatasi | reverse complement strand
AGTGATTTCAAAGCGTTATGGGAAAAATCAATTTTTTCACACTTAAACGGCAAAATCGGAGTGATAGCGTAGTCTGATTGGAAAATGATGTATGGACAAAATGTAGAGACAAATGTGCTCTACAATTATGTCGAAGTAATCATCAAAATCGGTTCTTTGGTCATCAAAATTGGTTTTTCGACTGTGGCGCCCCTGGTGTTGGTCCCACGAAGTTCAAATATTCTAGAAAGTTGTAGCATTTGGTGAGATCTTTCATTTAAGTCCTCATTCATCAAAATCGGTCACATAGAACCGGAGATATGATTTTTTGAATTTTGTGAACTTTGACCCCTCATAGGGTAAGTGTGCCAAATTTCGGCCAGCTTCTAATTTCGGCCACTTTGAGTATAATTTCGGCCATGCAAATAAATTAATTAAAATTATGTATGTAATCTTCGAATAGTCAATGAATTCATTTTGCTTTCAAATATTTATTCATTTTAGGATGTATTAACACAAAGACAGTTAAATTATAGGTATAATTTGAATTTAAATTGTGTTGTAAAAACTCAGTGTGGAAAGAGTCTTACAAAAAATGTGACAGATCGATTGTGTCTCTAGCAGTCTTCTGATTTGTGGTGAAGTGCAGAAGGTTTTCCTTCGGTGTTTTTCATGAAAATTGATTAGTTTTCATTAAAGATTGTTTCTGTTTATGTTAATAGTGAATCAATCTTTAAATTTCGGGTGAAATTTCCCAGCTGGATCCTGTATTTCGCGTAAAAAAGTATATACTTTGTGAGCGTCTCTACAGTGAGGTAGTGTTGCCTATTTCGGCCACATCTTTTGCTTTCCTAAATTTCTTATTCATTTTATGTTTCCTTTTTCAATTATTGAATTCTACAATGTCCAGAGAAAAAAAACCATCGCTTCTATGAAAAAGATGATGTGGAAAAGGCCTTGGAAGAGTTCAGGAAGTGCAAATTGCTACGGGAATCTGCGCGTAAATTTGAGATGCTACTCTTCAGGTCTTCAGGACAAATTATACGGAAGATCTCAGACCTTGTGAGTCATATAAACGTATTAAATTAAATATTAAACTCGTTCCGTTTGACGTTTTGAAATTTTCTATCCGTTGCGTCACAAAATGTGGTCAGAAAAAAGGTGGCCGAAATTTCACACAAAGTGGCCGAAATACTACCCAAAGCAATGTCCATATTTTTATTAATTTTTTAATATTTTAGGAAGTGATTTAAAGAAAACAAAAATGATAAACTAGTCTTGAAGGTTCCGCACAACCCTCCCGAAAAGGAAGTAACAAAAAATATCAATATGAATTAAAAATATTGCATTTCAAACTTAGGACTTCGGTGCTTACATGCAACTATGCCGAAATTTGGCACACTTACCCTATCTCCGGTTCTGTTTTAACCACAGCGCAGATTTGCACCATTTTGGAAACGTCCTAGACTGGACTACAACATACTAAAATTTCATTAACTTGCACAATGCCGTTTTTGAGAAAAATTACTTTGAATTTCGATGAATTTTGACGCTATCACAGCGCCACCTGTGGTGACTTTTTGAACTTCCATCTGAAAGTGCTCATCGAGACGAAACCAAAAAGGTAAAATTTATGTCGCTATGTTAATTAGAACCGGAGATAGAGGCCGGTCAATGTTCGAACTTTGACCCCTTATAGCTCGGGTCAGGGGTTATGGATCGACTTAAGGTTTTTTTGTTTGATAGGTATAATCAAGGGCCACGACGTACTAAAATTTCAGCCTGATTGCATAAGGAATTTTTGAGTTATTTAACTTTTAAGATTTAAAAATTTTCTTTTTAATAATAGCGCCCCTAGCGGTGGTTTTATGAACTTGCGATGTTAGAAGGGGAAGTGGCATTTTATGAGAGCTTTCCAAAATGCCCTCATTTTTTAAATTTTGACAATTAGAACCGGAGTTATGGCCATTTTAAGAATTTTTTTTGGACCCTTATAGCTCGGGTCAGGGGGCTCGTCGGGGGACCTTAAGTTTGGTATTGATGGAAGGCCCTAAGGCCCAGCTATAACATACTAAAATTTGAGCCCGCTCGATGCCACAGGGGCGGAGCTATTGAGAAAACAAAAAAAGGGGGGTCTTTAAAATGGCAGAAGGAGGGGTGGGGGGTGGGGGAGTCAATGCTCCAAGTTGCAATTTTCTTGCGATATATAACCTTTGCCGAAAACCGCAAGTCGATATCTTTTTTAGTTTAGGAGCTATTAAGCTCCAAAGAGCGGCCGGCCAGCCGGCCGGCCGGGAACTTAACTTAGCCCCCCATATATTCGTGATCAGGAAGTGGCGAAACACATTTTGGGCAAGTTTGAGGTCGATCGGACGACATGAAATTTTGTTAGGATTATAGTAGGTGAGATTGTTAAGAATCTCACCTAATAACATTCCGGAAATGTCAATTTTACCCTGCAATATTGATCCAAAATCGGTGTAAATATTACCCTTTTAGGTGTATTAGAGGTTAAAGTAACCCTTTTCCATGTTAATTTTACCCTTAATAAGGTGTAAAATTAACATGAAAAAATGTTAATATATTTTTACACCTAAAAAGTGTTAAAGTTCTGAGGAAAAAAATGTTAATTGCATCCTCTTTTTTCTCAGTATACTGTATATTAAAATAATAATGGTACTACGTTTCATATAGAAACTTAAGGTGTCTACACATTGGGAGCAATTTTCGTCAAAAATTGCGTTTTTGACAGAAATTTGACGTTTCTCCCTACAACGCTGCAGGGAATTTCCTTCAAGAAAGCAATTTTTGACAAAAATTTCTCCCAATGTGTAGAGGCCATTAGGCCTTCCCGCAAGGGGAGTTTGGGACATCAATTATATTTTTTTTATTATATGGGGATGGGGTTGTCAGTCCCATGCCCCGTAGAATCAAACTCACTGGATGCAATTCAAACACTTTTAACGTCAGAAAAATTCATGGTGACCTAAATGGGATCCAAATTCTGGACACTTACATCATAGAGCGAGTAGTCTACCACTTGACCCATCTAGTGCCCTCTTAGGGTAAATGTCCTAATGCAAAACCATTTCCAGACGCTTTAACTTTGGCAGAAGGTTCAACACATTAAGTTCATTTTTTTCTGAAGAGAATTACATAAATTTGCTCCTTGACTCTTTTAGAATGTTACTGTTTAGTAAAAATTCTTTAAATATAATTTGAAAACTTCTTAAATACACGAAAAATACGCGAGTGTAAAATGTTTCTATTGGTTACAAATTAATCCAAATGGAGACAAAGGAAAGTTTCTAATTGGAGATAAACAGTGTATAAGTGAAACCGCGACGAAAGGCTTCCAAAACCTTGTTGAGTTGCTCTTTAGTGCAGGATTTGTTCTTATTCCTGGTCTTTTTCCTTTCCCATCTAAAACAATAAGAAAATCTCTCCAAAAAGATCATATTTCCGGGGTTTCTAATTGAAGCATTTGCAGACACTTCGGAAAAACCCTTTTTGTTCACGAAATAGGTAATTATTTCATTAGAAAACTTCACGTATCGTTAACAATAAAGATTAACACTTAATTTAACTAAAATTATCCACAAATATGACATAAATGTTAAACAAAACGAATAAAGAACAATCACCTTATTGTGTTTTTCATGGGAAAACATGGTCGATCGATGAAAAATTCTATGTTGAAAGGTACACTTTTAAATTTGCTGAGAAATTAACAAATTAAAATTTGTGAATATGAATGGATTTTCGCAGTATTTGGAGCAAAATTAACTAAATAATGAAACTGTGGTATAGAAAATATATAAATATAGTAGTTTAGTACTGTATTTATCGTAAAACAATGACGTTTCCATTTAGAGTAGCGAAAAATTTCCTTTTGGAGCAGGTTTTGAATTAGCTGAATTTACTCTAGATAGTTTATCTAACAATTTAACGATAATGTCTCAGCGATTTCCTTTGGCCTTGTAATTCAGGACACAACCTTAAGGTTAGTGTATTTCGCTTAATTACCGTAATTTCTTAACTCTTTCGTCTCCTTTGGGACTCTGGGTACCCATAGAAAAAAGAATTTTTTTTAAACTATTTAGAATCGATAAAAATCCGATTCTTGTGGATGATTACAAACTATAAGGATGTCCAAATCTAGGATATTTTTTACAGGATCCTAATTAACTCCTGAGCTAAGATATTCTTAGTCAAAAATCGTGAATTTTCGATTTTCTGCTTCCTTGCAGATATTGTGACTTTTTTGATATTTCTAGACCAGAATAAGGAAAAACCTCTCGGGGTCAATAAGTATGATAACTAACAATTACAATTTGCATAAATTCGAAAAACAATTTTTTCTTAAATTTTCAAAAAACTTGTTCAAACTTGATGGGAACTCTCGTCCCCAAAAATCTAAAGTTCAAATGTAAGGTTATACCGTCAATGCCCGCCATTTGCTTTTTGACACCAACCTTGTAGGAAAATTCCAAGCGGGAGCGAAATTTTTGCCAATATGGCCGATAATTTTGACATTTGGCAGCGAGGGAGATTGCTTTCGGGGAAGTTTTTCCTATTCTTCCAGATTTTGGTGAATTTTGATTGTCCAGGAAGTGTTTTTTTGGCTCTTGAGAAAGCTTAATGTGTCTGCAATAATATCCTGTTGAGAGAAATGTGTGAAAGTGTTATTCTGTGAAATATTTTGAGGAATCTGTTGGCAAGCAGGAGCTGGGTGTCCTTTTAGCACTTCCTGGACATCCCACAAAATACTGGTCAATAATTCTTCTTGTTTTAGTGATCAACATTGTAAAGGAGTCATTCATTTGACACGCAAAAATAATTCACAAAATTGATATTATTGGCTTTTGGAAAATTGAAGTTTATCCAAGTTTGGATCCTTTGCGTTCTTTAGGGAACGAGAGTTCCCATGAGTTTTCCAATTTCCCAGAGGCGGAGAAAATTCTTTCTCTACAAAAGTATCATATTTGACCACTATAAGACTTACAATAAAGTGAGTTTTATTGAAATTCGTTCGCTGTATATGTTGTGGTCCGGAAAGAGTTAAGGATTAATGGCAACTGTTATATATCGGGTGAACATTGCAACTTGGTGCATTGACCCCCCACCCTTCCTTTCGCCATTTTGAGCTTAATTTTTCCACCTCCAAGAAAATCACTGGAATAGTGACCAATGCACTTTGTCAATACTTCTTCTCGATAATCCTTGTCGCCGCTAAGCTGCTCTTGGATAATTTTCTTGGATAATAAATTTAATTGGTCATTGAAGAGACACAACTGTCATATTCCATGAGCTACTTTTAAGGGCTCTCAGAGTACCAAACTCTTGTTTTAGTCCTCTTATTTTGCTAACCGTTGCAATGGGATGCTGTTGGTGCGCCCTATTCGTGTGAAGGACGTCCGCCTCTTTGATCTCTTGCTCCAAATTTCAGGAAAGACACCTTTCTAGTTGCATTCCACACAATCAATGGTTCCTGATCTGATACATAAAAAGAGCACTAGTAGTTTTGCCATATTTTACGTTTTCAGACTCCAAAACTTATGTAAATAATTCAGCTTCTATATCAAAATCGTATAAAACACATCACAAACACGTCAAAATTGATGAAATAAACTGTAACAAATAAACTTTAAAGGATTATCACAATATTCACAGAAAATCACCACAATATTCACTGGAAATAAATAATTCCGATTAAACATAAATAAAAAAATTCACAAAAATCAACAACAAAGTTCTGACTCGTCATTTCAGAGTATGTAGGGTAGACGCTTTTATTACCAAAACACTCCTAATCGATCAAACGATGCTTGTATCGACTTCTCTTCCAATTTATGGATAAAAAAAAATTTTTTCTACATGAATTTTAATTATATGATTGTTTGATTATTTTATGTTTCACCTTGTCAAATAACCCGGAAAATATAAAATACATATTCACATTCCCTGATGGTACATGTAAAACCCATTTTTCCTTGATCGATATTACAAACATCGATTGATCAATAATACCATCAGCTGATCGATATTACATGCAAATGCACTTCGAAAAGTTTTTCGTGTTTTAAACCACTCCAAAATAAATATATCAAGAATGTGAGTGGTCGATCTTCTACAGGACATCAACAAGTTTTCATTTCAAAAATACGAATATATAAATAGTTTTTGTCTGTTAAAGTTGATCATTTCCTTAACTAATCGATAATACCCCCGTCTACCCTACTGGATGTACAAGAATCTAAAATCGATTTTATACTTTACAATTTTATGAATTTATAATGACAAGAATATAAGAGGATTTTTAGCCATTTTGCCGTGCAATCCCTTTACTACCGCAATCCATTCAAAAGTTCATTTTTTATGCGAAAAGTTTACCAAAACAATTAAGAAAGTATATAAGCCATTTTTTTATGAGAATAGTAATAAATAAGACGACGACAGTCACAAAAGAACAACATAAATAATGTAGAAAAAATAACTTAAATTTGAATTAAAAAAAAAAAAAAACAAATTGGTAGATCCCAATTCTATCCAAATTAAATAAATTCTGATACATTTTAGAGGCTATGTTAAAATATTTTAATTCCAAAATATTAGCACAAAATCAATTAATCGTTTTATAATATCATTTGTAATTTATAGTCTATATACATTGTGAGCAATTTTCGTCAAAAGTTGCATTTTTGACAGAATTTTGACGTTTGCACCTATACCTGTGCAGACGATTTCCTTAAAAAAAATGTTATTTTTGACGAAAATCGCACCCAACGTCCAAGGGGAGACCAGGTAGAATTAAACAGCAGTAGAACTAAACATTTGGGTATTATAATTTTTCTTATGAAGAATATTGAGCAAAATACTACTTATTCTGAGTAATTAACCCCCTTCCTATCCTACGTTTATTAGCTGAGAATTTTTACAATCTCAGCTTTTGTGGTCACAGGTGAAATCCGACCTCGTCAGATCGGGCCCAAATTTTGGATCTACACGTTTTGACACTCATAGATCACGAAAATCATGTGCGCCAAAAATCGATTTTCGTGGACGTCCCGTCCCGTCCGTCGTATAATTACTTCTGGAGAGAGAACGGAGAGATATCGACAAGCAGTTTTCGGCAAAGGTTAAAAGTCATTGGGCCGCTAGAAGTCGCGCCCTTGGGGTCGAGGCCTTTCCAACGGTGGGTCGCACTCCTCCCTTGATGTTCCCTAACCCGAGCTATAACCAAAAATGTCTTGACCGGACTGCATTTTCTATGTTTATGAAGGGATTTGGATGAAATTTTAGCATATATTGTATCCGAGAACAAGATCTTTTAATAATGGGTCCCATCCATCTCTACCCCAACCCACTGTACCCTCACCCTTACCATATCCAAATGGACCGGACTCTATCTTTACGCTCTTAGAAAAAATTAGTTAGGAGAAGCTCATATGCAGTTATTAGAACTATAAAATATAGTAAATATAGACCCAACTTCATATGTAGTTCGGGTAACTAAATGAAATAGTTGACCAGAATTAGTTGAATAACCCTGCGTAATTCTTGCAAAAGTTGACAGAACTATATAAAAATATAGGCTCATGTATTTATATTGATAGTTATGACTAAATGAAATTCGTTACTGATATTAGTTTCAATTATCAATTTCATTTAATTAACACAACCATGTAATATTTTGTGAAATCTATATGAAATAATTGCCATAACTTATCTATCTAAATATTGCCTTTCGTTCTTATTACTAATAAAATTGTTATGAAAAAAATATTTTATGATTATTGTAATCATTTTAAGTTAATATGGCAATAATATCCCATTCTACTATTATACATTAGTAATCATGTCTAAACTTTTCTAAGGGTGTAATGTTTATTAACCGATTTCAATGAACTTTTCTTTCTCTTGTTGGCCTTCTTCACTCAACCTATTTAAAATAGAAAATGACCAGTTATAAGCCCAGATAAGCTTATGGTAGCTGAGATTCTTTACAGGCTACCTCGAAATGCGTGCAACTCACGCTGCTTGCAACTCGGAATGCATGAAAATTCGATTGTGAATTGAATTTTGGATGTAAAGAATCGCGTCGAGCCAATTTTATCCATTTCGGTGACCGAGAACCGTTTGCTCGACGCGATTTTTTACCCCCAATTTATTATGTGAAGTCGACTTTAGAGCAAGGAATATCAAAGTATTTTATCCAAAACGGCCCTTATGGCCTCTACACACTAGTAGAAATTTCTTTAAAAAATGGCTTTTTAAAGAAAATTTCCCCTATTGTTGTATTCAGAAACGTCAGAATTTTTTAAAAAAGACAATTTTTGACGAAAATTGTTTCTAGTAGAGACTTAATCTAGTCAAGATCTCAAAGTCCTAAATAACAAGAAATTCGATAGGTTTCCCACAATTATTTACCATTAATATGCAATCCTCAGACAAAATTTTACAAAACATCTTGATTGATAGGAAATCAGAGAAGTTAAACCATACAGCCCGTATACCCATTTAGTTACTAGCTCTGGTAATGAACGAATAGATATTTGTCTGTATAGTGACTCGAAAAGTCATTTATCGTTTAGAAAAGCATTTCAAAAAAATTTATGAGAGAATGTAGGGTTTTGGGATGGAAAATTTTGATAATAAATTTAAAGAAAAAGTATTTTCTAAGATCAAAAGCCGATAATGTTATCCGTTTGGTCTCTAAAATAAAACGATAGCTTTACTTTACGATATTACACACTAAAATGTTATTACATTTATTTGAAAATAAATAATAAAATTTAATTCGAATGTAGTCTCCACAATTCGGAAATTTTCAATTTATTAGTTTTTTTTTATTATACTAATAAAGTATGCATTATTTTGGGCAAACCCTTCAATGGTATTTACTTATATCAAATTTATGTATCATAAAGCGATAATTAAAGTGTTATTATCGTTGCTAAGAAATACGATTTCAGCAAACTGTTGATATGATATAATATTATAATAATTTACGGTGTCTTAATGAGGTATTATAATAATTCGCATAATAACAAACACGCAGGTAAACATAAATCAAGAAATACGTTAAAATAATAATATCATACTGTACCATATTTATTTTACAATTTAATATATCGTAGCAAATAGCTAAATAGTAGAGCTTTTAATCTGCAAACTTGCCTCAAAAATTTTACTTAATAGGGAGTATAATCGGTACGGTACTTATTCATAACAATAAGTTTATTTAACTTGTTTATGTTAAAACGACATTACTAAAGACAAAATCTAATTTACAAAGAATTTTCGACAAAATAAAATAAATTTATTTAATCATAACTTATCTAAATAAAAAGCATTCTCTGCATTTGTTTTTGTTTATTTATTTGTTTTCTTTTAATTCATTTTTTGTTGCTTGTAATTTCACATTTTATTCCTTCGCGACAATTTTCTCTATGTCAATTGTCATAGAATGTCTCTGTTAGATAACATACTGAAATATTAAAAAAAAAGAAGAATTTTGTGTGAATTTTTACACTAATCAATTTTTATGATTACCAAATAGTCAGAACACTGTTTCTTTGCAATTTTATAATTATTTTGTGACATTAAATTGAAAGTAAAATGAGTCTTTTGTACTTTATTCTCCGCTAAGGAGAAAGGAATGAACTTCACTTAGCATGATTAGAATAATTTGATTTCAATTAACAAGATTTTCTATTTTTATCTATACACCCTATAGCCATCGTGTCTGACCATATCATACCCCCATCCCTGACCTTACCATACCCACCAAACCCTGACTTTACCATAACCACCATCTCTAGCCTCACAGTTAGTCTAAAGTTCCATTTCAAAATGAGACGAAAAGATGGTTAAAGAAAATACGAAACACAAATACGATTAGATAAATGAAAACGAGAAGTCTCTTTTGCATTAGGCCAGATCACCTACCCCTCAATAAAAAATAACGATTTTTAAAATATAAGGTAATATCAAAAAACATATAGCGATGAAGATGTACTTGGAAAGAAAAGTATTTTCCAATAAAATTTTCCTCTTTTCATAATAAAGACCAAAAAATATGGGGTTCGTTTTAACTTTCGAGTGGAACTTAAAGAAAATTATTATAATCAATAAACAATAAAATGTCGGAATGAAAATCTAAATATAGAAAAAATAAAAACATATATAAAACATATATAAAATGCTGAAAATTTTGTCGATGAAAAATAAATGTTGAACTGGCTACCAGTTCTGGTGGCGTATCGGCCATAAGGGCCCGCTTTATAAATTGGTGGGAGCATAATAAATTTGGGGATTTGGGCACCTGTAAACATGGCGATAGTCATTCCGCACATTATCCAGCATAAGTATATTTTTTTAATAGCTCAAACACTCTAAGTTTAGAACCCGGACTGGGAAGGCGCATTAGTATTCTGTAACAGAATGCTAATCCTAGCGCTGAGATTTGCCATCTCCAGCTTGGAATGTCTTAATATTTAAAGAGGAAAATTGATTTAAATTATGAGATTTGATATTCAAAAATGATGTTCATGGATGGAAAACACATAAATGTATTTTTTTTCATTTTTGAGAAGGTAAGTGACGTGAATTAACGATTAGAGACTTCTATTGCTTAAATAAAAAGAAAATTTAAAGTTACATAAGTGAAATAGCTTCTTGTAAAATATATAAAAAATTTAGGAAAAAAGATTGATTCACAATCTATGTATCACGGTGATCTGAGGTAACCATTCTTTTCGATCAACAGAATAACTTGCAAAGCTTCAAATATAAATCATAAAAGTTCATTATAAACCTTAATCAAAAATTAACTAAACTCTGAAGAAAAATCCCCAGAGAAAATTCAAAAACTAACCCCAAAGTCAAAACACTGGTAAAGTGCCCATATTTGCATGTTGGTATATTCTCTTTCAAAGTCATTAATTGCCTCTTGTCCTGCTCGGACCGGCTTGTAAATTAATTCACCCAGCAATACCACAGAAATTTGAATACATTCAGTCCCAATATGGCTTTAAGCCATATGAATCTATATAGATTATTATTATCATTATCAATTCTTTAAATTCTTGCGAGAATTTCAAAATTTGTCAAATTTCAAATTGTCATTTTTTTACCGTAAGTAGAAAATTAAGACGAAGGAATAAAATTTTGAATGCAGAATAATTTTAATTGATTTTAAAACGCGTCAAAAGGAAACTAATATTCCATCGATTTTTCAAGATTCATTTTTATAATTTATAAAATTAAATATATAGAAATTGTTTGTATTTACAAAATAAATTATTCCAATCATTTAGACCCGATTGAACTTACTAGTTAACGACTAAAAAAATCATACAAAAATAAATACCCAATAAATCACAAGTTAACCCTTGGCTTTACACCAAAATATTACTTTCTTTTTCAAATTTGATTTTTTCATAAAAAAGTTATTATTTTCTTATTAATTCTCAAAAAGGAAAAGCTGAAATATTTAATCTTAAAATTAAATAACTTCATGAATTGCAAATTCAAAAAACCTTTATCGGAGAAAGCAATCAATTTTTTAAAGGTGATTTAGAGATTTATATTAGAATTGAGATTTTACGTTAAGTTTTCTCCATTTAACTTTACTTGAATCATTAGATAGAGATTATTGCAGATTAATTTAAAAGTTTTTTATTACAGTTTTACAATGTCAAACTATTCAAACTCTTTATCAAACATTAAAAAAAAGTTTTATTGAAATATACTACAACTACCATTGAAGGGTTAAATGCAGTTAAACATTTTATTGCCGCTTGTAGACTCCTGCAGTTTATGCCCAAACTTGCACGTGAGGTAAATTCTAAAACTGTCTTTGGAATTCTCTAAAAGATCGTTCATTTTATTAAAACCAATAACATTAATATGTAAAAGGAAAGAAAATCCAACCAGCGATATGTTAAGTTTATTTATTTTTATTTGAGATTTTTTTTATTTTGTTTCATTTTTATTTTATCCGATATCAAACATATTTCACAAGTTTATACATCGATTTCTTTTCAAAATTTTATTATACGTCAAAATAGGTAACACCACGATCTTAAGAACCTGCCAAAGGCAGAAAGCAAAACCGTTAACTCTTTCGTCTCCTTTGGGACTCTGGCTGGGTACCCATAGAAAAAAGAATTTTTTTTTAGACTATTTAGAATCGATAAAAATCCGATTCTTGTGGATGATTACAAACTATAAGGATGTCCAAATCTAGGATATTTTTTGCAGGATCCCAATTAACTCCTGGAGCTAAGATATTCTTGGTCAAAAATCGTGAATTTTCGATTTTCTGCTTCCTTGCAGATATTGTGACTTTTTTGATATTTCTAGACCAGAATAAGGAAAAACCTCTCGGGATCAATAAGTCTGATAACTAACAATTACAAATTGCATAAATTCGAAAAACAATTTTTTCTTAAATTTTCAAAAAACTTGTTCAAACTTTATGGGTACCCTCGTCCCCAAAAATCTAGAGGTCAAATGTAAGGTTATCCCGCCAATGCCCGCCATTTGCTTTTTGACACCAACCTTGTAGCAAAATTCCAAGCGGGAGCGAAATTTTTGCCAATATGGCCGATAATTTTGACATTTGGCAGCGAGGGAGATTGCTTTCGGGGAAGTTTTTCCTATTCTTCCAGATTTTGGTGAATTTTGATTGTCCAGGAAGTGTTTTTTGGCTCTTGAGAAAGCTTAATGTGTCTGCAATAATATCCTGTTGAGAGAAATGTGTGAAAGTGTTATTGTGTGAAATATTTTGAGGAATCTGTTGGCAAGCAGGAGCTGGGTGTCCTTTTAGCACTTCCTGGACATCCCACAAGATACTGGTCAATAATTCTTCTTGCTTTAGTGGTCAACATTGTAAAGGAGTCATTTGACACGCAAAAATAATTCACAAAATTGATATTATTGGCTTTTGGAAAAATGAAGTTTGTCTCCTTTACGTTCTTTTAGGGACGAGAGTACCCAATGAGTTTTCCAATTTCCCAGAGGCGGAGAAAATTCTTTCTCTACAAAAGTATCATATTTGACCACTAAGACTTACAATAAAGTGAGTTTTACTGAAATTCGTTCGCTGTATATGTTGTGGTCCGGAAAGAGTTAACATGCAATTCTCAGACAAAATCCTACAAAATATCTTGACTGATAAGAAATCAAAGAAGTTAAACCATACAGCCCGTATACCCATTTAGTTACTAGCTCTGGTAATGAACGAATAGATATTTGTCTGTATAGTGACTCGAAAAGTCATTTATCGTTTAGAAAACCATTTCAAAAAAATTTATGAGAGAATGTAGGGTTTTGGGATGGAAAATTTTGATAATAAATTTAAAGAAAAAGTATTTTCTAAGATCAAAAGCCGATAATGTTATCCGTTTGGTCTCTAAAATAAAACGATAGCTTTACTTTACGATATTACACACTAAAATGTTATTACATTTATTTGAAAATAAATAATAAAATTTAATTCGAATGTAGTCTCCACAATTCGGAAATTTTCAATTTATTAGTTTTTTTTATTATACTAATAAAGTATGCATTATTTTGGGCAAACCCTTCAATGGTATTTACTTATATCAAATTTATGTATCATAAAGCGATAATTAAAGTGTTATTATCGTTGCTAAGAAATACGATTTCAGCAAACTGTTGATATGATATAATATTATAATAATTTACGGTGTCTTAATGAGGTATTATAATAATTCGCATAATAACAAACACGCAGGTAAACATAAATCAAGAAATACGTTAAAATAATAATATCATACTGTACCATATTTATTTTACAATTTAATATATCGTAGCAAATAGCTAAATAGTAGAGCTTTTAATCTGTAAACTCGCCTCAAAAATTTTATTTAATAGGGAGTAATAATCGGTACGGTATTTATTCATAACAATAATAAATTTAATTAATTAGTTTATGTTAAAACGACATTACTAAAGACAAAATCTAATTTATAAAGAATTTGCGACAAAATAAATTTATTTAATCATATAACACGTAGACTTATCTAAAAAACATTCTCTGCATTTGTTTTTTGTTTATTTATTTGTTTTCTTTTTTGTTGCTTTTGATTTCACATTTTATTCCTTCGCGACAATTTTCTCTATGTCAGTTGTCATAGAATGTCTCTGTTAGATAATATACTGAAATATTTCAAAAAAGAATTTTGTGTGAAATTTTACACTAATAAATTTTTATGATTACCAAATATTCAGAACACTGTTTCTTTGCAATTTTATAATTATTTTGTGACATTAAATTGAAAGTAAAATGAGTCTTTTGTACTTTATTCTCCGCTAAGGAGAAAGGAATGAACTTCACTTAGCTTGATTAGAATAATTTGATTTCAATTAACAAGATTTTCTATTTTTATCTATACACCCTATAGCCATCGTGTCTGACCATATCATACCCCCATCCCTGACCTTACCATACCCACCAAACCCTGACTTTACCATAACCACCATCTCTAGCCTCACAGTTAGTCTAAAGTTCCATTTCAAAATGAGACGAAAAGATGGTTAAAGAAAATACGAAACACAAATACGATTAGATAAATGAAAACGAGAAGTCTCTTTTGCATTAGGCCAGATCACCTACCCCTCAATAAAAAATAACGATTTTTAAAATATAAGGTAATATCAAAAAACATATAGCGATGAAGATGTACTTGGAAAGAAAAGTATTTTCCAATAAAATTTTCCTCTTTTCATAATAAAGACCAAAAAATATGGGGTTCGTTTTAACTTTCGAGTGGAACTTAAAGAAAATTATTATAATCAATAAACAATAAAATGTCGGAAGGAAAATCTAAATATAGAAAAAATAAAAACATATATAAAACATATATAAAATGCTGAAAATTTTGTCGATGAAAAATAAATGTTGAACTGGCTACCAGTTCTGGTGGCGTATCGGCCATAAGGGCCCGCTTTATAAATTGGTGGGAGCATAATAAATTTGGGGATTTGGGCACCTGTAAACATGGCGATAGTCATTCCGCACATTATCCAGCATAAGTACATTTTTTTAATAGCTCAAACACTCTAAGTTTAGAACCCGGACTGGGAAGGCGCATTAGTATTCTGTAACAGAATGCTAATCCTAGCGCTGAGATTTGCCATCTCCAGCTTGGAATGTCTTTATATTTAAAGAGGAAAATTGATTTAAATTATGAGATTTGATATTCAAAAATGATGTTCATGGATTGAAAATACATAAATGTATTTTTTTTTATTTTTGAGAAGGTAAGTGACGTGAATTAACGATTAGAGACTTCTATTGCTTAAATAAAAAGAGAATTTAAAGTTACATAAGTGAAATAGCTTCTTGTGAAATATATTTTTAAAAAAATTAGGAAAAGATTGATTCACAATCTATGTATCACGGAGATCTGAGGTAACCATTCTTTTCGATCAACAGAATAACTTGCAAAGCTTCAAATATAAATCATAAAAGTTCATTATAAACCTTAATCAAAAATTAACTAAACTCTGAAGAAAAATCCCCAGAGAAATTTCAAAAACTAACCCCAAAGTCAAAACACTGGTAAAGTCCCCATATTTGCATGTTGGTATATTCTCTTTCAAAGTCATTAATTGCCTCTTGTCCTGCTCGGACCGGCTTATAAATTAATTCACCCAGCAATACCACAGAAATTTGGATGCATTTAGTCCCAATATGGCTTTAAGCTATATGAATCTATATAGATTATTATTATCATTATCAATTCTTTAAATTCTTGCGAGAATTTCAAAATTTGTCAAATTTCAAATTGTCATTATTTTACCGTAAGTAGAAAATTAAGACGAAGGAATAAAATTTTGAATGCAGAATAATTTTTAATGATTTTAAAACGCGTCAAGAGGAAACTAATATTCCATCGATTTTTCAAGATTCATTTTTAAAATTTATAAAATTAAGTGTATAAAAATTGTTTGTATGTTTCTTAATTAATTTACAAAATAAATTATTCCAATCATTTAGACCCGATCGAATTTACTACTTTCTAGTTAAGAACTTAAAAAAAATCATACAAAAATAAATACCCAATAAATCACAAGTTAACCCTTGGCTTTACACCAAAATATTACTTTCTTTTTCAAATTTGATTTTTTCATAAAAAAGTTATTATGTTCTTATTAATTCTCAAAAAGGAAAAGCTGAAATATTTAATCTTAAAATTAAATAACTTCATGAATTGCAAATTCAAAAAACCTTTATCGGAGAAAGCAATCAATTTTTTAAAGGTGATTTAGAGATTTATATTAGAATTGAGATTTTACGTTAAGTTTTCTGAATCATTACACAGAAATTATTGCAGATTAATTTAAAAGTTTTTTATTACAGTTTTACAATGTCAAACTGTTCAAACTCTTTATCAAACATTAAAAAAAAGTTTTATTGAAATATACTACAACTACTATTGAAGGGTTAAATGCAGTTAAACATTTTATTGCCGCTTGTAGAATCCTGCAGTTTATGCCCAAACTTGCACGTGAGGTCAATTCTAAAACTGTCTTTGGAATTCTCTAAAAGATCGTTCATTTTATTAAAACCAATAACATTAATACGTAAAAGGAAAGAAAATCCAACCAGCAATTTGTTAAGTTTATTTATTTTTAAGTTAAATGTTAACTTAGTTTTTTTTTTATATAAATCAGAAAGACTACATGACTACAGCCGATTTGAATTAGTTAATACCAAATGCTGATACCTTATTTAAAGTGCAATCTATGTAAATATATTTGTTAGAACTAAAAAAGTAATTTAAAGACAAAACAAATATAAGTTTTTTTATATATCACCGTCAATTAAGGATTTATCGAACTTTAAGGAATATTTTATCGAAATAAATTTAATTTAATTTACCCCAACAGGGATAAGCGGTTGAAAATGAATGAAAAAAAAATGAATTTAAGTATATAATAAGTTTAGAGACCAATTGGTTTGGGACATCGACAGACTCTTGCCGCAAAACGTTTTTTTTTTTCATAATGAAAATTGCGTACAAACCCCCTCCCCCCCAAATAAAATTTGAGATTTAGCCCCCCTCCCTAAACGAAATCCTTGGTACGCCCTTGCTCTTGCGAAACACTAAGTTTTTAGAAGATTAGGAACTTCATTTAAAAAATCATTCGGGTCATTTATCTATTGTCTTTCAAAATTAATTTAAAAAAAGAATGAGAATATACAAATAATAAAAAATATATTCAGAAATTTCCGCTACTGACCAGGAAATCAAATCTTAGAGAAATGCATGACAGAATATATTCCGGACCGGCAGATAATCCCGATAAAGTAATCACGTAAGTGTAGATAATTGGAGAGAAACGTGATAGATTAATGCCTCTTTTATCACTCTGACTGTTAATATTCCAGCAAAAAGCCCGCTTTTCAGCATTTAACGCCAGAGAGTATCTGATAAATGAGCACTCTGTAGAAGCCCGTTTAACTGTCCGGACGTATTCTCTGGACAAACCTCATCAATTCTCGAGGCATTTGAGCAATTAGCATTCTTCAGCTGTGAGCTCTTCTATTTTCGGATGACAATACAACTGGGGGATTAGTGCGACCTTCAGCAATTGCAACGCAGAATTGTGATATTTGATCTACATGGAGGGGACTCCGGGTGCCGAAAATGAGATTGGGAGTCACCGGAAATACTAAGAATGTCACCAAAAAAAAAGAAAGTGTGAAATGTCTCGGAAGCACGAGAACAGGACATCCCTTCCGCAAGGGCTGTTTTTTTCCATAGCGTGACTTTCTTTGTAAATACGCGAAGGAGGGCCGTGGTGCATGCGGTCATTTATTGATTTTCTCGCCCCATCCTCCCTGCGACATTCAAATGTGGCGGATACCGAAGAAACCAAATGAAACACACAATTTTTCCCACTGAGAAATGGATGCTACCAATCATAAATGCATTCGAAATCATCGATAAGGATTACTTTTACTGGCAAATTGTTCTTACAATAATTGGGGAGAAGTAAAATTGAGAATTTTATTGGAATAAAAAAGGGACATCTTTCCCCTTGTACTCTCTGCGCATAAAAAATGAACCCCATTTTTGTTACCCAAAAGTGCCTTTGAGAAAAACCGATTTTCACCCAAATTGACGAGACTTTCTCAATAGATAACTATTAAAATATATTTATGGGGGTCTTACCTGGCTACTAATGTACTTTTTACGTGGTTTTATAGATATATTTCATGGTTTTCTTACAAAAATTGTACGGAGCACATAGCGAACACGGACACCACAAGTCACTTTTTTCTCGAGTGACTGTGATTCGCGAAGTAAACGAAGATTGACGGGCGGCAAAAATGGTGAATATTTCAAACAAATTCACCACAGCTAACCGTAAAGAAACAAAAATAAGATAATGTCCTTCTAGTTAATTTTGCGACAATTCATAGGATATGGAAACTTTTAGAAAAGCACCAGGATTTATTGATTAAATTATACCTAAAAAAAAAACAGTAAAGATGGGATATTTTAGATGCATTTGATGTTTTCTGGATGTTTCACGTTTTGGGTGCTTGTGGGGAAGTACTGCCATAAGCGCACCTGGTGTTCGGTTCTCGGAAACTAGCAATATTTCGAAATGTAACGGAGAATGAAATGATCTTACCTGAATAATTTATACTTTTTTTACAATATTAATAACAATTAAATAAGAAATTGCTAAATTTATTGTCTCATGTGAGGAAGAATAGAATTCCTTCCTCCCAGAAAGATCTCAAAATACTCAAACAAAAGCGTAAAAAAAGATACAAACTAATTTTTTATTCTTTTATTACCCCATTCTTATAATGAATTATTGCTCCAATAGTGGAAAAAAATATTGCCCAGAAATTGTAATATTAGGCTCCCCTTTTGATAGAATATCCCCAAAAATTTTTATAACCAAATTATAAAATCAAATAAGAGAAAATTCTCTTTGTTCGATGTCATGTTAACAAACTGCACGATTAAATTCCTTAAAAATATAGAGAAACATTATATTTAAAAATAAAATGTAAAATTTAGCAGCCACGTAAAGGGTTGATTTTGGTAAATATGGCAAATATTAGCAGCCACAGCATTGGTTCTTTTTGGCAAAATAATTATATTTGATTTGTACTGTAAAAATCGTTGTATTTTGGCATCATTGTGTGAAATATTTTGAGGGTAGAGAGATCATTCTCGTGATCTGTTCTGTGCCCAGGCACTGGATGGAGTACTGGAACTACTACCCTGACTGTTGGCCATCTTCTGCTTGTAGTCCTTCCGTAAATGTTGCCTGATTTCTGTGTGGCAGTGCTCGTTGTTCGTTACAATAATCTCACCCAAATCTGTCGTTGTAACTCTTGCTTTGCAGTTGAATTTCCTGGATAAATTGCACTGCCAGTATTTCTTATCCTTCCGTATGTACTGGATGCCAAATGTGTAGCCATCGTGAACGAGCAGGGGCTTCCCGCGCTGACTCAACATAAACTCTAACTTCCCGTGAAACCACTTATCTCCCGGAGACACTGCAGACACAACAATTTTCCAAGCAGTCCAAAAGGAAAAGTCAAAAGAGAAATATCATTAATTTTACTCTATATTTTCATTCGCAATTTCTCTCGCTTAATGCTCTAATTAATTTATAAAATTTCTATCTAAAATAAAAATTAAATACACTTAGCATGACTTTCAAATCGTCGACAAAAAAAATGAACTTGTTGCATTTTATCTGATCAAATATCACACATAAATAAATGAAGTTGTCCTTAATTGTGATTGTAATTCTAAAAAATAGTAACATTTTTCTCTCTAGCAGCGCCTGAACATATGACACACAATTTGGTATTTTACTCACTCCCCATTGAGACCATTTCAGATTTCTTCCTTTCTTTTCTTTTCTTTTGCCTTTTACATAACATACACAGAAAACATGTACAATTATTATGAAGTTTTTTTTAATGAATATAGATAGCTTTTCCAATGATGATGTCATCTACTTTTCCTCTTCGAAACTATTCTTTTTTTATTATAAATTTTACAGCAAATATAGAACTTGGAACTTTGCGAAAATTTATTTCTTGAGTTCTTTCACAAGGGGAGAAAATTCAATGAGTATAGTGTACATATCCTCAATTATTTTTCATCATTGCGGTATTTTTCATAATTTTGAAATGGGGTAAACTCATTTAAAATAAGCATTAGTATTGAAAACTTAATAAAAAAATTGTAAAATAAGAAAATAATTATTTTAAAAAATGTGAAACATCAATGAAACATGAATTAATAGTTTTTATTTTTAGAAACATTCAACATTTTTCTGAGTAAAAAAATTTATGTCGACAATTTATTAATTTTACGTTTGAAGGAAGGCCATCTATCCCTAATTCGGAGATTTAAATAAATGCTTTAATTCTTGAAATCAGTAAAATTTATTCTAAACATTGCTAGAAATTTCGATGTTAGTGGCTCTGGCACAGCTTTTGGATCGCAGGACAATTTTTTAAATTAAAAAATCATTTCTGTTTCTCAAAAAGACTTGCAAAAGTCATAAGATTTCCTGTCAGTAAGATTTTCCATACAGTATACTCTCCGAAATTCGGGCATTTGGGACCGAAATGTCACCCGATTTAGAGAAAAATTCGTGCATCAAACTGTTTGAAATGCAACGACTTTTTATTCATCTGTACACTCATTAAGTTTACATATCCATATTGTAATTGTAAATTTTATGAAAACCCCTTAATAATGCAAAATCACGTCATAGCTACGTAAACCATAGCAAAAATTTGGGCATATTTTCTGAATTAGATTATGCTTACCCAGCGAGCACCAAATGCTAACCGATTTCAATTCAGCTGAAAATATTTGTATTTTCAGCTAACTTCTGCTAACCTTAAACGAATATTCGCGAGGCAGTGCCATTTCGATATATTTGGTTAGCACTTTTTGTTCGGCAAATGCTGACCGGTCAGCACAAAGGGATGTAAATTTTGACTATGAAATTTTCCTGAACTAAAAGGCGTGCCAAAGACATAACAGAAGAAAAATTCTCTCTGATCGAGTTCATATTCATAAAAAAGAACAACCCTGATTCCGTCAATAATGCCGCCAAAAGAGGTTCCAGCTGTTCGTACTACGAAATGTCTCTTGTATCTGTCAGATATCTTCATACAGTAGAGTCTCCTAAATTCGAACGCTCGGGGGGTATTTTTGACATTTCTCACCTCCCAAATTCGAACGATTTTTTCAAAACTAACGAAATTTGTGTGAGATTAAATTGTACTTTGAATCAAATTCTAGTACCTTCTCGCAAGTTTTAGTGGTAACATACTTCCTTTTCATTTTACACGATAATAATGTATGTAAACATTCAAGAAGATGCACATAAATATGATTTTCATTCACCTAGAATACGAACTTTCTCTAACATAACACAATTGACATTTTGAACCCAAACGGCGTTCGAATTTGAGAGATTCAGATTTGAGAGACTCTGATAGGTTTAGTGTTAAACTAATAGTACATGATCAGTTTGAATTTCAAAATTGGTTTGTCCGAAATTTCAATTTTGTCCTGTTCAAATAAAGTTCTCGTTTGCTTAAAAAGCGTTCAAATTAAACCTAAATTGCCTAAATTCAAACCTAAATTGCCAAAAATATTTTCACGAAATAATTTCAATTTCATCAATATTTTGCTTAAAATCAAAACTGTCATGCGATTTTTTCAGTATAAAGAAACATCAAGGAGTAATTTAACAAAATCTATAAAAAAATGATTTTTTTAAAGTGAAATCGCGATTTTCTGAAAAAATGCTCAATACGCAATATCATTGATTGAAACGTCCCAATGCTAAAAAAAACAGTTATTTTTTTCATTTTTATTTAAAACTTCATTTGATCCGCAGCAGAAATTTAAAATAACTTTCTTTCATCTTTCATCATTCATAAATTTTTATCTGCTTTTTGTATTATTTCATTTCATAACAATTTTTCTCTACTTAAGGTATCTGCACCAAATTTCGACCAGCTTGCAATTTCGGCCAATTGTTTTATTCCTTAAATTTCTATGAATTTTTAGTTTTCGCACACTCTAGAGATTACACAATGCAAAATAAAAACAAAAAAAAATGTGGCTTCGACCAACGAAATCTTGAAGAAAAGACTTTGGACGAATTCCAGAAAGGCAAGGAACTATGAGAATCAAGGTGGTCGAAATATTACCCAAGTCGATGTCTATATTTTTATTCATTTTAAAATGTATTAAGAATTATTTTAGAAAAAACAATGAGAATAAACTCTCTTCAAGATTCCAAGCAACACTCCTAAAAAAGAAGTAACCAAAAAATTCAATTTGTATTAAGCATTGGCGCTTGCATGCAACTATGCCGAAATTTGGTACTGTTATCCCCATAGAGATTCCTTTTGTATTATTTCCGTAAGAAAACCCAGAAGATATCAGAAAATAAGTTAGACAATACTTATAATATTTCGAATTTAGAGATACATATAAAAAAAGAATAGTGGAAATCTTATAAAAAAAATTAAACGGATAATTGCATTGATAGGGTAGAGTCAGTACTTTTCGCCACCCTTAAGCTTTTATGGTCTCCTTAGGTGTAAAATTTTTGTCAGACTAAAATGAATTATTGTATAACGATACTTTGAATCAACATCTATCTAAATATCTATAGGATACTTTTCGAAAATTTTAGTGAATTTCATTGAAAAATTTGCATTTTCGCCAATTGTTCTTGTTTCAGTACTTTTCGCCACTTACAGTAGAATCTCGCTAATTCGGTTTTTTGAAGATCGGGCTACTTTTTAATTCGGGCGGCAGTTAGATTCGAAAAAAGTTTGTTGACATTTTTCAAGTTCGATTATGATTATCAAATGAAGCAAATATGTTCAAATTTGCCACAATTTGTCTTAGCTTTGATGTGATTTTGCATTATTAAGAGGTTTTCATGAAATTTATAATAGCAATGAGCATGTAAACTCAATATGAGTATGCAGATGAACAAAAAATCGTTGCATTTCAAACAATTTGCTGCCCGAATTTTTCTCTGATTCGGTTGACATTTCGGTCCCAAATGCCCGAATTTGAGAGAGTCTACTGTATTTTAAAATAATTAAGAGACGTGATAACCCAATAAAATAGTAGAATACAGCATATTATGAGTGTAGAAGTACCATTTATTAATAAATTCCTTAAATTAGTTGTTTTATCTTAGGTGGCCAAAAAGTGCTTACATGGCGAAAAGGGCTGACCCTGCCCTATACGATTCATGAAATTTTAATGTTTCGTGTTTGAATTGGGACATCTTTGATATAGGGTTTGTTTTCCTATTTTTAAATGGAACTGTGCCTTATAATTAAGCAATTTAGCTTGACAATTGGTTTGAGGAGCTAAATTATTTCGCAGTAAGGTTAAGTTCCGTTTAAAAATAGGAGAAAAACTTCCTATTTCTAAGTGACCCCACTTTCTCCTACCGTAACGGCAAGATATAAATAATAGATTGTGAATATTTTTGGCCATCTTAGCTGTACTTTCTGGCATTTGCTAGATATTCAGGAACAATGTAATTGATAAAAAATCAAGCACATTATTTTCTTTAAAGGTACTTGCTACAATAAAATTTTGAATTTTGTATTTACTCCGTATCATTGGCAATTTTATTAAAAAATACCGAAAATTGGGGCATTTGGGAGAGAGGGAGGATTACCCTAAGTTTGTCTACATCTACAAATTTTTTCACCAAGCCTAAGACAATTTCTAAACAAATTTTAACATAAACATAAAGTTTCTCAAGATCATGTTTCACTTCCATGTTTCACTTCATGTTTCACTTTCATGTTTCATCAATCAACAGCACAAAAAAATCTCCCTTTCTAATAAATTCCATTCATGTACAAAAGGGTTTCTTTAAGAAAATAGAACATGCATAAATTAATTGCTTAACCAATTGATGATAATAGTTAGTTCCCTGATTAAGAAAAAAATGCCTGTTTCTCCAAAAAATATAAAACAATGCATGAAAAATGAACATGAGGAATGTACACTTCTCCTTCTGCAAAATCTTCTCCCCATCTTGCAAGATTATTTTAAGTACTTAGACCAGAGGTTGTGGAATTTTCCTGTTCTCCACACTCCTCCACCTTCACCTGATCCTACATGCTGTGCTCCATCTTGAAGGATGGAGCACTGGATGGGGACAAGAGATTGGTGGCTGAGGATACTGGAATATCATGAGACTGACAGGCGCTATCATCGCTTGGTGGAGTGGATTGCTGTTGACTGGGCACCCCCGGAGATGCAGCCACAGAAGTTGGAGTAACTGGCATTGTTTGACTATTTGGCGTTGTATTGTGATGCAAATTCCCGGATTCTTGTCCCGACTGCTGCTGCTGCTGCTGCTGCTGCTGCTGCTGCTGCTGCTGCTGCTGCTGCTGCTGCTGCACAACTGAAGTTCTCTGCTGACCCTGAGTGGAATTGGGACTGTGCAAGTGATGAGCACTGTTGTGTGTACCCTGAAGATTAGCCGCTGCTGCATGGATATTAGCATTGCCATGATGTTGTCCAGGATTAATGATTGGATTCATATTTGACAGCTGCATGAGATTGTTGTGGCTCAAAACATTGTGCATCACATTCGAATGAGCCTGATGATGATGACTTTGGGCTTGATGATGATGATTCTGATGCTGTTGATGAATTTGCTGAGCATTCATTGACTGCTGCGGAGATAAATTTGACATTTGCATACTAGCCTGAGACACCACCGCCGACAGAGAATTCCCCTGTGACGGATTCTGCCCAGGCACTACACCCTGTGGCAATCTCATGCCACTTCCCGGCGGCAGAGAATTCAACATCTCAGCCCCCGAACTCTTCATGTGCGGCTGATGATTGTGCACACCAGTAGCAGATATCACTCTACCCTGATGCGTGATACACCTCGCCCTGCACATGGTTATCCGGTAAGACTTACACAGCCAATACGTCTTCATGCCTTGCTGTGTGGCCACGGTGTTGTTGCGATTGAAAATGCAATTTCCATGCAGCAGAGATGTCGTTGATAGCATCGTGACGTTGCTACCTGATCAACAAAAGTGGATATCAAAGATAACCATTTACAATCTCTCCCAGTGCTCTCCACCTCAACACAACAATAACGAGCGCCATCGGGAGAGATAGATTGAAATAGATAGGTGCACTATAAGGCAAAAATCATCTAAAGAATTAAAAAAAAACTACAACTTGCAACATCATTTCCTAAAAATTCCTTTCGTTCCATTATTTTTTTTTGCTCTTAATTCAAATCAACTAATTTTATTGTAAAATTAAAAGAAAAACACGAAATTAAAAAAAATATATTTTAAAGGGAGTAAAAGTAGATTTTCTACTCATATCGAATTCAACAAACTGAGAGGGCAATCATTGGTAAATTAGGAATCCCTGGAAATTAAAAAAATTAAAAATTGATTGTTCCTTTTTTTCTTTTTCTGTAACAAAACCTCTGTGTTTGCGAACGTAATCAACTGTCGTATTCCTCTTACAGACTTTTGCATAATTTTGATATTATAAATTGAAAGGGGTGGAAAAGCGTCCCGGGCTTTGCAAAATGCTGGAACTCGTGACTTTAGATGCTATATCGCAAAAGTACTTTCGCATCATTTACCGTTTACTGGTTCTCAACCGATTTGAACCGATTTACAAATCCCTCAAAAGATCCCCCAAAATAGTTTTAAAAGTAATAAGATTGATTTTCAGATAAAAATTTATTATCGGTTCACTACCGATTCAAAACCGATTGGAACCGGTTTAGTTTTGTCGGAAATTCCAAGACCTTTCCAACGACCCAAACACAACCCCATTTGCTTGATAAATGCGCACTCTAGTGTCTTTTTAACCTTTGACCTTGAAAAACCATTATTAGGAATGATTCAACGGTATTTTCGTATATGGACGAAATGTTCGCCTAGATAATCTCTAAAACATATCGAAAAATTAAATAAATCGCACGACGCGTTTTCGAGCAAACCCAAAAAAACATAGTTTTGGTGGGGAAGGGGAGGGTTGGGGGGGAAATGAGGGGCATGCTAAGGACCCTTGGGTCGACTTATGGGGGGTCCCCCGAAAGTCCCAAGTCTCTATCTCTAACCGTTTGGCCTCTAGAGCTGATGACAGCCGGACGGACAGACGGACAAACAGCGTGCCATTTCTCAGAAATCGTCTGAAACGTGAAGATTTGTTAAGAAAAGTGGTCTCCGGGGGGTGGAAGGTGGAAATTTGGGGGAGTGAAAAAATCGAGGGATTAGGGTAGAGTAAGTACTTTTCGCCACCTTAAGGTTTGATACCATTGTAATTCTTATACTTTTTGTCGAAATAAAATGAAATTTTATGTATAGGTGCTTTGAAGCATTATCTTTCTATTGAACCAAGGGACTTCCCGGTATTTTTTGGATACTTGGTTGAAAAATTACATTTTCTGCAACAATGCATGTTTCAGTACTTTTCGCCACCTTTAAAACACTTTTTCGCCTCTTGTTTTCAATTGATTTTTAAGAAACAGCAGCTTTCGAAAACCCCCAAAAGTACACGGCTCAATACTTTTCTTACTTAACAACGATACCAGACAATTATTAGGGTATTTCAAATGATTTTTCGCACATTTTCTATTTGAGACAAAAATCAATTGAAAATTACGCCTGTTTCAACTAAATTCTGCGAGGTGTGCCACTTGTAAAATGCTTGGAAAAATGAGTGGCGAAAAGCACTTACACAGCCGAAAAGAGTAAGCCCTATTTCACCACATCCATATTTCTTAATTTTTTTTGGAAACATTATTAATAAATTATATTAGAACAAAGCATAGTTAATAACAGATTGACTTTCAGTCAAAAAATATCAAATAGGGGAGACTGGGGCAAAACTTGTCAAAACGCATATTTAATTGTTTCACAAGCTCTGAGAAAACTTAAACGTTTTATAATAAGCATATTCTTATAGTAAATTTACTGCACTACAACATTGCAGAAGACTATTTTCCTATATCTCGAAAGAAATGTGATTTTTGAATCATTTTCTAAAAGTCGATTTTGTGGAGATTCTCAAAATTACTGGGGCAAATTTTGTCAGTTTTTGGATAATTTGTGGCGTTTTACTCTCGCAAATGTTAAAAATATCAAATAGACATATTTTTATAGGAAATTTATTCCTCTACAACTTTGTTGAATACAATTTTTCTCTATCTTAACGAGAAATGTGCTTAAATTGAGCTAATCAGTATTGATATTTTCTGTAAGCCAAATATTCCAAAAATAGGGCTCAAAATTTCATTATTTTTTATTTTACATAATCCTTCCTTGGTTCATGAAGGCTATTTATAATAAAAATTTCAAGCCTCAGTCTCTTTTATTTTAGAAAATAGTGAATATTGAAATTTTCGTTTTGACAAATTTTGCCCCAGTCTCCCCTACTGTACTGCAAAAACATAAAATAATGCAAGACAATTTTTCTGAGCGTTGACAAGTTTATTAAGAACTCCATATTTTTTTAATGACTGTTCACCTTGTCGACGATTTCTTTAATTAACTTGCAAATAATCTTGTCGGTGGAGCATCTGATATGGTTTTCTGATTCATTTGGTTAGAGGTCACGAAATAGCACTCATTTCATAGTTACACGAAATCATAATTCTCTTAAAATGTGATTTTAATTTAGGTGGCGAAAAAGTGCTTAGTGGCGAAAAAGTATTGACTCTACCCTATATGTGGAGCTCAGAATGAAAAATGAACATATGCTTTATGCTATCCTATGCTTTAACCATAAGATATGTTAATTTTTCATTCTGAGCCCCACATATATACTGCTCTCTCCGTAGAGTTCGAGCAGTACAAATAAATAGATTTGTCCTTTGAATTACAATCTAATCATTACCAGTGTTTGTTTTTGTATTGGAAAAATCTGCTGATCATAGATCGCCCAGAAATGTCTTTTCCGTAGTAAGTTAGATATTTCTAGAGTAAAAGCGGTGCACTTTATTACGTTTTCACATCTGAAAATGTCTTTTTCTAGTCATTAAGTTATTTGAACCAGGCGGGACTCGAACTCACTACCATGAAAGTCGAGTCAGAGATCTCATCGCCCTTGCCTATTGCACTACTGAGATCAAAAGAATAGAGAGTATAAAAGTAAATAATTCAATTACTTTCGATTACTTAAAAAAATGGACACGTTTCTTTTTTTGGATACGCCCCCGCCCTTAACCTTGATATAGACCTAAAGCCTTTCGGTTTGTTACCAAGATCCTATTACAAACAAAAACACTTAACAGTTAAATAGGGTGATAGGAACACTTTAAGAACTCGTGTTAGGACCTATTGACACCCTACTCTGTACCTTTTTGAATATGAAATTTGAACACTTATCCTTATCGCAAAACGTAGATTAATGAAAAAAGACCATATTACTTACATTTTATTAAATAAATTAAATAAATTTCAGCATTTTGACAAAAGTGTCAAAAGGGGTTCCTGTCGAAGAGGTGTTCATTCGATCCTAAATATCCTTAATAAAAACCTATAAATGGCCTCAATTCTGAGACCAAGATCAAGACCTAGATCAAGAAAATTTCAAGAATTTGAAATTCTGAAATCAAAAAATCAAGATCAAGATGTCAAATATGTCAAATGTATTGGAATCTTGAAATCCAAGACACAAACCGTGTGGATATAAAATTTTGCAATGATGAAACCAATATTTCAAAATTTCAACTAAGAACCTCTCGGAGGTGCTTGTAATTTTCAAGATAACTAACAATTTGAAGAGTTTCATAAGGAAATTACTCTTGATGAGGAACATTTCTATAGGAGATGGAACAAAAACAGAATTACTATGAAAAATACCGCGTTTGTCTTGTAATTTAATTGAAATGTTACATTATTTCTTGATGTTCCCATCGAAGTACAACACCCTTAGAATACCCGCAAAAGTATCACATCTTCCATAAGCATTTCAGAATTTATCATACGTCACAAGTCTTGCTTGCACTTAATTTACTCTCGATTATGACCTCTCATAATTATTTAATACGAATTATAATTAATTTTCCTAATATATGTGATGAAATTTCAACAAATTCAGCACAAAAATTAAGATATTTGTCTGAAGGGACGTTTCGTTAAAAAAATCTTGAAATTTTGGTTTTAGCTAAGACAATTTAAGTTCCATAAATACTTCGCGACAGAATATAAAATCTTGATTTTGGAAATATTTGACAGTTTGAAATTTTAATCTTGATCTTGGTCTCAGAATTGAGGCCAATATCAGTTATATTTTAACGCAGTTACTATTTAGGAACACTACATTCTTTTTCAAGGGTCCTGACGGACATATTTCTAAGCTTGGTATATCGGAAAAAATGAAATGAATCGCATGAATGTGACCATTTCTCTTTTCACGTAAAGAGCCGTTTTTGAATCAAATGGTAACTTTACATACAACAAAAATAGTATTAGAAACATCTATTTGGTACAGAATCTATTTGGAAAATTTTGTCCGTGCTTCATGAAGGTCTTACTGATATTTTGGTAGGACAACCAGGGAAATTAATCTTTTTGATCTAATCGTACATGATGAATAGATTTGATGCGGCTGTTCGAGTAAAAATAAGAGCCAGAGATTCGGTTTTTTGCTAATTGGAGAGGTATAGCCTTTCATTACGATAAGGGCCTTGACAGACTTGAGGATTAGCCGAGAGACGGCTTAGTGTAATTTTATTAGAAATAATGGTTAAACTACATTTCCATAATTTTCCACTAAGTCGTCTCTCGGCTTAAGTCGTTAGTGTGTCTAGGGCATAACGCTAGATTGTCACTTAAAGGACACTACCAAACTTACAAAACCTGTAATGGCAAACATGGCAAATTTTCTAACTCCCAGCATATTCTTAACGGACCGAGCTTTTCGATTATCATTTATTCTGATTTTTGCAGAAGAATTTGGATAGCAGAAATCGAATTTCTAGGATGTTGTAAATATTAATTTACGATCTTTCTCAAAGAAAACCTATCATACTTAAAATATGAAATAAACAAACTGGAAAATCGTTAATAATGTAAGATGAAACGGTTCCGCAGCTAAAGTCCCTGCCGTAATTATGTATTCCCAAAGACAGATTGAGTAAACAAAGTGCCTTGTCTCTAGGGTTAGCCCTCTGAGTGGGAACCGAAGGGTGTTCAGTTCAGCTTTAAAGCAGAGAGCGACCATGCCTCCCGATAATATAATGCTCTGATCTGACAATAAATTGATCCTAAGCTATGCATACGTCAACACACCCTTAACAAGAGTAATCTTGTCGGACTACGACCACCAATAGGCGTTTGATGATTGTTTTTCAAGTTCTCGGTTATTTTCATCTTACAGTAGACATTTACAAAGATCAGTAGAAATTTCATGCTTGATATCCCTATACATATCCTATATTGTATACGAACTTATATAATGATCTTAGAACAAATAAATTTCGAAGATAATAATTAAAAAAGAATTAAGATAATAATTAAAGAAGAATAATTAAATTTTAAAGATCACTCAATGAATCAAATTCGTCAAATGGTATAACACTCGCCCTGCGATGCAAATGTCTTGAATTCAAATCTCCTAATCACCAAAATTTTTAGGGAATTGAAAGTACTTTATCTACATCCAATAAGCTTCCAGATATTCTTAATTCCAGCACGAAGTATCGTATAAAAAAAAATAATAAACTCAATCCCGGTATTATGCACATTTTCGGGACCGAAAAAACGCGCGAAATGGCATTACGCATCGAGAAAATTTGCATACCCGCAGGAGCTTTCTTTTGAATAAATCGGCCGTAGAACGAATTTCGCGCGGAGTAAAAGTAGTTCAAATAAAAAAAATCAACTGTTTAATAAAAATTCATTAACAAACAGTCCTTTTTCGCCAGAGTTCTTCAAGAAATGGTTAGAATATTTAAAAAATTTACCCTAATAAAAGAAATTAAAGTTTTATTCTGAAAAAATAGCAAATTTTTTTCAAAATTCCCGCGTCGCAACATAGTATACATTCATGCGTATTTCAAAAATGATTTCATAAATTGACTCCCAAGGGTAGGCAAACTTGCATAATTGTATGTGCTTAATTCCGTCAAGTGCGTAATCCCGAAGGACTTAATGCCGGGACTGAGTGTAATACATGTAGGGGAAGTGTGCCAAATTTCGGCCAGCTTCAAATTTCGGCCACTTTGAGTGTAATTTCGGCCATGGAAATAAATAAATTAAAATTATGTATGTTATCTTCGAATAGTCAATGAATTCATTTTACTTTTAAATATTTATTCATTTCAGGATGTATTAACTCAAAGACCGTTAAATTTTAGGTATAATGGTGTATAATGGTGTGGAAAGTCTTACAAAAAATGTGACAGATTGATTATGTTTCTAGCAGTCTTTGATTTCTGGTGAAGTTCAGAAGGTTTTCCTTCGGTGTTTTTCATGAAAATTGATTAGTTTTCGATTGGTAAATTTGAGATGCTACTCTTCAGGTCTTCAGGACAAATTACACGGGAGATCTCAGGGCTTGTGAGTCATATAAACGTATTAAACTAAATATTAAACTCGTTCCGTATGACGCTTTGAAATTTTCTATCCGTTGCGTCACAAAAGGTGGTCAGAAAAAAGGTGGCCGGTATTTTACTCAAAGTGGCCGGAATACTATCCAAAGCAATGTCCATATTATTATTATTAATTTTTAAATATTTTAGGAAGTGATTTAAAGAAAACAAAGATGATGAACTAGTTTTCAAGGTTCCACACAACCCTCCCGAAAAGGAAGTAACAAAAAATATCAATATGAATTAAAAATATTGCATTTCAAACTTAGGACTTCGGTACTTATATGCAACTATGCCGAAATTTGGCACACTTACCCTATAAAAATTTCGATTGCGAGAAGACCTAGTTCCGCTGCGGGATATTATGCTAGCATTATTATAAAATTGCACAGAATGTTTTTAATGTTAATTTTACTCGTAATACTTAAAAAAAAATGTCAGGTTCTCTTTTTAAATAATTAAAAAAGAAATTTCCGAAAAGGGTAAAATATACCATAATGATTGCCCCCTTATTAAATAAATCAGCACAAACCAAGATTTTTTATGATACAAAATAGAGCTTTCTCTGATTAAAAAAAAAATAGTTCAGAAAACTTAGCGATTCAAAAAGGCTTTTGGAAAAGATAAAAATACTTTATTAACTATGTAGAATAGAATTTAATTATGATCCAAAAAGAAATTGTGTTTCCCATAACCATTTTATATGTTTAGCTAAATAAAAAAAAGAAAACAGTAATAATTTCCCCACACTTCCTGCGGGCTACCAAAATAAAAGGAAAACCCAATTAGACTAAAACTCTCTGGCCCCAGGAATTTCTGTGTTAATCACAATTAATATTAAACCTAATATTAGATTGGCAGTGCTTAAAGAAAATAAAAAGGAGAAACAGAAGACAACGAAGTCACAAATAAAAATTTCATTCTCTCACACGCTTATTTTTTTGTGTGATTCTCTTCTCTCTCTTTAAAACATCACATTGCGATAAAATTGATAAAATTAGCTCTTTTTTTCTCATTCTATTCTTTTTTTTTATTACTCTTTCTTCATCTCTATGCCCCCATAGTCACTGAAATATAGAATCTATGTGAGAGTTGAGATGTGTGGCATTTTCAGTTCAAGTTAGTGCCTAACCTTTTGACCTTAATATAAGTAACTCACATTTATATATTTCTCGTAACACAGAAAATGATTTTCAAACATCACATTGATATTATTTTTGTGTAATATCATCAAAATAAAGTATCAACTTTATCTCTGTCTCTCTTATTCTGTTCACTCACTGTGTCAACTCATCAATTTTCTCTCAAAAGTAATAAAAAAAACTTTTCATTGATTTAATGTTAAACGAGATAATTTAACACATGACTACAAAATAGTTATTAAATCAAAAGATAAAGTTGTAAAAAAAAAACTAAGTAGATTTAAGAAGCTAGAAAAGTAGATTTTTAAATCATCATTTTATATATTTTTTAGAGATGATTTTCGTGATGAATGAGTTTTTTCTTAGCTGAATGAAAATGAGTGAAAAACAGGCAAACATGAAAAGTAGGTTATTAATAAAATTTGCAAACGATAAAAATAATATTATTCAATCTTTCTAAAAAAAAAACAAGAAACTTTTTAAATAATGACTCCTCTTTTGAAGTGCTTCATTTTTTAATATGAGGTATTTATCTTTTTGAATTAGCACTACCCAGAAACAATTTTAAGGCATGCCTTTTTCTGCCTCTATGAATAAAATTGACATTTTTGAAAATTAAATACTGAATACAGAAAACTGTGACATTTTAGGTATAAAAGACTCTCCTACAAATTAAATTGCAGGGGAAGCTCAAAGTTCCCCACCCCCGCCTATAAAAAAATAAGCCACGCCCTCTATTAGACTTTGTATTATTTTAAAATAATGTTATGTGCACCATTACCTGCTACTAATCTGTGATCTTTTTTTTTTCTTTTCCCTAAAAAGGAGTTGGAAAAATAGGGGAGACTGGGGAAAAAAGTCACAAATCGAAAAATTCATAATTCAATATCTTCCAAGGTAAAAAAGATAGTACCCGGCGGGACCAAACTACGTATAAACTGTGTATATACGTTGTACGAATACTCAGTATCATCATGTACGCCCATACATTTTACTCAGTACTATTTGCACCAAATGAGACCCGAAGTGTGCTTTGGTGTGAGTGTGTCCGTGTGAAGTATTATCTCTTACAGAGTAAATACGTAGTATTACATACATCGTAAATATAATAAAAACCCCGTATGACAGAAAATGCTGTTGGCAGGCGTGTTGTCAGCTGTTTTGACAACGGGAAATATTTTCCATTGGAATATTCTGTTTACAAATTATGTGTTACAATTATTAGTAATTTCAGTGATTATAATAATATAATAATTATGCGACACTGTGTTATCTGTAGAAAACAGTGAAGTGATAATATTAAAGAAGTTGCAAACCTAAAATACGCATGTTTTTATTCCATTCTGTGAGTGTTTTTGCGAAATATTTTTTTTTACACGATACTTTGTGATTATCTAAATTGTTCAATCGTTGCCTCTGGTTAAATCTAACCTCTGGTGACTTCTATAATTTCGTCAATATTTGAAAATAAAAACGGCAGGTGCATGTGTCAAGTTTGTTTGGTCGCCATTTGGTCGTGTGCGTCTGTATGTGTGTGTTGAAAGTTATTTTGCAGTTACAAGTACGTAGTTTATACGGAGTTTTCGTACAACTATGTACTCTCAGTACAGAAATACGTAGTTTATACTGTGTATGTGAGTGAACTTGTATTTTTGAATGACAAGTCCTCATCAAATACATAATACATGTGTAACTATGTATTTTTCCTCCAAGAATAAGTCGTAAATACATTGTATGTCATGTGAACTGTGTATTTTGGTCCCGCCGGGTAGTTCAATTTTTTTCTATAGATAGCCTCCATAGACCTTCTTCAGTGTCGTAAGTTTCTTAGAATTCGTACAAGGAATTTAGAAAATAAAAAAATTATCGAAATTTTTAGCCCTATTTTTGAAATATTTTCCTGCAGAAGATAACAATTACTACCTACTTATTTTCCAAAATTGATGCACTGGTAAATATTTCCTAAATGATTTGGACTCTTTGAATACAAATCCGCTATCTATTTTAGAATTTCACAAATATCCTTTTATTAAAAATGTCCACTTTGGGTAAAAAGTAACAAAAGGTATAGAGCAAAAAGTAACAAAAAAGCGAAGCAATTTCTGATGTCTCACGGCGAAAAGAAACGTCATTATCATGTCTCGCCACTTGTTGTTTGCATTGGTTTTTTGCAGTATTTTGTGTGTTTTTTTTCTAAAATAGCTTGAAAAGCGCTTTTCTCGTTCTCTCACTTTTCTCGTAGAGAAAACGCTGTTTTACAAAGGTGTAGATGAAAAAATTTTCTATGAAAATATGTCCTCTAGGTATTTTTTCAAATTTATGGAAGCCCGTAATGAAGCGAATCAAAATATGATAATACACAATGTTTGGTACTATTTGCCCCAGCATTTTTAAGAATGGTCACAAAATTACCTTTTAGAAATTGGCTCGATAAACGTATTTCCTTACAAAATAGAGGAAAATTACTTTCACAAAGTTTTAGAGCGGTAAATTTCCTATAAAACTGCGCTAATTAGAAATTTTTGAAGCGCTCGAGTAGCTTGTAAAAAAATAAAATATCCGTTTTGTGACTTTTTACCCCAGTCTCCTCTACTTAAAACAAAAACAAAAATTCTGTGGCCACAATCCCTCGGAAGCCACGCCTACACCTGCGCATTATCTACATCAAAAGCGTCCCCCCCCGTCATGAGTTTTTTTTTAATTTCACTTCCTGTCTATAAGAATTTGACAAGTGCTCGGAAACCCAAGAGGTTTGTAAAAAATGAAAAATTTACAATATTTTCGCATTTTATACGAGTTTTATTGGGGGTGTGTCCTATTTTGTTATGAGGCGAAATCCTTCAATTTCCACTCAAAATTGCCTTGATTGTAAAGGTTTATTTTGGCGGTTAGAGGATATCTCATATAAAATTTACTTAGCCATAAATTATTAATAGGGGGCGTGGCCTAAAATTATTTTTTCTGATTATTCAATATTTAATACAACATCCTTGCAAATTTTGGCATTTAAAAAAAGTTCCATAAAAGACAAGCAAAAACTCAATCTTAATGGCTCCTGCACACCTTTTAGATCAGGATAATTTCATGAAGTCGAAATTCGCATTCCTTTCTTTCTCACTTGTTTTGCAAGAGTCTATCTCATTCTCTCGCACTCTTCTTTCTCTCTTAAACATCACTCCAAATTCAATTTAGCTCAATAGAATTTATCATGAGAAAGAATGAGATAGTCGTATGCAAAACATGTGAGAAAGAAAGGGTTGCGAATTTCGATTTCATAAAATTTTCCTGATCTAAAGGCGTGCTGAAGTCATAAAGAAAATATTTATTTTTATTTTATTGATTTTTGCAAATTTTATAAATCTCCTTTGAAAAAAAAAAAACTAGTGTGCAGGAAAGCCAAGACAAACAACAAAGACTATATACAAATTTCACCCACAAAATTAGTAAAAAAAAAACTTCATGCAAAAACTTAAATAAAAAAAGGAAAAAAGGTAAAAATTGTAAGAATAAAAAATAAGACTCACCCGCCGGAATGTCCATGTGAATGCTGGATTTGGAAAAATCATTGGCCATGTGCAATTCATTGGGATACTCAACACTTTTGTTGAGATACACACTACTGTTGTATTCTAGATTAAAGCCAGGTCCACCGACAGATCTCATTGACCCTGAACTATTAATCGGCTCTACATTCTCACGCTTCACATTGTTCAGGTCAAATCGTGGTTCACCCATTGAGATCTGTGGAATTGGTGGCAGAAATACCTCATCTCCCGTCATGTGATCCATGGAATCGGCCGAATGCATCTCACCCTCATCCACAGACTGTCCCTCAGACGTTCTGGGTCTCATCTGTTTCCTCGGATAGATGGAAAAACCCTCTGAGGGAAAGTCCATTGGTCTCTTTTGCCCACCAACTTCCAATGGCTTCGTATAGCCAGCCGTATTGATCTTTGTCTCTATCACATTGTTATTGCTGCCACTAACTGGTGTCTGTGGCTGCTGCCCCTCAGCCCCACTAGCTGCCATACTATTGCACTTTGGCGACACCGAATTGTGCCTCTGATGCTCCCCAGAAGTCTTCTGTGTCGTCGTCAAACCCTTAATCTGCAGCGTCTCAGCGATCTTCATAAATGACGACAATTCCGTATGTTTCACATTCACCTCACCCTGATACATGAACTGAAGTAGTTCCGACATCACCGTGTATGTCACATCCTTGAGGATGACTGTTGACAAACCAACAAGAAAATCTCATGAAATTCAGCAAATATTATGCACATTAGAATATTTATCATTCCCCATTTTTCCCTCTTGTATTTGCAATAAGGGCTTCTCCCTATTTAACGTTATCGATAAATTTCTCAAAAACACAGTGATAAAAGTTATATGGATGGGCAGTTGTCAACATTATATACACTACAGTTTTAGACAAATTTTCTATTTTATAAATTAATATTTTCAATATTCAGAAACCAATAGAAAATTTATTCTTTCTTCTTTAATTGTACAATAGATCTTTTAATGTAATGTAGACCCTAAAATGCTTATTTGTCACAAAATTCTTTTAATTTTCTTTAAATTTAAACCCGATTACGAGGCTTATTTAAACCTTTAAAACAGTAGAAATGTTCTGGTGGATCTTGTGATTTTTAAAAATAAAAAATAAAATAATTTTTGGGACTTTGAGTACCCATGATTATGATATGATTACTCTACGAAAAATAATTTCTTAGACCACATAGAATCGATTAAAATCCCACTCTTGTAGATGACTATAAGGATGTCCAAAGCTAGGATAATTTCCGTAAGAGTCTGATTAATTCCTTAAGGGAAAGGCTCATAATTTTGTCCAGTTTCTTATTTTGGACACTTTGAGGATAAAATTGTACACTAAAAATAAATTGATTAAAATGATGGATTTTTAATCCAATATTTGATGAATAATGAATTCTATCTAAATATTTGTTCTTTTTGGAAGATTTTAACACTAAATACGTTAAATTTTGAATATGATTTGAGTTGAAATTGCTTTGTTGAAAATTCATTGTGAGCAATTGCTTACGAGAATTATGACAGAACTTCATGTTTACTTCAGTCTTATTTAGCTGTGATGAAGTACTAACAGTGTTTCTTTGCTTTTTTGAGTGATATTATTGAATATTCATTGAATATTGTCTTGATTCACGTTAGTGGTGATTAGTACATTTGACCTGAAGTGAGATTTGCCTTGTGAATTATATTTTTCGTGTGAAAAATGGGAAATTTTTTAAGACATTCACCAGTGAGGTGATGATTCTTATTTTGGACAGGTGTTTTTCTCTCGAAATTTCTTGAAGTTTTAGCTTTTGTGATGACTGGGTTGAACAAATGCCTGGAGCAACACAGGAGCATCATCTCTACGAAAGAGTTGTAGTGAGAAAAGCCTTGAAAGGCTCCCAGAAAGGCCAGGGAATGAGCGAATCCGCACGTACTTGGAGTACCGAAGTCAATTCATTTTAACGAATGATATGGAAAGTTTCCGGACTTTTTGTGACATTCTACGTTTCCCTTACATAAACAGGCAGAGGACTTGGTAAGATTGGTTCATGCAATGAAGAACAATGGGCATCCTGTTGAGGCGGATTAGTTGTCCAAATTTACAGCCAAGTTATCCAAATTAATAACCAAGTTGTCCAAAATAAGAGTCAAATTCACCTCTACATATCAATTCATTTTTAAACGTATTAAAACTAATTTTAGTAAAAATTAGACCATAAATAGCTTGTCAAGTTTCTAAACAACCCTTCTGAAAAGAGAGTAACAATAACAGTCAATTAGTATCGAAAATATCGCACTTCAAACTTGGAACATCGATGCATATAAGCAGACTGTCCAAAATTATGAGCCTTTACCCTAGTTAAAATATTTTTAATTAAAAAATCGTGAAACTGGCTCAGTAATTATGTTACGGTCCGACAATACCGTCCGATATAAAACGTCAAAATAATCTAACCCTTTAAGGACGAGACAGTTTTCTTCTCAGACCGAAATTCAAAAATAAAAATAAAGCCGACAAACAAAAACAATCAAACATGTTATGCCCAACGCACAATAATGCCCAGCGCACAATAACTTTTGTTTTGTAAACGTGTTTTTGATATTTCAGTGAGAGTGAGTTAGATCTGAATCTAGTCATCTCGGTCACTCTCATAAGAAATTTTGAAAACATGTTTACAAACAAAAGTTATTGTGCTCTGGGCATAACTTTTGTTTTGTAAACATGTTTTTGACATTTCAATGAGAGTGAGTGAGATCTAGATCTAGTCATCTCGCTCATTCTTATGGGAAATTTTGAAACATGTTTACAAACAAATGTTATTCTGCGTTGAGCATTATGCCCAACGCACAATAGCTTTTGTTTAGTAAACATATTTTTGATTTTTATATGAGAGTGAATGAAACCTATATCTAGTCATCTCGCTCACTATCACACGAAATTTTGAAAACATGTTTACAAACAAAAGTAAGATCAAAGTGTATGTTTACAAACAAAAGTCATTGCGCGTTGGGCATAAGTCTTGGAAAATACAACAGCGTAGGATTCGATAGGTTTTTCTATATTAAACGATAGCACATAAATAGTACATAAAATTAAGAAATTATTCTGACAAGACCAATGAATGATAGTTTTAACTCCAAAGAAAAATATTATGTATGAATAAAAAGTAAATATTTAAATAAGTAACAAAATTCATTCATCAATGCGATAATTTGAAAATTCCTTACTTTTGAGCTTAAATATTTACTAATAATAGCAAAGAGTTGGAAATTTGCAAAAAGAAAAATAGCATAGATTCTTGAAACTTTCTCCTTTGAGATTACGTACCAATATTAGGAAAAAATACTTTTAGATAGTCAGAAAAAATATTTTTTTATATGGGTCACTGTTGACCCAATCATCCTTAAAGGCCTCTACACACTATGAGAAATCTCTTTAAAGAAAAAATCTTTTTAAAAAAAAATTCCCGTAACCTTGTAGGCAGAAACGTCATATTTTTTTTAAAAAGGCCAATTTTTGACGAAAATTGCTTCTAGTGTGTAGACACCATAAAGGATTAACTGAAATTTCGAAAACTTTAAGTATTCTGCCAAAGAAATAATTTTTAAGGTATTTTTTTATATTCTCTTAATTTCTTAATTTTGAGGTTTATTTGTCAGTTTTTTTTTTTTTTTTTAGAAAGAAGACATTTGAAGGAAAATTTATTCAAGCTTCTGCATATTTATCAAACTTATTGCAAAATTATTATATTTCAAATTAAAAATAAAACTCTATTTGATATTTACCATTAACACTATATGAATTTTCTATCGTAATTTTAGAAAGAAGTAGATTTCTTCTTTAATGAACATTTAATGGATGCTAAGTTCAAATAATATTTTTCATTCAATATAAAAATGTATTTAAATAAAAAAATTACTTGGAAAACGTTGTACAAAACTGTGATCATTTTTCATATTTTCTTACTCTTTCTTTTTATTTTCGCTGAAAAACTAATTTTTGTAAATAGTTATATTATTTTTTATATATTTCAATATTATTTGACTGCAGATTTTTAATTCAAGATTAATTAAAATATTAGAAATTATATATTTTTTATAAATTTAAAAATGTTTACCCTCTCAACTAAAAAATTCATTACATCGATATTGCCATCCGACACATGTACAATAAATCAATCAATTTATTAAAAAGTAAAAGTAATCAACCGTCGTATCGTTTCGCTACGATTAAACTCTAAATTACATAATTATCTTTCGGTTTATCGTAGAAACTAAATCTTTAAAAATAAATGAAAATTTTTGAATCAAAATCATGCGTATAAGTTTCTACCTTTTTTAAAATTTCAAAAACTCGTTTCTTGCCATAAGAAGCTTTTTGAAAGAAAAATAAAAAAGCATATTTCTTTCTAAGGTAGAGATAATTCAATACAAAAATATGTCAATATTTTTTCATTCATTTCAATCCCGTTATAAATTGAATAAAAGTGTCAAAAGTTTAGTTTATGTTTTATGATGTTGAGCTGTAATTTTTTTTCTATAAAAATGTGCTAATTAGAGTCTCTTCTTCTATGAGATCGTGAAAAAAGAAATATCTATTTTGGCACATTTCGTCTCAGATTTCTGATTTACATTATTCAAAGAATTAGACTAATTACTGAATTAAATAAAAGAAAATTATGTAAATACGATTTTAATAACAGTGATAGGCTTATACGCTTATGGTAGGAAGTACCATCCTGAGTTCCGTAAAACCATCTGAGAACAGATATCGCATTTGGTACGTCTAATTATGATGATTTGTCGTGATAAATTATATATATATATATATATATATATATATAAACTGTGAATCTTATCTTCAGTGAAGTCAAAAAAAAATTATATTTGAAGCTTTTTATGTTACTTTGCTATTAATATATCGTTTTGAAAAAAAAAAAGACATTATTGTTGTAAATATAGTAAGAAGTTTATTATATAAAGAAAAAGTCACAAAAGAATTTCACACGTTAATTCAGTACAAAAAATCTGCATCATAAACTTCTTGCCATAACTAAGTCATAGTTAAATTTTATTATTCGCTTAAAATATTTGCAATTTATTATATTATTCTTTTGTAAAAAAATGTACGATTTAAAAGTTTGTAATATCCTAATAAAGTATTCAATCCATTTTTTACGGAATTCACATTTTGAGTTAGTAGATTAACATATTGGTCAGCAAAAATATGAATTGGGAAGAAAATAATTTAAAGTGATCAGTAAAAAATTAAATTTGGCAAAGAAAAAAATAAAGAAAAAATAAAAATTTATATTTTATGCACAATAATATTAAATGTGAATTATATTAATTAATGGTTCCGGTACACCTTTTAGATCAGAAAAATTTCATTAAAGTTAAAATTTAGATCTCTTTCTTTCTTAAAAACTTTGGATATGTCTATCCTACTCTTTCACACTCTTCTTTTTCTTTTGAACATCACACAAAATTAAATATACTTCAGTCCAATTTTGAGTCCGAAAGAGTCTTATGCAAGCCTTTTGAGAATGAAACAGAAGCCTTATGCAAGCCTTTTGAGAATGAATTTTATTTTTTTAAGAATTAGTTTTATTTACAGTCTATAAATTTTATATATTACTAATCAATTTTTTTTTTGGTAAAATTTTCTTTTTACTGTTCGAACTCCACAGTAGTGAAGGAGCAGTCAGTAATCGTTTGATTTTGAATTATATATTTTTCGACTCCTTTTGGAAATCTGAATTCTTTTGTCCAGAATTCCAAATTTTACAATATAGGAGAAGTGCGCCAAATTTCGGCATAGTTGCATGCAAGCTCCAAAGTCTCAAGCTTAAAATGTAATATTTTTTAATATAAATTGAATTTTTTATTCCTTCTTCTTAAGGAGTGTTGCTTGGAACCTTGTAGACAGTATATCGTCTTTATTTACTCTAAAATCATTCTTAATACATTTTAAAATGAATAAAAATGTAGACATAGCTTTGGTGTCCTATTTTGGCCATCTTCATTCCCATAGTTCTTTGCCCTTCCGGAATTCTTCCAATTTCTTTTTCACATTATCTCGTTCGTCGAAGCTACATTTTTTGTTATTTTTTGCATTGTATAATCACTAGAGTATGCAAAAACTAAAAATTCATGGAAATTCGAGGAACAAAAAAAGTCGTCGAAATTGCAAGCTGGCCGGAATTTGGTACACTTACCCCACTACTGACTAAATTTCACTATTACTGACCATTATTTTTTTTTAGCCAATTGCTGCCCCATGTACTGCAGCTTTTTTGACAAAACTTTGGAAATTTGTTTATACAAGTTAAAGTCCAAGACAGTTATGCGAAAATAGACACAGGCTGATCCTCGAGAATACTCAGCTTGAAAAATTTGGCGGTAAAGGATCAGCCCAAACTATCATACACTGAGGATTTAGGATCAAGGATTTAGATCCATAAAAAGGTCATAATATAATCCATTTTGGAGTGTGAAATGTGTAAATCTATGTCGAAAATATCGAAAGTATATTTATCTTACATATTTTCGCTGTTATGTTGACATAATGTCGTGAAATTGTATGAACATTATGTTTTGATATTTTTAGTTATATTTGTTCCGTAAAGGAGACAACTTGTATACGACTTGTGTTCTTTTTGTATAAAGCTGCCAGATTGTCAAATTTTGCTTTGTTTACTTAGCAGAGGTTCATCTTCGAGTGAAAAATGGTGAAAAAAGTAATTTTTAACATATAAATTAAAACCTTGAAGTGTGCCAGCGTGTCCAGTATAGTTGAGTACGTAGATAGAAGGGATTAAGTTCGACAAAGTAAGTGTAATTGATGGAAAAATAGTGAATAAATACTTTGTTTGTGAAAGCTAACATTTTCTTTCTTTAATTGCAGTATATCGAAAGTACAAGCATTAGGACAGCTTCCTTATCATTTTACGTAAAACGAAATTGCAGAAAGAGTGCCCAGAATGCAGAAAAAGTTCATAAAAAGCATAATTTAAAGTGTTTTGATATTTTGTATTGTGTAGTGATATAATTGTTATATAAAATCCATATTTTGTATACAATGTAGAAGTAGAACATAATGTGAATATAATAACAAAAATATGTAAAGACGTGTTTTCTTCTATATTTTGTACTTATTCGGGTTATAATATTTTTATTTTATTTTATTAGAATAAAAAAGGTTTATGGCGTAAAAAAATACATCAATTAGGTTTCACCAAACACAATTTAAAATAAAAATAATGCAAAAAACATTGATATGTGCCGATAACTGTCTAGATTTGTGTTTAAAGCGATATATTCTGTTCATTAACACAGTTAAAATCTAAAATTTATAAACTTTTTAAATAATATGATGATAAGGGTAGAAAATTCATTCAATTTTACTTTCTTTAATTTTCATCTTTCCCCTGGGAATTTTAAGTCGGGAATGCAATTTTATTCACTGAATTTGTGTCCTCTCACGGAAAACGATCGTTGCATTAAACTTTCATACACGATAAAAGTGAACGAGGCTCTTTAAATCTGAGTGAATTGGTGAAGATAAATAATAATTATTCATTCGAGAAAAATATTTGAGAAAGTCTTAAAGAAAAATTGAAAAGAAATGACAGAGTTCTTCATTCGATAGTTATAATATTGGTATTACAGTGTGATTATATTTTATTCAGTCATAATCGATACATTTTACCGAACATAATGCCGTGATTATATCTTAAAATAAATATTTGTTATATTTCGGATGTAAAAATTATTCACTCAAATATGGACCTCTTTTATGCGGTTATATAGAAGAAATTTGTAAAGTTTTCGCCATCGTTTTCGTATAGATGTCAGACATCTCTACTCATTTATAGCGATAAATGCTCCTTGGCGAGCATTCTGCAAAGGTGACACGCCTTGCCATTGCTTTCTTAATAATGGTATTTTATGCTTATTTACTGTTTTTTTTTTTGCATATGAGCTTGTGAATTTTATTGGGGTTTCCCACTGCTGTCAATAAATTTATATATTTTTTTTTAATATCTATCCAAGAGTTGTTCTTGCTCCAGGAAAATCTCAATTTAGTTGCACTTGACTCACTTTATAAAGTTTCCTAGCAATGTATTTTGTACATTAATGGAATAAGAAGAGAGAAATGTTTGATATTGTTGAGCAAACATCACGATATGTTTATGAAAATAAATCCCAAAGACAGTCACAGAGATTGATAGAGGAGACTTTTTGATAAAAATTAATTAGAAACATCGACATCGTGATCTTGGAGAGCAACTGCACTTATCGTCTTCTATTGCTTTGTAAGCTTGGGATGATCTTTTTTTTCTGTTCTAAGTGAGTGTTCTCTCTGGTTCAGTTTTTATTTTTTTTTTGGGCGCTTCTTTGGGGCCTGTTTTTATCATTTTGTGAGGCAATTTGAGAGAGAATCTTATGTTATTTTTTCTATTTTGTTGATTTGCTGAAAATTATGTATTTTATTTCTTTGCATGTGCGCTTGATTTTTCCTTCACTTGACTTCTTTTTTTTTGTTTAATCTCTTTGCGAATCGTGTTGACGTCGATAAATATTATGTAAGGTTTTTTATTCGTTACTAAATAAATGGGGCAAAATAATGTTAAGCTTTTCCTTTGATGAACGGTGCGTCTCATGCTTAAAAGGCCTCAAGAGTCAAAGTGATATCAATTTTTTTTTCTTCTGTAATATCTTTTATCACGCACTGAGAATCTGCTCAGTCATATGTATATGGGGAATTGCTATAGTGGTGGTGATGATATCGAGGGTATCAATGTCTTTTTATTTGGGCAAAGTCAAAGAAGAGGCAAACTCAAAAACAACTGAAATGATAAAGATATTAGAAAATATTTTATCTTTCGTAATTTATGATATGCCTTCTCCCATTCTCATGCCCACTTTTATCGGTTGTGAGAGATTTCTTTGAGGTTGATTTTGTGCGCAAAAAGAAGCGCAAATTGCGGGTGGAAGGAGTCAAGCATTCTGATAAACATACTTGCCTCTGCTCTTCCCAAAAGTTGACCCCTCTCTCCGGAGATAAATACTAACTTCAATATCTTCTTGTTTTCTTTCTTTTCTCCCCTTTGGGAGCTTAATGTTTTTCCCAAAATCTTCCCGGTGGGAACATGAAAAATCAAAAAAAAAAATACTCACTGATAGGATGTTTGCAGGGATTGCTGATGAACATCTCCTGGAAATAGGGACTGCAGATGGCTAAAACTATTTTGTGAGCACGCAAAATTTTTCCATCGCACGCCAAAGAAACGTCAACTAAATCGCCACGGTCGAACAAATTCTGGAATCCCGTGGCTATATTGTCCTGGAAATTGTTCCAGCACAGTGCAAATTCATCCATTTTCACACAAACACGCCTTGTGCACTTTTTCCCGAAGGAGAAAAACTATCAATAACACTGATCAGACCGCACAAATTCCAATAAATGAAGCAGATAAATTTATTTGCTGCCCTCACTAAACCACACTGAAGAAAACACAAAAATTTTGACAAAAACTATTTTTTGACAGCAATTCTTGTTGCAGCGGCCGTCTTATTTTTATACTCCGCCTACGCCGGCTGAAAAAATTTCAGTCATAATTATGTAAAATTAAATTAAATCAAATTCATAAAAAAATTAAGAAAGTATTTTCTATATTTCCTGATGTATTATTACTATACAATTACATTAACACTATTTTGATGATTCCAATATGAACAAACTATCCACTACACTACACTAACCACCAACCGGTTTATCAGCAGCCACGAAAAACTTTTTGGCTCACATCGCTCACATAGATTTTGAAATCTGTCATCAACGTGTTTGTTTTTCTTCAGTGTTCTCCCAAGTTTTTCTCAAAGAAGCTGCTAAATAAAAGAACAAGAATGGCTAATTTCCAGGAGGATCAGTACTGGGGATCCCAGAATACACAATACAACACATACGATGTCAACACGGGATTTATGGATCAGTCTCAACAATTAGGTTAGAGATTCCTGAAGTTACTCCTGCAAAAAAAAAAAACTCAAAATAGAATTTTCTTATCCCATTGGGCAGATTTTCAGTCCTTTGACAATTCTCAGTACAATCAGGGATCCTACCCACCACCCTATGCTCAGCAACAACCGAACATTTTCACCCCAGAACCACTGGACAATCTGGGATTCAGTGGGCAAGGTTCCACGTCTACCAATGAATTTGACGAGCCTCCACTGCTCGAGGAGCTGGAGATATACCCAGAGAGAATCTGGGAAAAGAGTCTAGTGGTTCTGAATCCTTTCCATGCCCGAGGATTGACCAACAATGCTGAGTACTTCTTCAAAGAAACCGATCTGGCAGGTCCTATTGCTTTTTGTCTGACTTTAGCTGCCTGTTTATTCGTTTCCGGGAAAGGAGCACACTTTGGCTACATCTACGGGCTCTGCATCATGTCAGTCCTGGTTATGTACATCCTCATCTCGCTCATGTGTAATTCAACGGAGAACTTTGTGACTCTGACGGCTGTTGCGAGTATTCTAGGCTACAGTATCCTCCCAATCGTCTGGCTATCAATACTAGGCATTGTTGTGTCCCTGAATAGTATGCTAGGAATGATTTTGGCTACTTGTGCTATCATCCTGGCCACCGTGGGAGCGAGCAAAATCTTCTGTCTCATGACCGGTGATGTCAATCAACGATATCTCATTGCATATCCATGTGCTCTAGTTTATGTCATCTTCTCTCTGCTTGTACTGTTCTAGAGCACCCCTCTGCGGGGTGATATAATAAATATTTCTTATCATTGAGAATATTTTTTTCCTCCCAAATTTCCGGATAATTGTCCGGGAGTTGTTGACGTTTCTTAGCCACGTAGATGGATGGCGCTGTTATCGGAAGAAAAGGCTCTTTTAGAATTCACTATTTGAATTTTTCATTGAAATTTAAAATTTCTCCAAATTTACTATGGTATTTTGCATTAAATTCTACAGAATTCTCTAAATTCAAGAACATTCTTAAGTTTTATAGTTATTTAGTACAAAAGAAATAACCTAATTTAGTGATTTTTAGCAGCAAATGCCCCAAAAAGTTTGTTTTTGTTCAAAATTTCAGTGAAACATTCAAAGTTTCATCAACCTCATACAGCTCTGACACTTGCGAGCGAACTACGCTGAAAAAATTACCCAAAAAATTTTGACAGATTTTACCCATTTGAGCAACTCTTAGCAAAAGTACACTGAGAGAAAAAATAACAAAATATGGTTCAAAAAATCTTATAAAACCAAGAATAATTAATGAATAAATGAAAATAAATGACCTCCACGATGGATATTGATGGTGACGAATGACTCTTGGTCGCCAATCGCTCTCCAAGAGCTTCTCATCCCCATCTCCAAGCACCATAATTTCTTTAAGAATGTTAGGTAAAAAAGTGCTTCCTGGCCAAAACACTTAAAACCTTATGGCTCAGCACTTATGCAGGATTAAAGTAGGATAATAGGAGAGACTTTTGGTACCCATGGGGATACCCAGCTAGCAGGTGCTTTATGCCTCAGCCCCACCCCAAAATTTAGAATAATTAATTTTATACGTTAATATTAGGTATTATTGCTTCTAGGGCAGAACACTTAAAACCTTATAGCTCAGCACCTATGCAGGATTAAAGTAGGATAATAGGGGAGACTTTTCGTACCCATGGGGATACCCAGCTAGCAGGTGCTTTATGCCTCAGCCCCAACCCAAAGTTTAGAATAATTAATTTTATATGGTAATGTTGGGTATTATTGCTTCTAGGGGAGAACATCTATTAAATTTAATTATTTTTAAGTTTTTAAATAAATGGGTAAATTCTATAAGGATTTATCATAAAAATTTCTGAAGTCAATTCAAAATACTCCAGCATACAGAAATAAAAGCACAGGAGCACTAAATAGATTTGCAAGAGCTCGGACGAACACGTCATTTATTTTCTGTCTTCTTAAATTTCAATTTTTTTTTAGAAATTACTTATTCTTGTCTATTTCTTAACCCTTTAACGACGAGACAGTTTTCGCGGACCGAAAATCAGCAATAAAAATTAAACCAATGAACGAAACCAGTAAAAGGTCTTATATCTGGCCTTCGAAAAGCCAACAGAGTCTGATTTGGTGTATTTTTTGTCTCTATGAACGATAGGGACAAAAATAGCCTAAAAATTTAAGTATTTTTTCTGTCAATACTAATGAATGATCACTTTCAATCTAATGAAAAATATTATTGTGAAGCAAAAACCGACGTGAAGATAACTCATCAACTTTTCTCAAAGCTTTCGGATCAGGCTCCGAGCCTTCATCAGTGACTGGAGCAAAAGAGAGAGCCATTCTTTATTCATACTTTTCATAAATATTTTTTCCAACTTACTCAAGTCTAATATTACTCTCCTGAGATTCGTTCAAGACATTTAACGTCAAATTATGGAAAGAAGAGATCACAGAAGTCTCTAACATTTCTATTAATTGTAAAATTGTTGCCGAAATAGTGAAAAAGTTTGGTAGAATTGTAAAAACGTGCCCCCACTTTGTCCATATGCCCTGTACCTATAATTTGACGTTAAATGTCTTGAACGAATCTCAGGAGAGTAATATTAGACTTGAGTAAGTTGGAAAAAATATTTATGAAAAGTATGAATAAAAAATGGCTCTCTCTTTTGCTCCAGTCACTGATGAAGGCTCGGAGCCTGAGCCGAAAGCTTTGAGAAAAGTTGATGAGTTATCTTCACGTCGGTTTTTGCTTCACAATAATATTTTTCATTAGATTGAAAGTGATCATTCATTAGTATTGACAGAAAAAATACTTAAATTTTTAGGCTATTTTTGTCCCTATCGTTCATAGAGACAAAAAATACACCAAATCAGACTCTGTTGGCTTTTCGAAGGCCAGATATAAGACCTTTTACTGGTTTCGTTCATTGGTTTAATTTTTATTGCTGATTTTCGGTCCGCGAAAACTGTCTCGTCGTTAAAGGGTTAAGAAATAGACAAGAATAAGTAATTTCTAAAAAAAATTGAAATTTAAGAAGACAGAAAATAAATGGCGTTAAGAAAAGTGTTCGTCCGAGCTCTTGCAAATCTATTTAGTGCTCCTGTGCTTTTATTTCTGTATTCTGGAGTATTTTGAATTGACTTCAGAAATTTTTATGATAAATCCTTATAGAATTTACCCATTTATTTAAAAACTTAAAAATAATTAAATTTATTAGATGTTCTCCCCTAGAAGCAATAATACCCAACATTACCATATAAAATTAATTATTCTAAACTTTGAGGTGGGGCTGAGGCATAAAGCACCTGCTAGCTGGGTATCCCCATGGGTACCAAAAGTCTCCTCTATTATCGTACTTTAATCCTGCATAGGTGCTGAGCCATAAGGTTTTAAGTGTTCTGTACTACAAGGACTTTTACACAACATTGTCATGGTAATGAGAGCTCTTGGAGACTGGAATGGGAAAACATGCCTGTTGAGGATTTTCATGTTCCTTAGAAGACTTTTACGTTGTCCTACTTTGATCCTGAATATGTGGAGAGTCGTAAAATTCAAGAGATTTTGGTCAGGATGCACTTCTGGTATGTCACATTATAATTTTTGCTCAGTGTTTTAACGGTCATTTTAAAATTGCTCAGTTGCGCTCAGTTGGGTAAAAATTTTTGAGTTGGGTAATTTCTTCAGGGTACAGTAGACTCTCTAATCTCAATCGGGAATATGGGGCGAAATGTCAGTAGCTTTGAATGTTTTTTTATTTTTAGTGGAGGACTTCGCCGTGAGCATACCACGAAGGCGAAAAACATCGCAGATGTCAGTGACGCAGCGAGAACATCGAAAATAGTCGAGTTTGATGAGCGTCCGTGAAATATTGAAGTTTTTCTTAAGTTTTCCACGCAATATTAACACGTGAGTGTTGTTAAAGTCTAAAAAAGATCACGAGTTGTATATTGTCGTTGAAGGTCGATGAGTTGATGAGCTGGAAAGTGGGAAAAAGTGCATTAAACATTCGGGTGTGTCTCGCGAGTTGTTCTTGTTGTGAGGTAAAACGGAAGAAGAAGTAGAAGAAGCTCCTCCATCACCACATCTGCAGTTTCTCACGTCAGTCTGAGTCAAGCAGCCTTCGAGTGATCACCTCGCCCATTTCTCTTAAGACTTCTAAAATAAAAATTTTCTTGGAGTCTAGAGGATGAGCCACTGTGCCTGAGGAGGCTTTCGCGATTTACAGTTCGATTCTCGGGAATGTGGTCTAGGGAGTGAGTGCTGTGTGCCAAATTGAGGTGATCTCAGGAGCTTCGAATTAGTGCTGAGTGCATCCGGAATAGTGTTTTGTGTAGCATCTCATTCTGAAACAGTGGACGCGTGTGAACGCGTGAATCATGTTTAAGTGCATTCCAATCTTCAAGGGCTGCAATCGACAAGTGGAATTTGTCGATAAGCGTCACTGCTCCCTGCCCAATGTCCCCGAGGAGATTCTTCGGTATTCCCGGAGCCTCGAGGAGCTCCTTCTCGATGCCAATCACATCAAGGATTTACCCAAGGTAAGCCAAATCCCCAAAAAACCATTACAATTCTGACACATTCCACAGCGATGACATCATATTGCTGCCAAAGATATGGGAGTTCTGTCTCTCCCACTCCAGCTCTACTCTCACCCAAAACTTTATGCAAAAGTCCCAGAAAGAAAGACAGATGAAGATGTGTGTGTGGTATTTTAAAGCAGAGAATTTGAAACTTGGTTGAAAGAACTGGAGGAATGGGGAGGGAACTAACATTACTACTTTTTTGTCACATTTCTCCATTTCTAAAATGTTGTCGGTAAATTTAAAAATAACATAAAAGTGAGACTTCAAAGGAAAAGAAAACCTTTTGAGTATGATAAGTTCACCTGTATCTATTAAGAAAAAGATTATTTCTATCTCTATTAATCGTTCTATTTTATAAATAAATATATTATAATAAGTACATTTTTAATCAGCTTTTGAGTGAAATGAGAAATCTATACAATGTTTAACCCTTTGAGGATGATTGGAACACCGGTGTTCCATAGAGAAAATAATTTTTCCTGGCTACCTAAACTTATTTCTTCTTTATGTTAGTACGTAATCGTAAAGTAGAAGGTTGAAGAAATCTAGGATATTTTTTGCAAGTCTTCAACTATTGGCTATATAGTAAATTTTTAAGCTAAAAAATGATGAATTTTTAAATTCTCATAGGGTAAATGTCCTAATTCAAAACCATTTCCAGACGCTTTAACTTTGACAGAAGATTCAATACATTAAGTTCATATTTTTTCTAAAGAGAATTACATAAATTTGCGTCTTGACTCTTCTAGAATGTTACTGTTTAGTGAAAATTCTTTATATATAATTTGAAAACTTCTTAAATACAAGAAAAATACGCGAGCGTAAAATGCTTCTATTGGAAACATATTAATTCAAATGGAGATAAGGAAAAGTTTCTAACTGGAGACAAACAGTGTAAGTGAAACCGCGACGAAAGGCTTCCAAAACCTTGTTTTGTTGCGCTTGAGTGCAGGATTTGTTCTTATTCCTGGTCTTTTCTCCTTTCCCATTTAAAACAATAAGAAAATTCCTCCAAAAAATCATATTTCCGGGGTTTCCTATTGAAGCATTTGCAGACACTTCAGAAAAAACCTTTTTTTCACGAAATAGGTAATTATTTCATTTGAAAACTTCACGTACCATTAACAATAAAGATTAGCACTTAATTTAACTAAAATTAGCCAGAAATATGACATAAATGTTAAACAAAACGAATAAAAAACAATCACCTCATTGTGTTTTTCATTGGAAAACATGGTCGATCGATGAAAAATTTGATGGTGAAAAGGTACACTTTTAATTTTTCTGAGAAATTAACAAATTTAAAATTTGTGAATATGAATGGATTTTCGCTTTATTTAGAGCAAAATTAACTAAATAATGAAACTGTGGTATAGAAAATATATAAATATAATAATTTAGTACTGTATTTATCATAAAAACAATGTCGTTTCCATTTGGAGTAGCGTAACATTTCCATTTGGAGCAAGTTTTGAATTAGCTTAATTTACCCTATTGAAATTTTATTTTAATTATTTTTTATACTTCCAATCTTTTTAAGTCAAACCGTTTTGGTAATAGAAACTACAATACTCAAACATAATATTTTTCATTAGAGTGAAAATTAACAGACACTGGTATCGTTAGAAAAATTACTTAAATTTTTCGGCTATTTTTGTCCCTATCGCTTATAGAGATAAAAAATACACCAAATCAGACTGTTGGATGTTCTAGTGTTAGATGTAAACCTTTTACAAATTTTGTTTATCGGTTTCATTTTTATTGCTGATTTTCGGCCAGCGAAAACTGTCTCGTCGTTAAAGGGTTAAAAATAATTTCAACGTAATCTTCTATCTTGTTTGTGGCTACTGCCGACTTACTATAACCGTTTTCATTAGTGAAACGAGATAACATTTGGCTGCAGCAGATTGGATTTGATAAATTAAATTTTTTGTCTTTAAAATAGACATCATGCATTCTTCTAGATCTTAAAACCATTTTGTACTATTCCAAAAAAATTTATTGTGTGGAGTAAGGGTAACTGAAGAATGTCTTAATAAGATAACTGCTTGATGGTTAAGAGTTAAGAAGTCACGTATTGTAATATTTGGAGATTGGGGATTTTATGGAGAACTAACTCAATGTTGAGAGTTGGGACTCGAAAAAGAGGCCACATGAGCAGCCTACAACCTGTTTAAAAAGTATCCGGAAGGTTTTCCGTTACATAAACAAAAATATTGTAATATGTTTGGTAAGTTTAAGAAATTGCGGGAAATCCTTTTCCTTTATTATCTAGTCAAATGTGCTTCAGAGAATTAATTTATTGTTGAAAACCAACGAAAGTGCGCAAAATATAATCCAATGATTGTGAAAATGCCTCACTCTGCCCTAAATATATGTTCCGGATTTTTGCCCCCATCAAGGGATCATAACAAATAGCAATTTGTGGTATGCATCAAGAATCACCGCTTCCTCGTCTTGATCCTGGATGGCAAAACTTCACTTTTCACCAAGTAGAGGGTGCTTAAAATATTTATTCGTCCTTAGAATATTTAGAACTTGCGCTTCAATTCTTATTTTTTATTTTTAAGTATTTTTTTAGAAATTCCTGAGTAGATAGTTTGTCCCGTTTGTCCCTAAACCCCGGCAGGTTTAATTTATTCCTAGTAATGGATTTTCAATATCAAGGGTCAAATATTATATATAATAAATCCAGAGGAATTTTGACACATTTGAATTTATTAATTTTCTTTTCCTGCCAATACTTATTTTGAATTAGTTCGAAGCGCATTGGAGTCTTTAATAAATTGATTGAATCAAAAATTTGTCATAAAAACTACTCATAACTAACGATATGTATCATTTTTAAATTATATTGAATTGAAAGTCTCTTGTCCCTACAAAATATTTTTTAACATTAAACTATTAGGTACTTGTTAGATAGTACTTTCCTTACTTTCCTGATATAAATATGACATTTTTCGGACTACAATGCTGTAAACTGTTCTGGTTAGAATTTGTTTACATTATTAAAAGTGTAAGGTATTTTTATTGTTATTGAAATTTTGACAAAACTTTTCTTTGAACTTCTTTCTCATAACTATGAATGAGAATACAAAATTTATTTAATTTAAAGAAAATTTAACCATAATTAATTTTGTTTTGCAAATTATTACAAATTTAGTCTGAGCAAATTTGTGCTCTTGAAAACTTACTAGGCCTCAGCTAATATAATTGTATATATATTATATATAATCGGAAATTTTTATGTTGCCTATAGCATAGCTATATTTTTTTAAGGGTATCAATCAACGACTTCCAATAAAGCTCATTTATATACCACATAAATAATACATTATGTTTTGCGTAGGTAATAGGAAGCTTACCTTTGATGTCTCAGTTGATTAACCAAATATCGATTTTCTGTGTTGCAATAACATAATCGTGTTTTGTTGATATGCGACTATCTTCTAATATTTCTTTTATCTTAATTGCAATGATTCATTAAATTACTCTTAATTTAAGCAGATAAGAAGTATTTAAAGCTTCGTGTAAAAAAGATTTAAAATTGATAATAGTTCATTGTGTAACTTACTTTAAGCCTTATATCAACCTCAAACTCGTATTTTAGAGTCAGAAGATGATGTGAATGGCATGTTTTTCCCAAATTGTTTACACACGCAGCAATTTGTTTCCAAAACATTTATGCTGACTTTATTATTGACACATCTTTCCACGTGGATCTTTGGCTAGTCACAGTGTTTCTGAGGGGTGGGCCTAGGTGGAAGGACATTTAGTCGATTTTATCGTCTATTTGCTGTGCAATTTTTTTTTTACCAAACATCAACCTAACTCTCCCACACTTTACGATTATTTGTGCTCCTATTCACCCACCACTTGCTAATTAGGCGGACGAGAGATTTGTGGGAGAGACAGGGTTTGTAGAGATGGGTTTTCTCCAGCTAAAATCACATTTTGCTTAATTGTGTAATTATTTTATTTTATAAATAATTTACAGTATATAGGCCATATTGATGGTAACCATTGTGTGATACAATTTTATGGAACAGTGGAATGGTTATTAAATTTTCTACCCCTTTGGGAATTTATTTGACTCGTGAATATGTGGGGATAATTAATCAATGCGCTATAGTAAATCCTATTGGGGTTTCACAACAAACACATGAAAAATTCACAATAGGGACAAATTTACGGGATAGTCCAAAAAGTTTTTCCTTCAGTTTATGGATAAAGCCCCCTCGTTTAATTAGACTGACAAAGATATGTGGAGAAGATATTGTTATTTACTGGATTACACTAGGGTTATTTTCCTTTGTATAAAATGTATAAAGTATTGGTTTACAAAAAAAATATTTTGGGGTTGGTAAAATTTTGAATTTTTCTTTAAAATTACGATTTCAATTAAAAAAAATGGAGCCTTATGTGGTCTAAAGTTACTATTGTCCTGAATTCCCAATTAAAATAAGTATCTCAAGGATGTACTCCTTTGCATTATCCTTCTTATGTGGGGTATCTTGTGATATGGCAGACACCACAGAGAGTAGGGGTTGGACTAGACAGAAACATTTTACTAAGCCACCCATTGCCTCCTGAACACCGCAATTCACTTCATCGCCTTGATGATTGTTCTGTGTTTTCATGGAGCAGGAGAGAGAGAGGGCGAGGGGAAGCAGCAGGTTCTTTTGGCGCGAGGGGTGAAATATATAGGACAGAGTATTTTTTTCACGATGGTTTGGGGTACGATGTTTAAGTGGTTGCCATGCTGTGTATTTGTAGAACGCTCTGTTCTTGCCTGGAGTTTAGCGCTTGATGGGAGGTGTGGGTGGGAAAATACGGTTGGTGGATCGATTTGAAGATGTGTCGTCATAGTACAAACGAATCTCATACTCGATTTCTCTCTCACTCTCTTTCCAAAATATTCCACGATGTTCACAGTTCTGATCCAATTGCTGAGAACTAGGCGATTGTGTATGGTTAAATTTTAATGGAATTTTGATCGAAATCTGGCAAAATGCTCGCTGTTGAATGTAGATGAAGATATTATATGCCACAGTGAAGGTTACTTAATTGGTAGTTTAGTTAAGAAGTGTGCTATAGATGTAAATGCAGACTTTCTTCACCACTTCTAAGACAAGGATGTGAAATGCAAACCTTCAAGGCCCTTTTTTAAGAACTGACCGGAATCAATAGTGGGTTGATTGAGTTCTAGATATGTATATTCATAGTTGGGACAATCTCAAGTACAAGGTCTTCACGTTCAAGCTTACACATTAACAAAAATCTAATAAAAATTATTGTTCCATTATAGAAGTTCAAATTTTTATCTCCTTACTTTGCTGAATTATTTAATTCTTGTTTTTGTTTGATATTTATACCGTTTATAACATGAAAAAATTAGCTTAATATTCTTTAATACAAATCTGGCTATAGCAGATTGGACAGTAAAAATATTCTTTGGCAAGGGGGAATTTACGAAGTTATGAATCATTTTAACTGAGATTCTTTACAATCTCAGTTTCTACGATCCGAGGTGTAATGCGACTTCTTCAGATCCAAAAACTGATTTTCGTGACCGTCCGGCCTATTCTACGTAATACAAACATTTATTGTGAGAGAACGGAAAGAGATATCGACAAACGGTTTTCAGCAAAGGTTAAATATAGGGAAGACGACTTCAGATGGTGATATTAAATCCATCCCCCAGCCCCCTACCGCCATTTTGGAATACCATCAAATTTTGTTTTCTTAATAACTCAGCCCCTATGGCATGGATCGGCCTCAAATTTTAATGGGCCTAAAAGCTTTCGTTTAAAAAGAACTTAAACCCCACTGACAAACCCCCTGCCCCAATCTAGAAGGGGTCAAACATTGAATTTTAAAATGGCTATATCTTTGGTTTTAGTTGTCAGAATTTGACAAAATTGATGTTTTTGGAAAGCTTTCTCCATTTTATAAAATTGGAAAACTGTCATTAAAATGCTACAACTTTTTAAACACCCCATTTTCATTTGATTTAATAGAAGGTCCGATTAATCAAAAATCGATTTTCGAAAATTCAATGTCGGATATCTGGGAACTTCCATTTTCAATTTTTAATAAATTCAAGTTTTACTTACAAAGAATATAATTATACTAATAAATTGACCATAGTTATACTTCTCAATTTGTCTCAACACTGGTCAACACAACATGATATATGTATTAAGTCTTTGAAATCTTACGAATTGCATTGCATGATCTCTATCTCGTGTTTGCGACAATCTCTTGGCTACTGTACATTTTTATATGTTATGAGTAGGTACATAAACACAATACAGTTTAGAAACGATTATAACGTTGGCGAAGACCGTGAAAGAATCATGTGAAAAGATGTGTATATAATGCTTAAAGACATACAGGAAATCAACAAAATATATTTATATTATATAGAAAGTTGGCTATATATCATATAAATTCTCGAGAGGGAGAAATCCGAGAAATGCCGAAAGGTTGATGGAATGTTTATCAATCACTCAGGGTGGATTTTTTAAGTGGGAATAAACTGTTCTTTAATACATAATTTATTGAATTGAATTAAGGATGTTGTTTTGTGTAAAAAGATTTTCTGTGTGGTTTTTTACAATGTTTTTTTTTTACTTAATTAGTGATGGTGTAATAGATAAACGTCAAGTCAGTGAAAATTACAAAGCAAATAGAATTAGGGAGAGGTGGGGCTACTTTCATCCGTTTGGCTAGATTGTTATACGAATTTTTCGCCTAATTCTAAATGAAGCTGGTCCTTTCAATTATTTATTTTATTTAGATCCACAATTATTTTGTCTATCCAAATTACATTATATTAAAACCCACTTTCCATTAGAAATATGCGAAAAATCGTTTAACAATGCAGCCCCACAGCTCAAAGTAGCCCCACCTCCCCCTATTTTGCAATTTTTACAAACACAACCTTTTTTGAAAAAAGTGGTTGTCTTGAATTTAACAATTTTATAATCACAGAATATGGAAAAGTTTTGTAAAATCAGCAACTAACTAGATCTTGTTAAAAGTTTGTCAAAAGAATATTTCTCTACATAAAATGTGAGAAATAGTTTTGTCAAATTGTATATATGACAACTTTTTGACAAAATTTGAACAAGATCCATTTATCCTTTTAACAAGCCTTTTTCAGAGTTGCATTGTCATACAATTTATTTATCATATTTAATGAAATTTTTAATTATAAGTATTTCACTTACCAATCATATGTTTGACTGAAAAAAAAATAAAATTTTTGTTTTGGAAAGAAGGAAAAAAGTGAAATACTCAAAGACGCATTCAAAGGCAGACCTTTCCCCTAATATGAAATCTTTTTAGTGCTGCATGAATTATTGTTCTGAATTTTGCTCTTTTAATTTTCTAAATTGTTAAAAAAAGTGTCGCGTATTAAATAATAAAATAAATTTGTGACATTTGAATGAATATCATTTACAATGCTTTTTGGGTGATTTAAATTTCAATCCTAATAGAGAGAACATTATTGTGTTCTATTCTCTAGTTCCTTTTTTCCATTATATAAAATGTACCCAAAACTTTATTTCTGTTGAGTTTGCTTTTTAAAATAATAAACTTATGTTGTAATTTGCTGAATTTTTTAGTATGTTGCATTGTGGTGAAAATTCCGTATTTTTTGTGCTTTGTGGTTCCGGATAAAATGACTTTTGCTGTAATTCTTAATTGTGCTCTTCTCGTGAAGTTGAAAATTAAAGTTGCTCAGAATATTTTGTGTGTGGATTTCTAGATTAAATTTCTTAGTATTATATTGGCAATAAAAGTGCAATATGCAATGCTTGGGAGGAAAAATTCAAATGAAAATTAGTTATAATGAGCGTTACTTTGATAATTTCCTTTCTCACATTTGATATTTAACAGTGATTTCCATGAAAAGGAATTCAAAAGAAATTTATTATATTATTTAAATTCACATACTGTATTAACCTAAAAAAGGTGAGAAACAGAAGAAGTAACATGAACCGTCTGCCAAATTTTCTATTGCTTTATATTATTTGCAAAATTGCGTTAATTTTTTTTTGGGTTTGTTTGAACAACTTTTACGTCACTGAAGTCCAGGAAGATATCGTTTATAAATGTTTTTTTCTATCAGAAAAGGTTTTACAAAAGAACCGTGAATCCCCATAGGCCTTAGTTGGAAAGACAAAATGGCAAACTACTGCCCCTTTTACTAATTGAAAAAAATCGCGGATGAAACGATGGAAATAAATTAAAATGGGGAAACTTCACGGTTACTTTGACCATCGCGTAATTCTCTTCTGCAACGTAGGTCAGTCTCTTCTACCGCATGGTACTTGTGCCTCATATAAATTCAACTAACAACTTGACAGACACATTTGACCACATATCGAGGGGAAATGTGGTACAATGGGTCTTGGATAGAAGTACACAACTCGTAACAAAATACGAAGAGTCAATGAATGTTTTTTTTTTCTTCAGCAATTTTAAATTTATAATTCCAACATTCACGTGAATCTCACAGAGTTATTATGCTGGTGAATAAATTTTCAATGCATCACTAATGCTCTATTGTGATGTGCTCAATCATCATATAAATCCATTGACTTTCCTTTTGCTCAATTCGAGATACAAAATGGATGGGAGATGAGTGAGGGAGGGAGAGAGTACTGAGTTGTCAGAAATTAAGTTTATGAAGAATATACTTGTGAATTGTATTGTTAAAATTCTAGAAGAAATAATATACTGCTATACACTAGATCCCGGCATTATGCACATTTTCGGGACCGAAAAAAACGCGCGAAATGGCATTATGCATCGAGAAAATTTGCATACCTACAGGGGCTTTCTTTTGAATAAATTGACCGTTGAACGAATTTCGCGCAGAGTAAAAGTCGGTAAAAATAGTTCAAACAAAAATATTCAAATGTTTCAACTAATTCAACAATATAAATGCATTAACAAACAGTACATGGCCAGAGTTCTTCAATAAATGGTTAGAATAATAAAAAAAATACCTTAAAAAAAGAAATTAAAATTTAGTTCTGAAAAAGTAGCAAAATGTTTTCAAATTTCCCGCGTCGCAACATAGTATGCATTCAGGCGTATTTCAAAAATGATTTCATAAATTGACCCCCGATGGTAGGCAAATTTGCATAATTGTGTGTGCATAATTCCGTCAGGTGCATAATCCCGAAGGACTTAATGCCGGGACTGAGTGTATAATGAAAGACCCACGATCAAAATTAAACCATTAAACTTTAACCTTTAATGAATGAGCCACCTCTGTAAAAATTCCACCAGGGGTCACTGAATAAAGAAAAACGTTTGAAAGAAAATTTAGAAATAATTTTGTCGATGCTTTTATGGCTTTGTTAAAGCTGTATGTAAGAATGTGAGCAGCTGTAGGGTAAAGGCTCATAATTTTGGACAGACTGCTTATAAGCATCGATGCTTCAAGTTTGAAAGTGCGATATTTTCTATACTAATTGACTTTTCTGTTACTCTTTTTCAGATGGGTTGTTAGAAATTTGGCAAGCTATTTTTTATCGTCTTTGTTTTTACTAAAAATTAGTCTTAATACGTTTAAAATGAATTGATATGTCGAGGTAAATTTTACTCAAATTTTGAACACTTTGGCTGTATATTTGGACAGCTAATCCGCCTCAATAGATTGCCTGTTGTTCTCCATTTTAAGAACCAATCTTCCCAAGTCCTTTTCCTGTTTATGTAAGGGAAGCGTAGAATGTCACAAGAAGCCCGGAAACTTTCCATATCATTCCTTAAAGTGAGTTGACTTCGGTATTCCAAGTACTCGAGGATTCGCTCATTCCCTGGCCTTTCCGGGAGTCTTCAAAGGTTTTTCCCACTACATCTCTTTCGTAGAGATCATGCTCCTTTGTTTCTCCAGGCATTTATAGAACCTAGTCATGACAAAAGCTAAAACTTTACGAAATTTCGAGGAAACAACATCTGTCCAAAATAAGGATTATCACCTCACTGGTGAATCTCTTAGAAAATTTCCCATTTTTCACGTGAAAAATCTAATTCACAAGGCAAATCTCACTTCAGGTCAAATGTGCAAGTCACCATTAATGTGAATCAACACAATATTTAGTGAATATTTAATAATATCACTAAAAAGCAGCGAGGAAAAATTGTTAGTACTTCACCACAGCTAAATAAGACTGAAATAAACACGAACTTCTATCATATTTCTCATAAGCAATTGTTCACACTGAATTTTGAACAATGCAATTTCAACTAAAATCATATTCAAAATTTAACGTATTTAGTGTTAAAATCTTCCGAAAAGAACAAATATTTAGATAGAATTCATTATTCATCAAATATTGGAATAACAATCCATAATTTTAATCAATTTATTTTTAATGGCCAATTTTATCCTCATAGTGTCCAAATTTAGAAACTGTCCAAAATTATGAGCCTTTACCCTATAACCCAAAAAGCATTTACCTCTTCGTATTGTCTTATAATAATTACAGTACATGGAGTAGAAAATGCTTTTTGGGTAATTGTATTTTTGCAAATGATACAGAATTTTAGAGATCATTTGGGAAACGGACGGGAACGTTGTTGAGAATCTCACCTAATATCACATCGGTGCACTTCTGTTCTTCTGTTTCATCGTCCGTCTGTCATACAGAGCAAACGGTAAGAGATAGTTACTTCCGGTTCTCGGCGACATACGCTATAATTCTCAGTACCGTTTTGCCCGAATTTCTACATTTTCTTTTTTTTAATACTTTAAGATGAACTTTAATGATTTTTTTTTAAATTTTGGATTTGACGATATAACATGATTTTATATGCAATGCAAATTCTTCTAAAAAAAAAACGATGGGGGATATCAGCTTACAGCTTTGACCTATGTAAAAAATCAGGCAAAAGTTAAAAAATAGTGATTTCAAATTCTTAATATCATTATCCTTTTAAGATGAGTCAATCGCCGTATAACCTCAAAAAAATGCCTTTTGAGGTTATACTAAGGTGTCAAATCTGCACTGAGCCTCTAACAAAGTTTTACCTTTGTTTGTATACTTATACTTGATCAATTGCAAATATTATGCAATTTTAAAAATTTGCTAAAGAAATATTATGAGTGTTTATTACGCAACATTTCGAGTACACCAAAATTCCAAGTAACCTTAATATTTTTAGTTTTTTTTGTTTGTTTAATTTTGTATTTTTGATCGAAATTTTTCCTCTAACTAATTAAATTTGGCGTGCGTTTTACGAATAAGCTATGAAATTTTTGGTATAAAATAATGAAGATTTTGAAAAAAAAAAGATTAATTGATATTGTATCTTCATCTTTTTGTCAAAGGAGAAAACATATCAAATATAGTATATGTAGTCTTCATCGCCTATAAGATATTTATAAGTACTGTTTCTAATTAGGTCTGTACCACTGTATATTCCAGGTATAAAAGTCCAGCTCTTTTTCTAAAGTAGGAAATTTAAAAAAAATATAGCGAATTTCTCATATGTGTGGTAACTTATTACCCCATAATAATAATAATGCTAGCACAACATCCAATAGGGAAACTATGTCTTCCCAAACGGAATTTCTAAAAACTTACATTATTTTTTCTGGTACATGGATGGGGTTGTCGTTAGTCTCAAACCAAGTTCCATGAGATCAAGTCTAGTAAAGCACACTGAATGCGATTCGATCATCTTTCATGCCAGAAAAAGAATCTCAGCTGAAATCCCTGTATAAGGGGAATGCCCAATAATGCATAGATAGGGGAAACTGGGGCACCAACCAAACACGGGGTAGCACCAAACACTAGTTTTTATTTCTAAACAACTTGGACTATTCCTATCATTTCTTCAGTGAACAAGCATCCCTATGGCGTCTATAAATTTCTATAAGTCTTTTCCTCTGAAGTCGAATATTTGATTAAAAAATCTCAGTGTTTGGTGGTGCCCCAATTTCCTCTACCTCCCGCCGTTATATTATTTTGACATTTCGATGCAAAAATTTATGATTTTTGAATTATTGAATGGTAAATATGTCGTCGCTTAACGCAGTGTGAAAAAATAGAAATATTCAACTTAATTCTCAAAGGAATTTCCTCACTTTTTGGTAACGAACAATGTCTAATTCTAGCGGAGAATTGTATATTCTATTGTTCTTCAGAATTGAGAAATAAATCTAAGTTAAGAAGAGCATAATTGAGAAAATATCCCAAGTATTTTCTAAAGATATAGTTAATTCATGTTTTTTTCGCTGGAAATTTTTCTTTCAGTCACATAAAAATTTGTATAGACTATGTGGTGATATCGCGCAATTTACACCTTGCACGATATCAGCTATTTTTTTTGCTCTAAGAGAGTGTAAATAAATACGTGACGTCTCTCTTAGCCATCACAAGCACACTTATCAACGCTTCTAGGTGTATATGAACAGGGTGTCAAATTCTTTACCTGAACAAAATGAGGTGTGAATGAGGAATGAAAAAAAGGACAAGACTTGATAGATTAGATACTGGGCCACATAAGATATCACGGAAAATTATGCTCGATAAAAGTGTTTTTTTCCACTAATTCAATGATGATTTCATTTCTTTATGCTTTGTTGTAATAGACACTTGATTTCTATTTTATTTCAGAATTTCTTTCGACTGCATCGACTGCGAAAATTGGGCTTGAGTGATAATGAAATACATAAATTACCACCGGATATACAAAATTTTGAGAATTTAGTGGAATTAGATGTTTCCAGAAATGGTGAGTTTTACTAATTATTTCTGTAAAGTTTTCACTTTTACCAATTTTTTTTGCTATTTTGTGGGTGGGATTTTTGTTGTTGTTGCTTTGTGATAAAGCAAGGTATGGAGGCACACTGTTGGTTCTCTTTAAATAATACGGCAGAAAGATATTTTCACTATTGGTTTACACTGGATGTGATAAAAATAGAACATTTTGGTCTTCCTTTATCCAAATATATTATAAGTATCTTTTAGCACTTTCCTGAATAGTTTCATTTCAATATTTAGATTTTTGCCTGAGTGAATTAGGTGTGGAAAATTTTGAGGAATTTTTTCAGTATATCGAAATTTTTAATGATATCCCGTATTTGGAATATATTTTTGGGGTATTTTTTAATCCTTATACCATGTTTAAAATTTTGCAAAAAATCTTTTTGATATTATAAATTATTATAATATTTTTTATTTAGTACCCTATAAATATTTTATATTTTACAATACTCTTAAGAATCAAACGAGATAGTATATTAAAGACTGGTTAAAGAAATAAATCATCTATAGAATTATTTTTGTTTCACAAAAATACGTATCTGGCAATTCAAAGGAATTAGCATTACTTTAATTTTGATTGTGTCGTTCATCCAGACGCATTTTCTAAAGTGTGTGTACAAAACCAAAATAATTGTCCATTGTCAATTAGCTCCTCTATTTTGTGTTTCTTCTCTTGAATACGATACATGCTGTTCACTATTTTTCCTCTAAGAAAATCTTTCGATTACAAAAAAAAAAGTTTCCGTAATTTTCGAATTCCTATACAGTTAAGTAGTGATCTGTTTGTGAGATATACACACTTTTGTATATGTTTGATAAATCCAAACCCAAACAGAAGTAGCTAAAAGTTGAAAATCGTGTATACGTCTTCTCTCATAGAAAATATATACAATGGGTGAAAAGAGATACCAGACAGAATTGAATAGATATCGAGAATGGGGCAAAAAGAAACGAATCTTAATAGTTTTCCAAACATTTTCATAAAAATCTCAATGATGTTATGCAATCTTGTGAATTTTTGCACATGATATTTCTAAAAATATTCTTTGTCAGAAGACCTTTTTTTTAATGCTAAGATCCTCCACACTATTGGTTTATTAAAATTCTTTTGGTCTGGCATATTATTAGACAGTATCCACAGACTTTTTGTCTCTTCGCGCTTTGACATAATTTTCAATGACACATGACAAGAGCTTTTGGAGGGTAAACCTATCCGTGGGGGTGGCAGATAAAAAATGATTATCGCGGGAGTGATTAAGTAATGGGCCTTTTAGTTTGCGTGTGTTTAATATTAATCTGCAGTTGTTTTTTTTCACTGCTCCACATTTTCCGGATAATACAGTACTTATACGTACATTATATTGTACGTATACATTATAGGCGTGGAAATTTGTGCCGAAAATTAACAATCATTAATTTTGAGGGAGTACCAACCACAAAGTTTTCAGCTAAATGATTTTGTGGTGAAAAGTGATTATCAATTTTGGCACATTGAGAGTACATTTGACAAATTCGCCGCCCAAGTAGGAGGAAAAAGATGTGGATTAATATTAGAATTGACGTGTGAATATTGAAAGATATAATTTATGGTAATTAATTTGTTTATTTAGTGTGTTCATGAGTATGAAATAAGATGAAAGTTGCCACTGGTATAACGTGCTTAACAAGAAATTTTACTAAGGATGTTGGGGGTGGTTGAATTTTGCATGCACATTTCGAAGGAATTGCTAAAGTTAACATAAACTATAACAATAAAGGTAGAATAATGTTTATAACAAAAAATTAATAGTGTAGAAGAAATGCGATAGTTTAATGGTTTTGTTACAACTTCTCAAACCAGTACACAAACTTAGCGTAAAATGTGATTGATTGAAAATTTGAAAATTCTTTTTCCTTCCCAATTGAAAGAGAGTCACTCTTCCAATATGAGTCAAACTAATGGCCTCTCTACACACTAGAGAAATTTATGTCCATATTGAAGTCTTTATTGCCACGCTCCCTGATTTGCGGGAAATCTGCAGCTCATAATTCTTGTCTGAGAAAAAAATCATAATTATTTTCATTATTGTGTTTCATAGGTAAACTTAGAAAACCCCAAGAAAATCATGAAATCTGAACTATTTTCAAGATTTTTTTTATATGCAGTTTGGGACAAAATTTTGACTTTAACATGCTGTAAAAAAAAAGAAAAACAGATTTCCAACAATTCTTTTAGTTTAACTCGAAAAGGATTTAAGGCTGAAGACAATATAAGCCTTTATTCATTGCGATTGGCCTTTTTTATCTTTCCCGCATATTCGAAGAAATTGTAGAAATGAGAAGTGAAGAAAGCGTGCTTCAATGTTTGGAAGTTCGCCCGAACACTTGCATATCTGCTTTGCACGACGCTCCTTCGCTTTCGTCTCTGTATCGTAGAATTGGCTATTGACATTTAGTATATTCTTTGATAGTTGTTTTACTAGATTTCAACAATATAAAGAATATAGACTTCTTAATTGACACTCACATCCTTAAAGATTAACTAAAGTTTGAAGATTTATCCCATAATTAAATATCACAGGTTTAAATTAATTTGAACAAGATATTTAGTAATTAAAAAATGTTGTAAAATTTGTGCCATCATTATTTAAGATATTTACATTTTTTTTTCACATAGGGTCGAAGGAACACCTCTCCGACAATGAACCCCTATGGACACTTTTGTCAAAATGTTGAAATTTATTTAATCCATCCAATAAGATCTAAATAATATAACATTTTTTCATTAATCTGCGTTTTATGATAAGGATAAGTGTTCGAATTTCATATTCCAAATGATACAGAATAAGCTATCAATAAGTCCTGACACAAGTTCTTAAAGTGTCAATAGGTGTTCCTATAACCCTACTGGAATTGTAGTATATGTTGACCAAAAAAGTAATTTACACTAAAAAAAATATGAAAGTAGTGCCCCCCATCAGTAGGATCACTATTTTTTTTTAATTTAGGTTTTTGTTAAATAACTAAATACAGTCCTAATCTATGATCTAGGGGAAGGTTTTGCACCTTCGTAACGTCGCAGGTTCGTAAATGTTGATTTTTATCCAAGTTACTAAATGAATATCATCCATGGACATATATTCTAATAGCTAATCCCATATCTCACATTTCCCGACAAACTTGGGAGCCTAGGCCTTTTTTCATGAGTTCTAGAAGCAAAAATAAAAAATAGGCCTAAAATCGTAATTACGATGTGTATTATTTTATGCATTTTTTCACGCTTCAAGAGTGTTTTCGAAGAAAAACAACATTCCAAGTTATAGAAGGTTTATCAGGGTTAATATTTACCGTGAAAATCTTTCGTTAGAAGGGGGTGAAATTGTGGGCCGAGAACAGTTCACAAAGATTGCCTTCAGTTGCAGGTTTGTAAAAATGTCAGTCAGAATCATTGACTACCAACTCTGTGAATTCCAGACTGTTTTGGGACACACTGTGCACGACGCTCTGGATATTTTGACCCATCCAGAGATTCCACTGAACAAGTTGACAAGAAAATTGTGATATTACAACGATTACAACATTTTTCAAGCAAATCTCGAAGAAAAACACGCACTTCCACAGCAAAGTGAGACTTCATCAGATGTTTTTGTTTCGCTTCTGTCAAATCGAACATTAAGCCTAAATCTGCTTATGGTAGGTGTGATTCTTTCATTGTCCATACGGTACGTTTTAAGCATTTTTCATACAATTTGCTTTGTTTTCAAACAGAGTTTTCCTTATTTAACTTTAAATTAATCACTGGTAATTCTAAAAATCACTGATGTTCAAAAAATGCTCTGTAAGGCTGATTCGAAGTATTAGAGAAAATACGAGGATTACAATAGCTGTGATTGCTTCTTTCTTATTTGTGCAGTGGTGAAACTAGACTGTTTAAGGTAGATGTGATTCTTTTGTTGCCACTTCGATGTATTTCGAGTATTTTTCATAAAATTTTCCTAGTTTTAAAGTGAAACTTCCCACATTTCATTTTAAATTGGTGGCTCTTCATTTTTCAAATCAGTTATGTACGAAATATGTTCTGTAAGACTATTTGGAGGTGTCAGAGAAAATCCGAGGCTTACAATAGGTGTGATTATGAGAGAATCATACCAAACCGAGCTCTCAATTGACTGTCAGAATCCAGGAAAAAATGGTTTTTCGAGTGTTAAAAAACATGTGTTAGAAAAATAGCTTAAAATTAATCTTTTAATGCGTGATATCTCCTACAAACAGTGAAAAGAAGTAGATGAAAGTACCATCTAAGTAGTGATGCCCAAAGTTTTGTTTCCGGTGCAACGTTTCCGGGGAATATGAGGCCTACAGGGGTTGGAAGAAATGGTACGAAGCATTCCGGTACCGGATACATTCGTAAAAAATGCTACTACATTTTCATTTTCCTGTAGAGGAAAATCCAAGGACTTTCAGGAATTTTGTGAGGCAGAATTATGAACCCAATAAGTGAGAGATTTTTTTGACACAGTGATATAATTGATTCGGTTTGTGTGGCATTCAGTAAAAAATCTTAAATCTTGGATTCCTTTTTTAGTACGAAGGTTCAAAACCTTCCCCTACTCAGTCACACTTTATTATTGGATTTTAATTTAATCCCTTTAAATTTGGAATATAAATATTACAGAAAGGATGTGTATATAATTTTTAGTACATTAAGCAATTAGACCCCGCCCACTTGTAAAAGGGTTAATCTAAGTTGAATTTGAAAAACTAAGGTTATAATCTTAAAGCAATATTTAAAAATAGAATGAAATGTTTAGTTTTATGTATTTTTTATAATTATTTTCAGTATCTGTTATACCATCGGATGGTGTTAGTCAGGAATAGATCACAAAGCCTAAACTTTGATAAGGGGGTAAACAATTGGTTTTAATTAATTTTATTACAAATTTGTAAAAATTAACTTGAAGCTTCTATATGAACTTTGTGGTTTCAAATTGACATCCTACAGTTTTTCAAGAGTTACAACTTCGTATAGTGCAGCGTTAATGATTTTTTGGAGTTAGCCACTTGTTGTGCACTCAACCACACTTCCTTCAGAGTATCTCGCAGAAAAATATTTTATTCAACGTCAAACATTTTTGTTCTACTTCTTTTTTTCCTCAACTTTTCTTTGTGTGATTATGGAAAGCCAAATGTAAGATTCTCGTTAGCACAATTGTGTGATGTTTCGTGAGGGAGAAAATGCCCATAAAAATTCCGCATACACACTTTGAAGACCTTTGAGTGTCTCTCAAGTGTTTTAATAAACATTACAAATAGATGACAATATGTAAAGTTTTCTTTGATATTTCTACAGTTGTGAGAAATTGCTACCATAATTAAAATTTCTTTGACAATTTATTTGACACACACATATATATATTGTATATATATATATTTTTTTTAACATTCTTAGTTAATCTATTTGTGGAAATCATTGGAACAAAAAGTCTCAATCTATGTATACAATGTATATAGCTATTGTAGGCCTCTATTTTAGTTGATTGAAATCGATATTGGATGCATTGCAATGAGAAACACAGAAGTGGCTATCAATGTGATAAATAGCTTTCACCTAAGAGGAAAAAAAATCAGTGAGAAATAAATTACAGTCTGATGTTTTTTTCCTCGTGAAAAAGAAAAATTTTGTGGCTAAATATATGAGGCAGATGGAAGAGGAAATATTTTAATTTTCATATATTTATTCTTTTCACGTATTGAGTTGTGTGTTTTTGTGTTTGTATTTTGTGTGAATTTCTTGGAACGTCAGATAGAATATTATTTTAGCCCATTTGCATTCACATTGTGCGAAAATATCATAAGGAAATTCCAGTGAAAAATGATGGAAAAATCTGTCTGATAAAAAATAAAGGCGAAATGCCAAATCATTTCTTAATGATTTTCATTGCATTGTGCTTTTGTGAATAGAAGGGAAAATTCTTTTATACTAAATATTCATCGTGATGAGATTGTGATCGAAAATTGCTCGACTAATTTTTCTTTTTTCATTCATACAGCGATAAAATCTTTTGAATGAAAAACTGTTTGGTATATACCTATGTAAAATGCAATTATTATAAATAAAATGTGAAATAAAATCTATAAAGAGAGCTTAAAAGTTGAAAAAAAGAAAACAACAAATGCATTTTTTAATAAGATACTTCAACTTTCTAGTTTTTAGATTTTAGATCCCAGTTTTTTTCTAGTCATATTAGATTTTCTAAGTCCTTAAAGGGTTAACTATTTTCCATTATCCTGAAGGATTGTAGTTTATGTTGGTAAATGGAAATTGTTTGTTGATCGTTGTGAAATTAATATACAAGATATTTGTAACTCATACAAAGTGTTGAGGTCTATTTTTATTTAGCAAGATCATGATTGGTTATAGTTTTTTTTTAGAGAATACCCTGATGTTCAACATGGAAAATTCAGAAACCCTAATTTAATTTGAATGAAACTTCCGTCTGTCCAGGGCGTGATCTAAAATTACTTGCAGGAAGAGCTTATTCGGGGAGTAAAAACACTACTTAAATGACCATAATTTATTGTACGTTTTTCATATTTGGGAATTCTTTTCGATTTATTGTTATATAGACATACCACCATATTAATTATTTAATTATTCCGAATTCACATATGGTACAAATTTGTATATTAACATATTGAAATTTCCAGAGGTGGTACGAGAAAAATGACAATACATAATATTTAATAATTTTCCACGTGCGAAATTATTGTTTTGGTTAGGATATTTGGATTTTTGGTTAATCACTTGGTGATTGTTGTCAAATGTAGAATTCCATAGAATATTGGCATTCATGTTTTTAACTACTTTTCAAATATTATAATGCGTAACACGTCCCGTGGACAACAAAATTGAAATTATACCCTGTAATTGACATGGAAAATCAAATTCCATGTCATAAACTAATCGTGTATGTGTTATCAGAAATGTTTCATTGATTATTATAATAAGATTGACATATATACAGCTTTTCATATTGTCTTTCATATTACCAAATGTAATACATCTTTTATTTTTTCCCTGAAACATGCATTGCCAATACAACACGCTGTTATACCGAGATGTGGTTGGGAGTAACAAAATTTTCCCATTTAGTTTTCTGGACGTGAAACAATTTCCTAAAAAACTGTTCCCTACCATGTCTGTTTAACGATCTACTCTATAGGGGAAACTGGGGCACCACCAAACACGGGGTACCACCAAACACTGCGACTTTTTAATCAGATATTCCACTTCAGAGGACAAGACTTACAGAAATTTATAGGCATTATAGGGAGTCTTGTCCACTGAAGAAATGGTCGAGATAGTTCAAGTAGTTTAGAAATAAAAATTAGTGTTTGGTGCTGCCCCAGTTTTTCCTAAGCAGTTTTTGGTTACAAAAAGAGCTTTAAGCTTCACGGAATTTTTATAATAAAATTTTATTAACACAAAGAACTGAATTATTAAAAATTGGGACTGGTTTCTATTCACAATTCTTTAGTAATCATTAAATTTTGAAGGATTCGTGCCTAATTCTGAGATAAAGCGTTAAGGGTGATGTTTTTAAATTCAACTGATTCAATTCAATTATAAACTTAATCTTTGAACTTTCTATAGTCTTCCGTCATAACTGAGTTTGTGATGTTTGCATTAAGTTTTATAAATTTCTTTTTTTCTAAGTCAGTTTGTTTTTTCCTCTATTAATTCAAAAAACTCAAAGGTGCAATATAAAAAAAGAACATTCAATTGCTTTTATATTTAAATTGAGTTTTTCTTTTAACGAACTTTAACTTAGACTTATATGCGAACGAGTGAAGTAGTACGCTACACATTTTAGAAAGAAAAGGGATAGAAATTTTGATTTGATAGAAATTTCGATTTGATAGAAATTTTAATTTTATAGAATCTTTGTGTTGTAAACTACACAAAATATAAAGCAAAGGCTCTTGAAAATACACTATATATATTTTTCAAGTCTTTTTCACGTGTCTTTTTCATGCCACATAATCATCTGCAAGTCAATGAAATGTTGTGGGTATTGCTTTTGAAAATGAAAATATTGCGTGGTTATTGAAAATGAAAATGACCTAAAGAGAGGGCTTTCATTGAGAAGGATTGTGTGTGTGTTTGATGGTATAGAAAAAAATGAAGAGAAAATCACTCATATACTAAGAAATTTCAATTGCGTAATATTATTTTTTTTATTGTTTCACCTGTATGCAATAAAATTAAAATACTGTGTACTTGTGTACATATGTATATACTAAAGAAGAAAAATAACTTTTATTGTATAGAAGACTTTTATTGTTGTCTCATTAAATACCGCGCAATTTTATATATATTTTTGTTAACATTTATTGTAATGTATTTGTGTCACGATGTCGCACAAAATATAGGTGAAATAGATTGAGAGTGACACAAGATTATCATTTTAAAAAATATGTATTAGGCATACATATCTTGAATATATTAGCAATTTAATAATAATAATATTTCTTTTATAAGTAATGATATTCTTCAAAAGTTTTTCAATCAGCCAAATCCATCCTATTCACCAATACATTTTCATGTTGCATGATGACAGTCAATTGTGTAGAATATTAATTAACTTATTCAGTTTAATTAGTAAATTATAGCAAACGATTTTAATTTAATTGTGTATGGGCATGTAAAGTCATTCCAATGGAGTTTAACCAGAATGTTGTGCCTTTGAAAAGGCTCTTTGGAGGGAATATTTTACAAAGCGTCCAACCACATATTGCTCCATCACTTCTAACCACAATACTGAAGAATGTTGAATTTCATATTTAGTATCACGTTGTATGGCTTCTACAGTAGATATTTTGTGTGCAATTAACTATGTTGCATGTACTCATAGTGTGCAAATGCAAGTGATTCTTGTCACATAAATTCAGCATTGAAACAACCAAACCATCCAGATACCCACTTGACAATATATTCTTGCTAAAGTATGTTAATATATATATATATATATATATATATATATATATATATATATATATATATATATATATATATTCTTATGTATTGATTACTTTATATACAATCTTCTAAATGGAGGATATAATTAGATGGTAAACTCAAAATTTTAAGTTCCGGATTCCTCTATGTATGACGTGCCTGTAAAGTTATCTGGGAACAGATGGATGTTCTTTGGGGAATTTGAGATGATACTGAATAGGAGGTGAATTGCTTTAGATCTTCATGAGTAGCATTGAACATATGCTATATATGGCTTTATATCTTTCACATGTGCAATCCCTGAAAGGAAATATTATTATATATTATGTATAATATAATACTTTTGTTGTCATTTCTAATGTACTTTTATCAATATTAAACCGTCCTTTAGAGCCAAAGATATTTAGTCAGGAAAAAAGGGGTGGCAAAACGTCCCAGGCTTTGCGAAATGCAAATGGTGACTTTGATGGAATACCTCAAAAGTAATTCCGCAACGTTTAACGTGTTTGAAACCGATTTGTACCAATTCATAAATCGCTCAAAAGATCTACCTAAACAGCATAAGAGTCATAAACTGGTTTTGGGTCAAAATTATTTATCGGTTTATAACCGATTGGAACTGGTTTAGACTTTTCAGATATTCCAAGACCTTTCTAACGAGCCTAAACATGGTTTGAGAAGTATACGCTCTCCAAAGCCTTTTTCAACTTTGTTATTAAGAATGATTTAACGGTATTTTCATATTTGAAATATTTAACATATCGTCGGTTGCGTCTACCTTTGTCGTATCTGCATTTCTTTTGTATCAGCATTTGACGCAAGAGAGGACGTCCGCATTGTAGCTTGCACCAAATGCAGATACAAAACAAATGCAGCTACGACAGAGGTAGACGCAACCGACGATATTTAAAAATGAAAAAAATATAAATGAAGGGGAGTGGTGGAAGTTAGGAAATGAGTAGTATATTATCGTTCTTGGGTTCGACTGGAGGGTCTCCCGAATTCTGAGGTATCTATCCCTAAATTTTGATTTCTCGGCGTGGTAACGACCAGACGGATCGACGGACGGACTAGCAGCGGAAGGTAAAAAATTCAGGTTTTCAAAATCCTTTCAAAATATGACCCCTCAGGGAGTAAGGGACAAAGTGCATAACTCAAAATTGTAGGATTGTATAGGAATATATTGCTTATTCTGTAGAGTTCGAACAATAGAAAACCATTTTCATTAATGGCACAATTATTCTACTTCGGAAGTCGATTGAAATTGAATCTAAGATCAACAGGTTAGGTATTAGTCACATAATTATAAACTTCTTAAAATCAATTTTATAGTTTTTATCGATATTAATAATATTTTACGCTTGTTGTTTCGAAACCTAAGTTTATAAAGTTTTTGAAGCAAGATAGTGTCGATCCTAAATTCAAATCAATTTGCACAGGTAATGCTTTATGATACTTAAGAAATAACTTTTCAAAGTTTATTAATATAGTCCACGGAATTGCTTAGAATTCCAATAAATTTACCAACAAATTTGATCTTAGTCTTTGAGTAAAAATTTACATTGTCGTGAGAGATTTTACCATTACTATTTCTCAGAGAAATCTCAAAATTAAAGGAAGATAGGAAGTAATTCAATCCTTTTTGATATATTTGTTATGTGTAATAAAATCAATGTAGTTAATGATTTAGGTGTGTTATAGGAATATGTTGGAATGAAATTGTTTAATTGTGAAATTTTAGACACAATGTGAAAGTATGGATTATGTTTCAAAGTGGAATACTTAAACATGAACCATTTGACATTGCTCAAGGGGTGGATTTTATTAAATATATTGTTCTAGTAGGACGTCTTGTTGACATTTATCGTTTATGCCTGGATAGGTGTTCAAAAATAGGCGGGATTTTCGATGAATTTGTGTGTTTTCTCAAGTATAATTACTGAATAATTATTTGTTTATCAACTCAATTTCGACAAATAATTTGCCCTGAAATCGAATAAATGGAATGGCAACAAAAACAAACATTTTCTGGTATTTCCGTTTTCAAGTGTACATAGCTTAAAAATTTGCATATGCAGGAGGTTTTTCCAGTTGTTTTCTGTTTGTTCGATTCGAATATTTTTATCCATCCAATTATTTCTTTTGCTGTCTTCAGCCTAATTGAGTAATTTGGTTGTATTACTGTTTGTTTACCTTTTAATTGTTGATATGCCTGCATTTTTTATGACATTATGTGGAATTATCTTACAATCAAAGTGTTTAGATAATTCTTATGTCTCTTACAGAAGAATTGTTGTCTATATACAGTAGGTGTCATAAGTATGTTACGTCTTGTATGTTGAAGAAACTAGGTGGGAAAAAAGATAGAAAAAATTACTTTTTAAAAATTTTCTTTTTGCAAATTGGTTGCCTGTAATCTGTAGATCTTATTAATGTATTTTATAAATAATAATTAATCTTATTTCATATGAAAAATAATTGTTTGCCAAAAGTTGATTATTTTTAATTCGTCAAAAGTTTGTTACGTCAATTGAAAAAGTACCTCAAAAAGATGAAATAATTAACTAACTTCTTTTAATCCGGTTATATTTTGAAGTTATATCATTTAATAACCAAATAGTACATTTGCACATTTTTAAAAATTTCAATGGTCAATATATGCATATAAATAAAATGATAAATAAAAAGAAATAAAATGTTTTTTTGTTAATTTAAAATTTAGGCTAAAATGGCATGTTACAAGAAGTTAAAGGAAGAGATATTGTCCAGAAATACTGCCGCAATGAATCTGCGTCGTCTGCGTCAGAAATTTTCTGTATTGGTTGGAAAATCCCTACAGGATGTACATAAAATCGACAAAATTTATAGTGATTAAACATAAGTACATGTGGAAAACGCTACTGACCAGACCCAGGGTTTTGATTCTGAAGGTTGATAACTGCATTATAAGAATATATGATAGTGACCCCATGATATCTGTTCCAAAAATTCAAAGTTACTTGGTTACCGAAGGGATACAGGACACTTTTGTTACAAAAATTAAGCTGAAATTGAAAAAATGGCAAAAATGGTTGAGTGACTCCCGGGATTTCATGGGTAGGGTAGGGTACGCGTTAAAAAAGTTAATTTGCAACATTTTAACCAAATAATTATTTATACTTTCAATGTCTAATCAATCCTTTTCATGGTCAATGATAGTTTCTTTTTTTCGCCCCCCCCCCCCCCTTTATCGCCTTGTTCAGGTCTGAAGCCTTGGGCTTATTTTGATCGATATCCTGTTCAATAAAATACCTAAAAAGAATCAAGTTGTCAATAATTTATTAAAAAAATAAATAATCAATATGATAGTTTCTTATGATACGTTTTTTACCAAATTATAATGAAGAATACTAAGACCAATATTATTGAAGACTTTTTTTTTATTTTGGCAAAAATGTATTGTATAGCATAAGTATATAGTAGTGAGACTTTTTCATTGTATAGTAATAATCTGTGGCTAAAATCACTCCAACAGATAAACTGTATTAAGTTCTTTATGACGTCTGTGACCCTTTTCTCTTCTTCTCTAAGTTTAATATTCATCAATAAACTGAATACTGAAGGGTATGAATATCTTTAATGTCACATAAAAGTTTGTCTCGAAGGTGGAGAAATTGTGCAGATGATTGCATTTCACTTGCTTCTGAGACATTTTTACTACTATCCGTCAGATCAGAGACGATTGATGCCATAGAAACCGTAGGAACAATAACAGAGATTGATCGTTATGAATATTGTGACAAGAGTGATTTCAGTTTTACTCTCTATAATTTAAATACATCATTCTTTTTCTTTAGTGTTATACAAGAAAATGCAATAAACATGCTAAATAAATTAACTTACGGTTTGTAGGTTTTGCAAATAACTTTTTAACATTGCAGAATTAAATATGGATGAGTTTTGATTTACTTTGACTCACTTGTTTTTTCTACTCTAACTCATAATATGTAAAATGACTGGAAATATTGTGGAGTTCAGAAAAATTGTTGTATATTCAACCACAGAGTGGAATAATCTAAAGACCTAGACAATAAATAACATTTTTCGCGTCATTCATTTGTCAAACTTTTTGTTCACAATATATTTTAGTCTAATTCTACCTTCTTTGGGTATAAATAGCCATTGAACTACTCTTTAAATTTTATAATATTTTTATGCATAATACATTATATAAAGGAATATTAATGTATATTTTGGTGAAACTTAGGAATTCTCAAATTGAACTAATAAATTATATACTTATTATACAGATTAAAAATATAAAGAGATCTGGAAGTGATTTCCTTGATATAATAATATTTAAAGTAGTACGGGATAGTGTGGTAGCTCCACGCGTGCATTATTTTCGAATATCAAGATTTTAAGGACAAAAAGAAATATTTAGAGGAATTAACCTGCATAATTTCAAATAGTCAATGCTGAATAAAAGTTCAGCTGCGTGAAACTTCTCCATCCCCCCCTACTATTTTAGACGATGTTCCTTATTTTTATTTTAAGAACAATCTTTGGGAAAATATTTTCTCACATACAATTTCCTGATGAAACATTTTATCCTAAGTTGTTCATCGAGAAAACATAAAAGTTTTGCTAATTACGGTAGAATATGTGAAGTTAGAATAAAAGAAAGCCAAAGAAAAGCATCTTCTGAAACAAAGTACGTATCGCTATTTTATCCGAAAAATAAAGAAAAGTGATGTGAAGATCATAAAATGAAATTTGATTATGGTGTATATAAAATGGGAGAATTCTCAAGCAAAAGAGAAAAATAATCATTTCATTTCCATATAATTTCATACCAAAATTGTACTTTGCCGCCCTTTTAGCATATTTAGGAAACTAAATCGATAAGCGAGTGCGTGTAAATTACTTAAATAGGTTGAGGATGAACATTGAGTGACGATTAATTTTTCGCCTTCCATTTACCATTTTCTATTAATAAATCGACCATGAATATAAAAAGATTATTTTCAGCAAAAAGCGATAATATTTCAATTATATGATAATGAGCTTCAATAAAAAGAAATGAGAGAATGATGCTGATTTCTTAAGCAGACCTGAGAGATACTAAATTTTGTTATACGAAATTTTTGATATAAATTTTCAAATAGTTTTATATTTCATATTTTTCGTTTATGTGTTTAGGTCTTAAATTTAGAAATATGTAGAATAAAATGTCGTTAATTTTTCCTGTCACATTCACAAGTGTCTTCCCTGGAACGTGCATATTTTTGTTTTATTGAGCCATGAGGAGAAATGCACGAAATATAATAACAGGGTGTGAATAACAATTAGAAAGAATTATGTTAAAAATTTCATCATGTGGATTAGTCAAAACGAGCAAAAAAAAAAACAGAAAAAGTAGAATGTGTCATCGTCATTTTCATTGGGTCAGTGACCTATGTTTAATAGCAGTTGATGATGATGCCTGGTTGACTTCATATAAAACTGGGAATGTGAGGCGTTTCATTCGTATAGAAATGGTGTTTTACTCTATAACCAGCTTCATCTCTATTCACCATCAACATATAAATGCCTCTGGAACACCAGAGAGTGCAATTGAATGAAAATCCAGTTGCGTCGTCATCCGCAACATATATAACCCTCATCATCGTACAAAACCTAAAAGCTTGCCTGTCCTCATGGCGATATTTGAATAAGAAGAGCTATTTTAGCTGCACAGCAATTCTCTATGTATACATGACACTATTATTTCTTCATGTATACATAAATTGATGAAATGAGAAAAATGTCACGAGATGGAACATGATTCTAGATGATTTTTTAATAACTTCAATCCATGTTGGATGACTATCGTATGACCATTTATTTCTGCAGTGTGCTTTTAGTGGGATGGTATGATTTTTTTTTAGTAGAACTATGATTTAATAGCTCCAACATTCTTTGCAACATTTTTCGTAACTTGGTGGAATGTTCGAAGGGCATTTTCCAGAATGATAAAAAAACAAAGGGGCGATGAAGAGAAAAAGACTTGGGGGAATGCTCGAGAACACGTACAACACTAAAGGAAAAGTTTAAAAAATTCAAACCAATTTTCTATAAATACACATAGGAAGGAAGACTAGGTATATTTCACTTCATTAGGTCGACTTCTTAGTATACTTATCCTTCGAGGACCATAAGTAGCTATTTTTCACCGTTTGACCCTTAGGGCAAAACAGACAAACACTGGAACTTAATTCTGCTTGAAGGTGGACAATACAATGTTAAAATAATAATAATAATAATGTTAAAATACAATAGGGTTCTGAATAGTAGAGCTCTCGTCCTATAAAATCGAGTGTCTATTTCGAATCCTCTTCTGGTCACCAAAAAGTATTTTGGATTGGCATTGTATAAATGAGCTGTAGCAAAAAAATTTGAAACAGTGATATTATCGTTCAAATTTTGGAAAAGGGAAAATAAAGGGCTTTTCATTCCATCTGCAACAATGTTAAATGTTAAATACATAAATTAGACCCATTTTTGTAAAGATTTTAATTTTTACCGACCAAAATTAGATATTTTACACTGCTCATTTTTAATTTTTTACTGCCCATTTTGAATTTTTTACTGCTCGTATTTTTTTTACCCTTTCCTTTGACCTTAGGGGTGTTCGACATGCCTCCATTGTACTCTCATTCAATGAGAGGCCGAGTTACTACGGGATATTCTGCCAGCAATCTTGTTTAATTACTTTATTATTACAAAAATATGATGCCGTGTGCAGTTGTTATACGAATAACTCAAAATCGATAAATTGTATATAATGTATTGCTCTTTTTCTTGATTTCGAGCAAAAAAAATAATTGCATAAGAAATACGAAGAAGAAGATAATTGAAAAGATTGACTGTAAATGGATGTTTAGAGAATATTTTCCACCGCTTGAGTCACAGGCGAGTTTAGGGATTATTAAGGTTTAATAAGAAGATCTTATTCTGCATTGTAATTTACGTGTAATGAGCTTATTTTAAAACTGTCTCTGAAGAATGGAGACTTTTGTGCTTTAGTTGGTGATTACAGATTGCAGCTTTATGCATTGAACCATTTTATGAAGAATAAAAATATATTATCGAGATTTTTTGAAATCGAAACATATGAACAATATTCACATGCGTAAGAAAATTTAAATAATACCAAACTCATAGAACCATAACCGTATTTCTAGTTTTTACTTTCATGAAAGTAAAGAGAACTGGATTGTGTGCTCATTTATCTCAAACATAAAAACTATCAATAAAACTACTTGTTGGATCGCAGAGAGTTATTTGCACATGAGCAATTTCACTGAAACGAGATGGAGTTGTAATGTGTAAAAATCACCGATGGCGATAGGATTTTGAAATAAAATGAAATTACAAGAGTAGCAAGAAATGGAATTGACAGCAGTATCAATCATGTAACTTTAAAAATTGCTATTAACTGTTTATTGTATAAATTAATTGTATGTTTGATTGTACATATTTCCGATGTGAAGACGTTCCTTTCAGATGGTTTTATTCTAGTCTTACATCTCTAGTTGATTAAGTGGTTCAAGGTCTTTTTTGGGGGATATATTTTTGGCATTAAGCTCCCTCTGGAAAAAGAATCCCCAAGAGAGCTTTCAATTGATTTTTCCTTTCACGTAAAGATTGTGTTTGCGAAAAAGGTCTTACTCTTTGTAGCGATAAATTTGATTATTCCTATAATCAAATTGATGATGATGGTGGTTTAGCATGAGTTTTTTTTTAAGATTAATTTTGCGACTTTCTTCGTGGAATTTTGCGTCGTCTCTTTTTATCCTAACTTTTTGGGGATAGCAAATCCAAACGTTTTAAATGGATTTTTTTTCACCAAAAAAATTTAAATTACAGCGATTTGTGTTGTTCTTTTCACTGGATAGCGTTCATTGTACTCTAGAATGTCATCATCATAATCTGCTTGCCACAAGTCCAGGTGAATTCCTCCATAGTGCTAAAAGAACATGTTGAAAGTTTTGTGTGTAATATTCAAGGTGAGATTGCGAGACTGTGTGAGAAATGATATTCTTATATTTTTCTCACATCTCCATTTTCTTTTACTATATAACAAGCACTTGGGTGACTCTGTGCATAAATAAGCCGGATAGCAATTTATTCACTCCAATAACGATATAATCCAACCTACGTTTTCATATTAAGATTTACTCTCTCTCTGAGAATATCAATAGATCATCAAAATAATTGTTCATACTATGTTGACGGTTTTGATTTTTTTTGATGACACGACATTCTCTTAATACATTGATCTCAATTAACATGAAAATCCCATGATGTTTTTTTTTTTAAGAAATTAGAGTATTTGCACATTACTGATTCATATCTGATTTTAAAAAATATTTCAAAACGTAACATAAAAGAAAAAACGTTTCATATGCGAAGAGTGAGAGTAAACATTTAAAAATTTACATTGTAAAAATAAATTTTAAAAAATTAGCCTTTTTAAATTTATAATGTTGAATTTACAAAATAAGGCCAGTTAGCGATATTTTACAGGCTTTACAGGCCACGTTTAACTTGTAGGGGAATGTTGGCATGGTTCGCACAGAGTGAACCTTCGAACAACGCAAATTTTCTCTTTGTTTGCAAAGAGCTAGTTCATCGTTTCTTAGCCATAAGATAGATCATTATTAAGCTCATGAAACGGGATGAGAAATGGTAAGTCAGCTCCTTGCAAACAAAGAGAAAATTCGCATTGTTTGAAGGTTCACTCTGTGCGAACCATGCCTACATTCCCCTACGTAAAGGTGGTCTTGTCTAAATTTAATGAAAAGATTAACTTAGGGTGGCTAATTTTAACACTAAACCTACCGACCATTTTTGGTTGTTTTTCGGTCAAATGACAAACCGCAGTAGGGTAGGATACTTAACAAATTTGTCTTAGAAAAGAATAATTATATACTGAAAAATATATTACTATTAACATGCATATTTTAAGAAATTAATAAAATTTGATAGTGACATTGTACCGTTTAAATATGTGTTAATTTTAAACCGGTCAATTTGACCGGGTCTTGGTAGGTTTAGTGTTAAAATCGTTAAAATTAAGAAATCCAACGGAATTTATTTTGGATATTGAAATTGTTTGTTTACTGACAAAAGATTTTTATTTTATATTATGATGATTATATAGAAATTACTGTACCTTTTATGTAATACACTATAAAAATCAAATGTTATACAAATTTTTCATTTTATTTAAATGTCACAATTGGATATCTTTTTTTTAATAAAATCTTTCTACAAAATTAGAAAAGAAAAATTAATTTATGGATCATTTAGCAGAGATGTCATTTGATGACGACTTTTCTTTCTTATAAATGTAGCTAAAAGTTTCTGATCTATCTTTGTATTACCTCCTGTTAAAGTACTTGCAATATACGAAACAGTAATATTTATAACGAGTCCAATAATAGAGAAATATTGGAAGTTTATTCGAAAAATCCATGAAATTGGTTCATTGGCATGAACTTGTTCAATTGATTTAAGGAATGAAACAGAAGGTATGGATGATGTGTTGTTTATGAAATCACATCCATCGATCCTGAGTGGAAGATAAGGATCTTGTTCTTTATTGAATCCACTAATAATCAGGAATCCTACAGATAGCATTGACAAGACCACACCACATTTAGCACCCTGAAAGAAAAAAAATTATAGCATTCTTAAATCATATTTAACGATCTAATCTTACTGACCGTGCTGTTAATTTTAGGTATGAGCATTCCATTAACAAATAGTCCAAATACTCCAACAGTCGATAGAGCAAAGCATTGATTTGTAATTGCAAAAATTGTTCCCAAACGCTCTATTAGGAATACCATAATAATCCCAATAATACCAATAATCACCACAATCATCTTCATAATCCGACCAACATTTTTCTCAGAAAAATGTTTGAGTCGTTCATTGAGGAAATCATTGTAAATTGTTCCACTCATAGTGTTCAGAAGAGTAGATGCTGTTGACATACCAGCTGCACAGATTCCCGCAATAAAGATCCCATTGAATCCGGAAAAGAGTGATGCTTTTTCTTGAACAAAATATGGAAATATTTGATCAATTTTCTTAACAATTCCAGCTGTTAAAGGATCACAAGTTTCGTAGGTTGCATAGATAACACCACCAATGATGAATTGTATATAAAGTATTATATCACAAAGGAAGGAATGTGTCCATAGAGCTATTTTCGCCTTCCGTAAACTCGATAGGGATAAGAAACGCTGAATACTACTTTGACTCATGCCAAATTGGTAGAGATATATGAAGACAACACTCGTGACGTACGCCCAAATCGTGCCTCTTGTTTCCAAATCAAAATCAGTTCTGCAATATGTTTAAGAAATAGATCAGATTTTGAGGTTTAACAAGTATAACATTCGGTTTTGAATATAAGGGATAAAATTAATTGTGAATACAACTATTTTTATTATCAAGATAAGTTAAAAATTTTATATAGTAAATTATCTTTGTTTCATTGTAATTTCGAAAATAATATTTTAAGCTTTGCTTACAAAAAAATTCAAGGATAAATATACTTAGACAATTGTTTTGTTAGGTTTCAAAATTAAAATAATTGCTAGTAAGAATCCTCAAATCTTGTGAATTTTCAATTAAAAAGAGAGATTATTGAAAGCTTTGCGATACAAGTTCTTTACTAACATATTCTATTTGATGTAAGTCAAAGCTTTTGTCGTATAATACTTTAAATAAAGAATCTCAGTTAAAAGCAAAGTTTTAGAAGATTATTAATAAATTTACTTCACAAATGTTAGTCTTCCACCTCGATCAAGAGCTCTCCAGACATTCTCAAATCCACCAACACTTTTTAGGCCCACAATCATGATCACTATTCCAGACCCGGTAATTATGATGTACTGTAATGCATCAGTCCAAACTACCGCCTTTATTCCACCGATAGCTGTGTACCAAATACACAAGAGTCCAAGAACCACGGTTATTATATAAAGATTGATGCCAGTGACTTCTTCAAATGAAAGAGCGGGAACGTAGATTGTCAGAGGGATTACTAGAAAGCCCGTGATGATATAGAGAGCACTAGCAAGTTTTTTAACACTCGAATCAAAACGCATCTCGAGATACGTGAAGGTGGACATAAGTTGAAGTTCATAGAAGACAGGCAAGAAGATATGGTGCATTATCAGGAGCCATATAACAGAAACTCCTGAAACTAGCCAGTTGTGCAATCCAAAGGCATACATTTCCATACTCTGACCAATTGTTGCAGAACCAGAAATTGAAGTAGCTGCTAGTGAGAATATTACTGACATAATATTCAGCTTCTTTCCCCCGAAAAGATATTCTTCAATTGAAAAGTGCTTTTTTGATCCCAGCGCAAAGTATAATCCAATCATAAGACACATAACAAAAACAATTGTGAAGAAAAAATAGTCTAAAAATCCAAATTGAGCTTTTGATATTAACATTTTGGGACAAAGTTATTAGAGAAACTACATTCTGGGCTGATACAATCACTTTGACCAACAATTGTAGACTAACAACTACTAATTGTAGGTTCTATAAAGGGAGATTCTAATAAAGCAGCCTATTAAAATTATATTTATGCTCATATGTTAATTATCTACAGTAACAACATTTTTTTTAGAAGCAATAAAAATTTTGTGTAATTGTTTTATTTTTAAGTAGATTAGACAAAAACTTTATGGAAGGGATGTATGTAAATTTTAAAATAATATACCTTACTTTTTTGTTTATTTTGTGGACTAAATAACCCAAATAACCCATCAGTGATGGTTTCATTTGCCTCGTATAAACATTCTCTCAGTCATGTTAAGGGGATTGTTACCTTTCTCACATAAAGAATAATATGTGGGTGGGAGAGGGGAAATACTTGAAAAGGTGGGCAGAAGTTGAGGAAACAAGTGTAATTTATTCACGCAAAGAAAGAAGTACGAAACCAAAAAGAAATATGCTAGAAGGTTATAACAATATGAATGAGAAACAAACCATATAGTGAATATTTAAAGTGGATATGGTTGTAATCAAAGGTAAAAAATCTCTAAAGATGATTCTTCTAGCAAATTGTTGAGAAAGTTGTAGAAAAAGAGCGAGAAAGTAGGACAACACTATAGCATAGAATTGGTGGTTAAAAATCTCTTCAGATCAACCAACATGAGTTTCGAAAATTGAAAGAAACTCACGCTTTCTTTTATTTAGGCTCAAGAATACTTTTTTTTCAAATTAGAAAATTATTTTAAATCAAAATGCCAAGTCAAATATATATGTAATAGATAAGTCTGATTGATTTTATAATTCTGTATACATTTTATCATACACTTTAAAAAAAAATTATTAATGATTCAGTTTGTTGAATTATTATTATTGTTCTCAATCATAGAGAATTTATATTCCCTTTTATACTACTCATTATGTTACAGAAGAACTTTGAGTTTTTCTAAGTTGTTCCCGTCCAGTTGAGAGGTTTGCTTATAACCAGGACTAAAAATGGACAGACGGACAAACTAGATATAATACTTTAAATAGAGTATAAAAGAATTTTTTTAAGATATTCGTTTTGCACATTGATACTTTTTGCCACCCTCCGGACTCTTATATAACACACGTAATTGCTTTATTTATTTTACTGCTAGAACTCAACTGTTGTTTTATAATCCACTTTTTTCAAATCGTGTGTGACACTGCTAGAGGCTAAACAGTAAGATATATCGAGTTCCGGTCCCCGACGACACCCCCATATGTCAATATTCTCTAGGACAGTCATTTTTCATTTGTCCCCCACCCTTAAAAAACGTGTTTAGGAAACGGCACGTAGAATTTTTTCATTTTTATTTTCGAATATGTTTTGGATGTAGTCAAGGTGAATATTTCGTCCTTATGGCGCTGGCTTACCTTTTCAATTGAGTGAAATTCAATCGATTGAAATCTTACCTTTTTCTCTTTCAAATTGAAATTAGATGTAGCTGTCCCTACAAATGTCAAATGTCAAATGAAAATTGAAATTGAAATTGAAAATGAAATTCAAATTTCAATTTTCATGTGACAGAACGAGACAAATTAATCTTAATTTAGTTTGAAAAAGTAAGAAGTAAAATTTCAATCGATTGAATTTCACTCAATTGAAAAGGTGTGCCAGCGCCATTATGTTCGAAAAACATTTCAATATCGAATTTTCAATTGTCAAAGTTCAACCACTTTGGAATTTGGAGGGTCTATTATTCAATAGATTTGCTTAAAGTTGAACTTAAAAAAAAACTGTAACGAATTGTAAAGTACGCGCAAATGATATATAGGGTCGAAGGAACACCTTTTCGCCAGGGAACCCCTATATTGACACTTTTGTCATAATTTTGAAATTTGTTGAATGCATTTAACAAAATCTAAGTAATATTACGTTAATTCATTAATCTACGTTTTTCGATAAGGATAAGTGTTCAAATTTCGTATTCTAAAGGGTGCAGAATAGGTCCTGACCTAGTGTCAATAGGTGTTCCTTTCACCCTACCTTCCTTAATTTTATTTTTATTGATTTCATATTTGGAAAAATATGAAATGTTCGAACGTAGAGTGTGTGCGAAGCTTGAAAATCTTATCCTACACGAAGAACTCTTTCTCATGAGTTCGAGCACTCCGCAAAGCTGGGACGCTTTGCCATCTCTTTTGCGTAAGGTAAAGTGTCCTCAAGTCGACCGCTTCCTCAATTCGACCGGTAGAGTTATTTATTCAATTTATTTATATTTGCACTAATATTTGGCGTATTAATATTAAACCTAACATAAATAGTGAATTATTCCATAAATAAATACAAATCAGTGACAATTTTATAGAAATTCAGCATTAAAACATTCAAATATTGATCACCGGTCGAGTCGAGGAACCGGTCGACTCGAGGGCGCTTTACCTTATTTTAATGTTTAATTTTAATCAAAAACATCAAATTTAATCAAAAATAAATCGTCGGTTGCATTTCTTTGGTGTCATCATTTATCGCAAGAGGCGACGACGTCTGTATTATAGCTTTCACCAAAGGTAGATACAAAACAATTGCAGTTACGACAATGGTTGTATCAACCGACGAAATACAATCAATATATCAAATAGAAGATTTCATTAAACTAATATTTTCTGTGAATGAAGGTTATGTTTAATTTCCATGAAACCACGAAATTATTCTATCTTATTCATGTGAACATATACTTGAACATACTAACTGAATATTAGAATTGTCTGTAAGCAATAGTTTAAAATTCTTTCTCTCAAGTTCCTAAAATTATTTCTGACTCAATTGTGCTGAGTTTCTGATTATCTGATTCGCATCTCAAGCTTAATAATATACAAATGGCAACTATACAACACGGTACTTTCCTAAGAGGTATGAAGATATGAGATGAAGTTTTATATGAAAATAATCAAGTTTACAAAATAGGTTTTAAGTTCTAGTAAGCGGAGTCTCCAAGTGGATTGTTAAATTTTATTAATATTGTTAAACAAATGGGAATATGTATGTTTTTTTTAAAGTAAGTTGGTAGTAAGCTATGGAAATACTTGAAGATTTTTCATGTTCCCATAAATCCTGTATAATTTCTCGCCTCAAAGGTAATTACAGTAAAGTTGTCTGAGCGATTAAACTCTAACGAAAGGTAGAATTGACCACAAGAATGGACTAGTGGAATGTGTTGAGTTAGGAGATGGGATATAAGGGAAAAGAAGTCAAACAGCGGTTTTCTCGGCAACTTTTTTTATTCGTCGTCTATTTGGTATAGATTTGCGCAAATTGCACGACTTGTTCCCGTTCTAGTTGGTCAAGTAACGATTTCGGAATGAGATTGTTGCGCGATGTGTGATGGGTTGAGAAATCCCCAACTTTCATTGTATTTATATAGCATTGTGCACGAGAAAAAGAGTGTTGTTACTTTTCCGAAAAAAAGTTCCGTTTTATGTTTAACACGATTTTGGAATCTAATGGGTAAAATTGTGTTTTTAAAGAGGGATTTTGCTGGAGCTTATTCGATTTGAGGTGGTTTTATCGCATACAATATTTTAAATGCTGTACAGGTGGATGTGTGAAATGCGTTGTTGTGAGCTGGAATGTTATAGGAGATGAAAAATCAATGGATATTGTTGAAAATGTATGAAAGTTCTTTTTTTTTCTATGCCAAGCACAACGAAATTAAATAGAGGCTCAATGGATGAGTCAAGATGTTTCATACAGTATGTATTTGTAGATTTTTTTTCGGATTCTATATCTCTATATCTCTTATCATAATCAATGAAAAATGTAGTGTTTTTTTAAACTGATAAGAGCACCACACACTCGCGTCCATCGCTGTCTTAGCATTATTAGCCAACCTCAAGAGAGTAATATGATAAAAGTTACAAAAGTTAATTAAGTCGTAACAGCAATCTTATATGGAATATATTTAAAATTTTGAAAGTCAAGTAATGGTCATCCCATGTGACTCACAAGTAATTAAATAAATGAATAAGAACTTTTTTTTTTGAACACCTGATCCAGCTCAAAGTGTTAAATTGTGCGCTGAAAACTAACGAAATAAATGATGGCATTTTCCACCAGCGTGAATAAAATTGTTGTCATGGTGACAGTCTTTTGTGTACTAAATAAAAAAAAAACGTCGATGGGATGGTGAGAGTTTCGTTGCTATTTAGATTCTTTAAACGATACCATAAAGAAGACTACCTACCTTCATTTATATATAACTAACTGATATTTTTGAGGATGAGAAAAGGGATACTTTGTGTGGCCTTTAAACGTCAACGTAATCCTGTACCTTGCTTTATTGTCATATTATTTACTATTTATTGTATCTTTCTTTTATCCGAAAGCCGAAGGTTAAACAAAAATGAATTGCCTTTTTTTTTTAAATTGCAGATATACCGGACATTCCTGATGATATCAAACACCTTCGAAGTTTACAGGTAGCTGACTTCAGTTCGAATCCAATTCCACGATTGCCCGCCGGCTTTTCGCAACTGAAAAGCTTAACAGTATTAGGACTCAATGATATGTCGTTGACATCATTGCCAGCCGATTTTGGAAGGTGAGATCCATCACGTTTTTCGTTTAATCTTCTCACTGAAATGCTTGTTTATGTTTCCACGTCTCGTTCATTTCCTTTTATTTTTGTATTCATGCCATTTAGCCCACAAAGTAGGGCATTTAAACTAGACGAAATAAGATGAACATATATACATATAATATATACGTGAAAAAAGCCCACCACATATGGAAAAAAACAACAAAAAAAAAAGTAAAATACTGGTGAAGACTTGTTTTTCTCTCTTAGGAGTCTATTGGCCACTTTGACCGTATTGAATGAAGAATATAAATGTAACAACACTTATCGGCTTTGGAAATATAATTTAACCTTTAACTTGAAACAATTGCCTAACGGAAAATATAACTACTTCAACTTTATGAAGGAGTTGTACTAGTTACAAGAAATTTAATGTGTACGGGCGTTCTTTTCACTTTATTCCAAATTATTACCTATTGAATCAGAAAGGATTATATGACGGGAAAAAGTGAACTAGATGGATTAGATGGTGAATCATAAAAAATATTTTAATAAAATCAACTTATTAAGAATCTCATCTAGGGGAGACTGGGGCACATGTAACCATTTTCGATAGATGCGAATTTGAGGTGATTTTCCAAGGACACCGTGATTTTTTGGAAAATATTTCTTAGCTCATGTTTTACCCTTGGGTATAGGCAATTCGTCGAGGGTAATGCGGATGCTGGAAAACAATTGAGTTTTCCATAAAAATAAAATTTGTGTCCCTGTGCATTTTTCTCTTTTCACAAAATACCTGGGGTAGAAGTAACCACTTTCTGGGGAGGATGTAAACACCTTTTTTCCCACCCTTGAAATTAACTTTGCATCACTCTCGATTATTTTAATTACTTAAGAGATATATAAAGACTGTATATTTTTCAAAAAATCATGACACTTTTTACTAAGAATAATTAAAATAGCAAAAAAACTAAAAGCATGCATATCAAAGACATTTTTCAATGGATTTTCCCCATATTTTGACATGATGTGACTTTTTATTTAACACAGCGCCACCAATTTTTTTCGTAATCTATGAATTATAGATATTTCGCATGAAGGTCAATTTCCCGCTCTTTTACCTACTCATTTTGTGAAATTGAAATTGCCTGGTTACATTTACCCCAAATGCTGTTTTCTGACCAATTATTAATTCTTTTGAAATAATGAGAATCTCAATTTGTCTAGTAAATCCATAAATATAATCCTAAAAGATGTAGGAAAGAACTGGTATTGCTACATTTCGATTATTTTACACAGTTTTTAATTTCCAGGTGGAAATCCAAATGACCAAAATAATTGAAATATCAACATTTTTGGGAAAAATGATTTTTATTTTTAAAGTATTAGGATTTTATTGACCAATTCATCTGTGGACATACATCCCCATGGTATCTATGAATGCTTATGGGTTTTATCCTCTGGAGTCTTAAAATTAATGAAAAAAATCACAGTGTTTACAACTACCCCAGATTACTACTGCCCCAGTTCCCCCTAATAGAGTAACTGCTGATGCTGAGATTTTATAGACCGATTTCCTCTGAGCTGCCGCAGAATAGTTGTATTTTGGTAAAGTTATTTGTAAATAATGCAAATTTGGCCAGCAAAAATTAAAATTTGGTCAGTAAAAAAAAATAATTTGATAGCGGAAGAATTAAATTTTCTTTTAGCTTTCGTTTTTTTTATGTTAGTTTTAGTAATAGTGATTCGTGATAATGATGATTGGTGATCTTCAGTTGCCTGGTAGACATGTTCTGAAAAAAATTTTGAATCTCCTATTGTAACGGTTCTTCAAGGAAACCGTTACTTCAAGAAAGTTCTGAGAACTAGAGATATTATTTTTCACTGGTTTAGGGCAAATTGAGTGTGATTTAACTCTTTAAGGACGAAAAGAAACTAAAAAATTTGGGGTCGGAAAAAAATCACTTTTTTCTGACTGTTAAAAACAAACCCGGACTTTAGAAGGCCATAAGAAAAATTTCATTTTTAGGTCACCGGTGACCTAATCGTACTTAAAGTGTTAAGAGACCAAGGAATTTCCAATAAATTTCAACCGATAACTGGTTATAAAACTATGGTTAATATTTTTAGTGGAAAATCTTGAACTCAGAAGTACAATTATTTTTTCTCATAATTTGGACTTCTAAATAACTTTTTCTATCAATATAATAAATAGGGGAAACTGGGGCAATACTATACAAGGGGTAGTAATAAGTACTGAAATTTTTAAAATTACATATTAAACTTCAGAGGCCGAGACCTATATGAATTCTTAGATACTAAAGGGATCCTTGTTCGCTGAAGAAATGATCGACATAAGTTCAGATGGGGATTTCTATAACAGTATTACAATCTCATATGACATATTTTCGTGGTAAATTAGAGAGCAGGACGACATTAAAGCCAAGTAAACATCAAATGTCCATTGCAAGGAGCTTTATGAAGCTTCTAGTAATTGATATAAATCAGATTTACGATTAATTCTTCCGATTTAAAAAAAAATAAATTTGGCATATTATATAGTCATACTGTTAAAAAATACCCCTACAGGTAATTTGAACATATTAAATCAGTGTTTGCTACTGCCCCACGTTTTTGCTACCCCCGTTTGCCCCAATTCATTTTTTAAAACCAAAGCCACAAATTTCAATATTTTGAAAATATTTAAAATACTTTGTTTCTCATATTTCTGTAGTGGTTTATCTCATTACTAATTTGAAAATTCTGGAAATGGTCTAATAATCTCTAGACTCTGCATTGAAGAAAAAATCAATTTTAATTCCAACATCTTGTTTTTCTCCTGAGATATTGTAGTATATCAAGTAAGTGACTTTATCTTGTATATTTCAAAAGTTCTTAATAACATTTGCAGTGACTGTAGAAAGTATAGGGGAGACTGGGGAAAAACTTGTCAAAACGCATATTTAATTCTTTTACGAGATCTGAGAAAATTTAAACGTTTTATAATGAGCATATTCTTGTAGGAAATTTACTGCTCTACAACATTGCAGAAGACTATTTTCCTCTATTTTGAAAGAAATGTGATTGTCGAATCATTCTCTAAAAGTCGATTTTGTGGAGATTCTCAAAATGGCTGGGGCAAATTTTGCCAGTATTCGGATAATTTGTGACGTTTTACTCTCGCAAACGTAAAAAATATCAAATAGACATATTTTTATAGGAAATTTATTCCTCTACAACTTTATCGAAGAAAATTTTTCTCTATCTTAACGAGAAATGTGCTTAAATTGAGCTAATCAGTATTGATATTTTCTGTAAGCCAAATATTCCAAAAAATAGGGCTAAAAATTTCAGATTTTTTATTTCACATAATCCTTCCTCGAATCCCTTGAAACTTTGTAAGTTTAACGGCGTTATCACACTTGCACATTAAAATTTTAATGTGATTCACATTAATTGTCGCTTGTGAGCGTCGAAATATGCTATTTGTGTCTTTGAGTTACTTAATATTTGGGGCTTTTCTATTTATTGATAAAGAAGTGAACTTGGCCTGCAAAAATAAGTTTAAATTTACCTAAAGCATAAATATTTTTCACATTAAAAAATTAAAGAGAAAATCGCATTAATTTTTCGCATTAATGGTATAAATCAATTTATATCAAATTTTGCGGGCCAAGTCTACCTTTTTATCAACAAATAGATCAAATTTTGAATATAAAATGATTCAAACACAAAAATTACACATTTGGACTCTCACCAGCGACAATTAATGTGAATCATAATAAAAATTTAATGTGCAAATGTGCACAGTAAGAAGGTTCATTAAGGCTATCTATAATAAAAATTTCAAGCCTGAGTCTTTTTTATTTTAGAAAATAGTGAATATTGAAATTTTCGTTTTGACAAATTTTGCTCCAGTCTCCCCTACTTGTTAAACATAACTCCACCACAACAAATCCAATTACAAAGTCACTTTCAGTATATTTTTCTTGCATTATATCAGTAACAACAGCATAATGTATTATGCATTGAATAGTGGTATTCTTTCTGCATTTTAGAGTCAGGGATGTTGCAAAAATCTGTGTTATGGAAATAGAGACCTTTTAGTGGTACATTAAGAAGAAAAAAAGAGAAAATTGCTTAAATTAAATGGGAGGAGTGAAGGGGAAATATAATGTTGTTGCATAGTATGAAATTTTTTTTTTGTTTGTAAAAAGGATAAAATGTCCGCTGCATTGTTCATGGACACATCCTTTCTGGCACATATGAAAGAGCAGTAAGTGCGATAAAAATATGGTGCAGTAATGAACAATTCTATTTTTAATAGCATCATCCTCGAACCTCGAGTGCTTTCCAGAAAGTACTTCTGACATTTTTTCCAGAACTCCCACATTGCCCACTGTGTGTATGGTAAAAATAATAGGGAATATAATAAATGTAATGGCAAAGAGGGAGAGAAAGAGATGAAAAACCTGAGGAAAAGTAGATGGTATAGGGGATTATGTTTTTTTTTCTTAAGCCAAGTGAGTACATAAAGTGCTTGAGCAATTGGAGCTCATTATATGAGACATCCATCCCTTTATTCTTGTCAATCAATTAAAATTCCATGAGTTGTGAACATTTTTCTACATCTATTTGCAAATGAGAAAAGTATAACTAAGTGTAGACAAAAGAGATGAATTTTCAATTTCATCTTAATTCACGTGTATCACGAATATTAAAAGTAAAACACACAATGGAAGCATTAGAAGTTCATTTTTTTTTACTATTATTCTTGCATAACTCTCATAATTTATGCTAGATTCTCATTTAGTAATTTTTCCCATTAAAAGCCTGTCTTTAAAAGTAGATTATGTTGGTATTTCTTGCGGTTTTCTTCCTCATTCAGCTACTGTTGGTGGAATTTGATTTTTTACGCATCGCAAAGGCATCAGATTAAATTATATTTTAATAAAATACCTCAATGTAAACAATACTTGGGATTAGTTACTTCAATTAGCACAGTGAAGGTGTGATTGGGAAAATTTTCGTGAGAGGTTGTTTTTTCTCTTCGGTATACACGCGATTTCCCGTAGAGAAGTTTCAGAGGTAGGCAGAAGCACTTTAGAGTTTGAGTTGATGTTTTGATGGTCAAATAATATTTATCAAATTTATACCTTTTACACAGGTTTAGTAAAAAGTTTATGTAGCGAAAATGGAAAAAATAATATTAATTCCGAAAATTAAGTAAGACTTGCAAGTCAACTTGCTTGACTTTATCAGACTTAGGGCAATGACTCTAATTTTATTTCTTATATTTCATCGCTTAATGCCCTAGACACGCTTACGACTTAATCCGAGAGACGGCTTAATGCAGTTATAATGAAAATAATGATTTGACTAAATTCCCATCAGTTTCCCACTAACTAAGCCGTTTTTCGGCTTAAGCCGAGAAACGGATTAGTCTGAAACCGATGGAGATGTAATCTAATCAATTTTTTTCTATTATAATTACGTTAAGCTCTCTTTCGGCTTAACCCTTTAACCCTTTAAGGACGATTGGAACACCGGTGTCCCATAAAGAAAATAATTCCTGACTACCTAAAGTTATTTTTTTCTTATGTCTGTACATAATTGTAAAGTAGAAGATTGAAGGAATCTAGGTTATTTTTTGCAAGTCTCTAGCTATTTGCTATTTAGGTAATATTTAGGCTAAAAAATGGCGAATTTTTAAATTCTCAAATTCATAATTGATTTTATTTATTTTTTATACTTCCAATTTTTTTTTTACGCAAAACCATTTGACAATAAAAACTAAAATACTTATACGGTTATACGTAATATTTCTCATTAAAGCGAAAAATATTATTCATTGGTATTGTCAGAAAAATTACTTAAATTTTTGGGCTATTTTTGTCCCTATCGTTCATAGAAGCACAAAATACACCGAATCAAACTCTGTTGGACTTTCCAAGGTTATATGTAAGGCATCATTGATTATGGTACTCAGTTTAACTTTTATTGTTGATTTTCAGTCCGTAAAAAGTGTCTCGTCGTTAAAGGGTTAAGGACGTTTGGATTACTAGTGACCCAAAAATGAAATTTTTCCTACGACCATTCAAAGTCGCTGTTTTTGTCTAAAAAGTCAGAAAAAGTGATTTTTTTCTAACGCCCAATTTTTGACCCTCTCGTTCTTAAAATATTAAGCCGTAAGTGTGTCTAGGGTATTGTGGAGTTTGCATTCAACTATTTAATAAAATGCTTTATTCAAGTTCACTAGTTATTTATTTATATATTTTTTCATTTGACAGTTCAATCATAATTCAATTCTAATGCCATCTGACGGCGGGTACCACAGGTATAATCGTATTTATATACTTCCGTGACTGCTACAAAAATACTTTTCTCGGAGAAATTAGTTCGATTTCAAAACAGATAAAAGTAGACCAAATCTGGCAAATAAGGAGGATAATCAGATAATTATTTATTATTTCAAATTTTTGCCTAGGAATTTGCCTTCTACCGTATTTTTATGAAATTTTTACCTTTTAAGGATAATTGGATTACCTCTGAACCATTGTGAAAATAATTTTACCTGACTACCTAAAGTTATTTGTTTCTAAAGTTTGTAGGGGAAAGTGCTCATGCTTTAAGTATGCACGGTCCCAATCTTCATAATACATGTGACTCATCGCATCCATATTGTAAAAACTAGGGGAAAGTGTCCTGTTTTTGAATTATATTGTGAAATCACATTTATTTAGATATATAAAAAAACTTAGGCCTTTATAAAGCTTGGGACCGTCCAAAGCATAGGCACTTTCCCCTACGTAATCCTAAAGTTCAAAAGTTTAAGAATTTTGAATATTTTTTTGCACATCTCCAGCTATTTGGCATTAGTAAATATTTAAGCTCAAAAATGACGAATTTTCAAATTACCGCAAGATGTTTATTACTTATTTTTATTATTTCCATTTTTTTTAGCAAAAACCTCTTGGCACTAAAAAGTACAATAACTAAGGTAAAGTACCCTCACTCAACCGGTGTCCTCGACTCGACCCGTCGATCAATTTTTGAGTGTTTGATGGTTAATTTCTATGAAATTATCACTGATTCGTATTATTTATCGAATAATTGACCTATTAATGTTAAATCATGCGATAAATATTATAGGAAGTAATAGCGAATATAAATGAACTAAATAAATAATTCTACCGATCGAGCGATGGCACTTTACCTTATACACAATATTTTTCATTATAGTGAAAATTATTATCATTTATTAGTAGGGGAGACTGGGGCAAAAAGTCACGAAATGGATATTTTATTTTTTTACAAGCTACCCGAGCACCTCCAAAATTTCCAATTTCTAGCACAGTTTTATAGGAAATTTACCGCTCTACAACTCTGTGAAAGTCATTTTCTTCTATTTTGTAAGGAACGAGCCGTTTTCTAAAAGGTAATTTTGTGATCATTCTCAAAAATGCTGGGACAAATAGTATCAGACATAAGATATTATCACATTTTGATTCGCTTTATTATGGGATTCCGTAAATTTAAGTAAAATACCTAGATTACATATTTTCATAGGAAATTTATTCTTCTACACCTTTGTAAAACACCGTTTTCTCTATCTGAGCGAGAAAAGCGCATTTTAAGCTATTTTACAAAAAACATACAAAAGACTGCAAATCGTTTGACCAATGCAAACAACAAGCGGCGAGACATGGTAATGTTGTTTCTTTTCGCCGTGGAACATCAGAAATTTTTTCGGTTTTTGTTACTTTTTGCTCCATACCTTTTGTTACTTTTTACCCCAAGTGGCTGTTTTTAATAAAAGTATTTCTGGAGAAAAGAATCTTTTTAAAATTCTAAAATAGATAGCGGATTTGTATTCAAAGAATATCCAGGTAATTTGAGAAATATTCACCAGTGCATCAAATTTAATATAGGGGAAGTGCTTATAATTTTGGACAGTCTGCATATAAGCATCGATATCCCAAGTTTGAAGTGCGATATTTTCAATACTAATTGACTTTTTTTTTGTTACTCTCTTTTCAGAAGGATTGTTTAGAAACTTGGCAAGCTATTTATCATCTCATTTTTACTAAAATAAGTTTTAATACGTTTAAAAATGAATTGATATGTAGAGGTGAATTTGACTCTTATTTTGGACAACTTGGTTATTAATTTTTACAACTTGTCTGTAAATTTGGACAGATAATCCGCCTCAACAGGATGCCCATTGTTCTTCATTTTATGAACCAATCTTACCAAGTCCTCTTCCTGTTCATGTAAGGGAAACGTAGAATGTCACAGAAGCCCAGAAACTTTCCATATCATTCATTAAAGTGAGTTGACTTCGATACTCCAAGTACGTGCAGATTCGCTCATTCCCTGACCTTTCCGGGAGCCTTTCAAGGCATTTCTCGCTACATCTCTTTCGTAGAGATGATGCTCCTTTGTTTCTTCAGGCATTTGTCCAACCTAGTCATCACAAAAGCTAAAACTTCACGAAATTTCGTGAGAAAAACACCTGTCCAAAATAAGAATCATCACCTCACTGGTGAATGTCTTAAAAAATTTCCCATTTTTCACACGAAAAATATAATTCACAGGGCAAATCTCACTTCAGGTCAAATGTACAAATCATCAGTAACGTGAATCAACACAATATTCAATGAATATTCAATAATATCACTCAAAAACAGCGAACAAACTTTGTTAGTACTTCACCAAAACTAAATAAGAGTGAAGTAAGCCACGAAGTTCTGTCATATTTCTCGTAAGCAATTGCTCACACTGAATTTTCAACAAAGCAATTTCAACTCAAATAATATTCAAATTTTAACGTATTTAGTGTTAAAATCTTCCAAAAAGAACAAATATTTAGATAGAATTCATTATTCATCAAATATTGGAATAAAAATCCATCATTTTAATCAATTTATTTTTAGTGTCCAATGTTATCCTCAAAGTGTCCAAAATAAGAAACTGGACAAAATTATAAGCATTTCCCCTAAGTAGCTAATAATTGATATCTTCTGCTCTGAAAATATTTCAAACATAGGGCTAAAAATTTCGATATTTTTTATTTTCTAAATTTCTTTTTCAAATTCTAACAAACTTACGGCAGTGAAGAAGACCTATGGAGGCTATCTATGGAAAAAAATTGAAGCCGCTATCTTATTTATCTTGGAAGATATTGAATTTTAAAATTTTCGATTTGTGACTTTTTGCCCCAGCCTCCCCTATTGACAGAAATTTTTTTTGTGCTATTATTGTCTCTATAGTCCATAGAGATAAAAAAATATACCGATTCAGTTGGATTTTCCAAGGTTAGATGTACAAAGACATTTCAGTTGTAGATTTTCTGTCAATGAAAAGTGTCTCGTCTTTTCAGGGTTAAACGTACGCAGAACTACTTTTCCAAGTGGTTTTTCCATGTTAAATTTATCTATATAGGATAAAATTTTCAAAAGTGAACGATAAAAATTATTATAAATAATTGCACATTATTTAGATCATTTAGATTATTTAGTAGATTTCAATAGCAGTAACTATCTATATTCCAGAATCAATGTATCTAAATCTATCGTGAATTCAATGACGTGTGTATGAGAAGTAGGAAGAAAAGTGGCAGTGGTCAGAAACATCATTGATTCTTTCTCATTGGGAAGGCAAATTTTTGTTTACGTGACGATGGCACTAATAATCGTTTCTGTTCAATGTTTCACTATATGCTAATTCAATTAAGTGGAACAAATTTAACATTCTGATGCTGAAAATCACTTTCGTGGTGTATTTTGAGGCACAGCCGGCTGAAGACATTGTGAAGGTGTGGGGTGGGGTGATGGATTTGAGGAAGAGTGAGAATGAGATGAAAAGCAATTTATTTTCAATTATATTGTTTTAATTTAGACACTGAAAATCTATCTCTTCAATTGACATTTTGGTGGTTTTGCTGTTGTGAAGCGTGATTTTATGATTTCTCAAAATGGAACAAATTTCTATTTCAGTGATTAGTGGTTTTCTTCAAAATGTGGTTGATGACGGGGGGAAATTGGTGGGAGAGGGAATATTTTAAATGTTCTCCATAAGAATGGAATATGATGAAAATTTATAAATTAAAGTGGCTAATTTTAGATACGAGTCGAACTAAATTTATGATCCACAAACGGTGTAACCTACTTGGCGCAGAAATGTAAAGCTCCTCTTCTTTTTCCTTCAATTTCACCATACAATTTTTCAACTGCTTTGTTTTGTTTATAGTACTCTCAAAATTCACACAAAGTATATACGTAATTGTGCTCATGAAGATGAAATGATGCACGAGGGGTATAAGATTTATTTTCAGCACTGTAATGGTCCAAATATAGCGTGTGAATATTATTTTTACAATTTTTTTTCTTCATCCATCAATATTGCACGTTTTAACACGGAGAATAATTTTTGTGAGCAATTTTTCATAAGTAATAAATTTTCCGTGATTTTTCTTTCTTCTTTACCAAAATACATCGTACCATTGGGAATAATTAAATTTAAATTATTTTTTTATACTTTATTGCTGGATCTTTTGTAATCCTTTGGGATTGTTTTTTTATCTTTGGCTTTTTGAGTCTTAGTGGGGATTTAGGAGATTAACGAACGACTTATACAAAAAGAGGTATTTGATTGAGAGAGAATCCACTGTCGATGGATAAATGAAAGTCTGTGAAGAACGTGCATTTTTTTTCTAACAATTCATCAAGTGTGTATATAGCAAAATATATAACGTAATTTTTATTTATTATGTGTGTGCAAGTAAACAAAACAGACACTCTATGAGAGTATGGATGGAATGCTAAATGAGGTATTTGTATGCGTAATTTACAATTGGAATAACTACATTTCCAAATGGATCATATATTTAAATTGCGCATCGTACTGGAAACTTGTCAACAAAAATTGCTACAACTCCCCATTAAATATTGGTCAATATAATATGTATTATATGGAAAGTACAATTTTCACACCTTTGACCGTTGAAATAAGTGTAATGCGGTAAATATGCTTTAGTAAAGTTATAAATTATATGGAAAATTTTCCATCTTTGCAGTTTGACGCAACTTGAATCGCTGGAATTGCGAGAGAATCTTCTTAAGAGTTTACCAGAGTCGATAAGTCAATTAACAAAATTGGAGCGACTGGATTTGGGTGATAATGAAATTGAACATTTACCCCCTCATTTGGGTCATTTACCAGCACTCCAGGAACTTTGGTTGGATCACAATCAATTACAGAAACTTCCACCTGATATTGGGTTGCTCAAGAATTTGGTGTGCCTTGATGTTTCTGAAAATAGGTGAGTTTCCTATTTTATTTGCTCCTTTTATTTATTGTGGACAGTTGTATGAATAGGCTTTTTGGGGTATCTTTTAGAAGTGGATATTTGAGTTTACTAGTGACAGACCATCTGTTTGAAGTTGTTTGTTAAGGTTGACAGTATGGTATTTTCTATTACATTTTGATAAAATGATGAGAAGGAGAACTTCCTATTGGTTAATTCAATTTATTAAAAATACTCCACGCAATTCTGCACTTAAGATTGCGTTTAAGATTTTTTTTTTTTGATTCTCGTATATGAATCGAATATGTCAGTCTCATTGTCATGTTAATCCTGCCGATATAGGAGACACAGGTCAAACGATTTCAGATTGCGTCTCACAAGGGAGGTCATCGAGTCATCAAATTCTGATTGGCTTCATATTAAGAACATAGACGGGGATGGGCATCATAAGGATTGTGTCATACTCAAAAAGTGCTAAATATTTTTTTCCTTTAAGAAAAGCGCTCAAAATAATTGCATGAAAAACTGTATATGATAAAGAAAGTTCTAGAAACAGCATATGCAGCAGTGGTGCAGCAGGCAAGCGGACGGTGTTTATATCGCAAAGGTCTCGAGTTCGATTCTTGCTTAGCGCCGTTTTATTGTTTTTTTTTTCATTTCTATTATTTTTTTTTAATCAGATATACATTTATTTATCGTTTTTTATCACTGAACATTTTGTTTTATCATTAATATAGCAATATTTGCTTTGCACTATGAATGTTTAACTCAAGTAGCGTTTTTAAAAGCTCTTTTACGCGTTTGCTGATTTTAATTTTTTTTTTAAAGAAATAAAAATTAAGAATTCATTCTCATATGGTCTGATTTGTCCTAGATATACATAGTGTTATTTTTATTTATTTTTTAAATCATTTGCCTAAGCAATGTGTCTTGTAAAATAATATATCAATAATATTTAATTTCTTTGGAAAAGTCTTCAGTTCAAAAATTAGTTTGATAACACTGTGCAACAGCAAAAAATGTGATTTAAAATGACCGGTATTTTCGGATTCCTTGGTGTCTCCTGAGTGATAACTCCGAAGAAAGTTATGGTCCATCACGTCTAGTTTCAGAGCTAGATTAAAATGAAAATCTTTAAGAAATTGGTTAGAAATATTTTATGAAATTTGTTTTTCTCTCAAAAATGGTACATCCTGGGATGTTGGCGTCAAAGGATGACTCAAGGATGTGTAGAGGAGGACTCAAGGAAAATTTTCCTGGAACAAACCATATCCCTATCTCCTCATTTTCCCTGAAGTATTTCAGATTTTCCTCATAAATCCCTAAATATCCTTAAATCCATTAAAAGGATGCATAGGACGACTTGCATCGTTTACAAAAATATTCTCCTGAACATCATAGGATCATAAAACTTTCCATTATCCCCAGAAATTATGCATTTGAATTATTTTGAACATGTGGACAACTCAAGAAATCCTGTTCTCTCGCCATCACCACTAAAAATCTTTAATATATATGAAGAATTATTTTATTAAACATATTTTATACAAATAACAGTACATCGTAGGATGTTAGTATGGTGTTAATGTCAAAGGACATTCTGTGGAGGGGGACTCAAGGAAGATTTTCCTAGAAAAAAAACTATATCCCTATTTCTTTTTCCCCTGTGATTTTCTAGTTTTTCCATTTAAATCGCTGAATATCCTTCAAATTCATGAAAAGGATTGTTTGTAAGGACACGACTCCTATATATAAAAATTCTTTTGAAAAAAAGAGTAAGGATCTCTGAAGATCTTAGGAAGCTAAAAGTATCGTTATCTAGAAATTAATAAATTTTATAAATATGTACTACTTGGGATTAAAAAGAAGCCCTCTAATTAAGAATTAAATCATCAACAAAAAAAAGTTATAGTAAGCCACTAAAAGTAATTTCCATAATTTTTTGAAGAGACTTTCATAAACTTTAAATTACTTTTGAAGGTGTAAAAATAAAGCTGTTTGTTTAACACGTGGTTGTTTTTTATACATAAAATATTTAAATACTTGAAGAAGTTTTGGGATTAAATTTTTTGTGTGTTTAAAAGTCGAGATTAAAGATGTGTTACGTTAAATATTTATATGTTACTCACATCATCCCTGATTTAAAGAGCACTCTTATATGAAGGGTTCTTTTGGGGATGGTATGGTGACATTTTACTGAAAAGTTTACCCTTTTTTCATGAAAAACCTCTATTTACACCAGATTGGAGGAGTTGCCCGAGGAAATTGGTGGTTTGGAAAATCTGACAGACTTGCACTTGTCGCAGAATTTGCTGGAGACCATCCCCGATGGGGTTTTACACTTGACCAAATTGACAATATTGAAACTAGATCAGAATCGATTACACACGCTGAATGAATCCATTGGAACGTGAGTGACATTTTTGTTTTTGCTTAGATTGGCCTTTTCATGATGCTAAGTTCTTCTGTAGACCATGAATAATTGAAGCAGATGTTTGAGGAGAGATATCACCAGTTAATCTAATATGTTACTTTCTTTTCTTTTCCTATCTCTGTCTAATTGATCAAACAGATGTGTTAACATGCAGGAGTTGATTCTGACGGAGAACTTTCTAATGGAATTGCCAAAATCAATTGGTAACATGACCAAGCTGAATAATTTGAATGTGGACCGAAATGCACTTACGGAGTTACCCATAGAGATTGGGAATTGTGTTAATATGGGAGTACTAAGTTTGAGGGATAACAAATTGACCAAGTTGCCATCGGAGTTGGGTAATTGCCTACAACTCCATGTGTTGGATGTGTCGGGAAATCGCCTCAACCACTTACCTTATTCATTGGTCAATTTGCAATTAAAAGCTGTGTGGCTGTCAGAGAATCAAGCACAATCCCTCCTTACATTTCAGCCGGACACAGATGAAGCAACTGGTGAACAGGTGATTGTCAAATTATATCTCATTGTTAATTTATTCATTTATTTCAAAATATTGTGTATGAAAAGCAATAGAATTTTAGTGGAATAATTCAATTCAATAATAATTGCTCCTTGCTCCTATTTGCATTGTTATGTTGACTGGTATGGTAAACTCTTACGTATAGGAATTTTGTTTCTCTTTCACTCTCTTTGCATACTTAATGGCTTTTCGTTGGAAGAGTTCATGAATGAAAGATTTCCCGGGAATTGACATAAAATTCCTCCTTCAATATTTATCCCATATTCTCTCTCCATTTCCCTGCAAATGTTTCTCAGCTTGATCACGATTATTCTATTTATGGTGTTCAATAAAAGAAGATGTTTATAGTTTAAGAGCATTTCTTCAAAATTAATATCAATTTTACGAGGATATCTTGAGTTACTTTTAACTGGAGAAAGTTTATTGATAGAATTGACAGTCATACATTAAGAATTCATCATTGAAATATTATGGAAAATGATATAATTTTTATATACATCTCAATAATACTTTTCCTAACAATTTACGGATGTTTAAGGTCGCTTGTATTACTTCGTGTCAATAAAGTATTTTAGCTGTGTCTAAATTTCGGAAAATTTGTATAAGATTTTCGTAGAAAAATGAATTAAATTAAAAGTACTATAAGACTCGGAAATTTAATAAATATGTTGGTCCGTTTAGTTAGAAAAACTCATAATTAATTTATTATATTATAATTTTTGTTTATGTGTATTATATAGTATTTTTCAAGATTTAATTTAATAAGCTTCGCCCAAAACTAATTTTAAGTCACGCCCCTTACAGCTACTACAGTCAACTGAAGTTCAAAAGTTACAATTTGCAAGGGTTAATTTAAAAAAAATTGCAACAACACCTTTTTTAGCCAGAGTGTTTGCAGTTAAAATCTATTCAGACTTTTCAATCCAATTTTCTGCTAAAATAGACTATGTCCCTCGAAAAGGTTGTCTTTTATTATTTTCTTGACCTCGTAATTAGGCCGAGGCCTATTGTGATCAACACCGTGTAGGGTAGCGGCATTACTTATGACCACATTAAGGACATATTTGCTCACAGCTTCTTTTATTTTTGATTAAGTAAGATAAAATTTTAACTGTAATTTCTTTAAAGTACTTTCTTTCGATATATCCAGGTGAATGTTTTAGGAAATTGCCTTAACAATGTTAAATACATAACTTGTGGCCGCTTTTACGATATGGCCGCTCGTGGAATGACTTATGGCCACAATGTAAAATGATGCAAAATAAACATAGAAATAAAATATTTTAAGTACAAAAGAATAGAAAAACATTTTAGGTAGTTTCAAATGTTTTTATTATTTTTTTCTTAAGTTTTTATAGTTTTTATTCATGATTGTAGCATTGCACTATTAATTGCTTCTCATCCTTGTATTTGCTGAGGCCCGCAATGCGTTTTTCGTAATGAAAAATCCATATTTGACTGCATGAAAAACCCACCTCATGGTGGTTTGATATTTCTTCCGGATGCTTTCCGGAGACTTTATGGAGGAGAGTTGTGAGAGGAATGTGATACACCTGAAATACTTTGGTTGCAGTCATTGCATTATCAATGTCTCTTAATGCCTGTGAGTTGAATTTTGAGGCTCTTTTTGGTTTCTTTATTTTTTTTTATTGGTATCATTGTCAATAAAAGTTAGGTTATCTGTAACAAAATACAAATTTATGAGATAAATCTGCAACTCCGGAATAATCTTTAAATCAGATTTTACACCACATTTATTTATAAACAATTTTATATTACAATTTCATCAACTTACCTTAAATTTCATTAAATTTTTGCCAGAAAACACCGAACTATTGAATAAAAACAATACAATTGACAACTCTACAAATCAAAATAGTGGCACATGTGAGGGCGCCACACGTCAAATACCGTGGCCACAAGTCTTAATCTTATCAATTTGGTCATAACTTATGGCCCCATCTTAATTTTATATTTGTTGTTAAAAAAATCATCAAAATTTAATAGTAAAAGAACATATAGTTATTAAGGAAAAAAGTTTTGATAACTAGTACTAAATATCTTCGATTGAAGATACAATATGTAGTTGTTAAAATTTTTGAGATCGTTAGTAAATTTCTTAACGATTCGACGTATTTTTAATCGTCATCCGCATCAGTAAAATATTTTCCTTTAATTGTTTATTATTGTACCGAAATATTAAAGTAAATCAATTTAAAATTTTCATTTAATGATAGCACACCAAATATTGCTAATTTTGTGATTCTTTTAAATCATTTGGGAGAAAAAATTGAAGATTTCTGGGAAGAGGCCATAAATAATGCCACCACATTATAAGGGCTATAACATTAAGGATATACACAAAAACAAACATTATTAAAATAATGTGTGAATTAAATTTAATTTATATGTTTATAACTCGATTTAGTGAAAAAAAGTCAGCAACAAATGATCCTAAAACATTTCTAGCTAGTTTTAATAAGACTTGTAATAAGAAATTGTTGTGATTAATTTAAAATTAGTTCAACATATTATTTTTTTCTTACTTTTCTGAACATTTTCAATGGCCATGATTTTTTTATTTATTAACCAATTTACTTGCTAATTCCTAAATATATCATTGCATCATCGAAAAAATTTTCAAAATCAATAAAATGCACCATCATTTGATCAAAAGCCTCTGAAGAAGTAGAATCAAAAAATATTTTTGGGCGGAACGTAACGTACTAAGTTTAGAACAAGCTTCCTCTCAAGAAGGAATATTTAAATTAACTAAATGATATTTTTTCAAAGTTTTATACTTAAACAAACTGATGTAATAAGACAAGAAAATAATTTTAACTGAGATTTTCGGGACATTAAATTTTGGGGAAAACCTAAACGAAATAATTTTATTGTTCGTAATCTACAAAAAAGTCTAATATACGTAATCTCGCGATTTTTGGACCCCAAAAATTCCCAATCTAACATTCTCACATAAAGAATCAGATGATTTTTAAAGGCACTCAAAAGATCAAAAAAACGTCTCAAAAACACGTCGTGCGATTTTATTCATTTTCAAGTGCTTAAACTAATTTTTATAAATGAAAAATACAAAATGGTGGACTATTGAGACGTTCACTAGAGCGCCTCGTCGCAGTACTATCAAATTGGCGGGAATTTTATAAATGTATTTCATAGTTGATCCAAAAAAAAATTCGGGACAATTGTGAAATAGGATTTTTTTTTTTTAGAATTTTGTAGAAAAGTGAACATTTTGAGACGAAATATTGATTTAAACACGTTGTAAAAGATATTAAAAAATTTTTTCAAATACCATTTAGATTAAGCTTTTATTCATTTTATTCGACCCATAAATTTTTCTTAATTTTTCTCGCCAATCCGGTTTGAACGATTTGAATATTTGAAATGGAAATATTTCAAATTGGCTTTATTTTTATGGTATATTTATGTGGTATATATGGTATTAAATAACTGAAATTCTTATGGTATATTTTTAGATAATTTATCTAACGATTTAAACTTTAAAACTAAAAATATAGACCATTTTTGACCTGGTAATGCAGGCTCCTTCCTTAAGGAGGATTACGAATTACCGTTGTACCATTCATAATAATGATTTCTTATTGTGACAGATTAAAAATAATTAATAATATTATTATTTTAAAAAAATAGATAATTGTTTTACCAATTTGAGAAAAATTGGATTCATTGGAAAGGTCTTGGAGACCCTAGAAAACTTGTATCAATTCCAAAATTGGCAGTTTATTTTTAATATAAATATTGTATCATTATTAAAGTATTTTAGGTGATGTTTTGAGTAATGTTCTGTTCGTAGCAAATTAACGGTAGATAAATATAAATAAAAGTGTCGTATAGAGAAACAATACTTTGCGGTATATTTATACTCTTTAACTCTTTCGCGTCTTTAGGGTAATGTCATGACTCGGGGAAAAAAGTTTTTTTTTGGTATTTACATTAATTGAAATCTATCTGTTCGTGCACGACATCATAATAGAAGGATGTAAGATTCTTGGCTCATTTTCTCAAGACTCCAGTTAGATTTCAATTAATGTAAATAGCTAAAAAGAAACTTTTTTCCCCGGGTCATATATGACCCTAAAGACGCGAAAGAGTTAACACGATGTTTTCCCATAATTTGGGCAAATGCAACTTTTATTAACCAAGATGTAAATAAATGATTCAAATTTCCACTTAGAGTGGAATAAATTTCCACTTTTTTCTAATGCCCTAGACACACTTAGGGTAGAGTAAGCCCTTTTCGCCACCTTAAGGTTTTGTACCCTTGTAATTCTTACAATTTTTGTCGAAATAAAAAGAAATTTTCTGTAAAAGTGCTTTGAAGCATTGTCTCTCTAATGAACCAGGAGACTTTCCGGGAATTTTTGGGCATCTAGTTGAAAAAATACATTTCCTGCAACAATGCACGTTTCAGTACTTTTCGCCACTTTGTAAACACTTTTTCGCCACTGTGTAAGCACTTTTTCGCCACTTGTTTTTAATTGATTTTTAAGAAACAGCAGCTTTCGAAAACCCGCAAAAGTACATTGCACAGTACTTTTCTTATTTAACACCTATATTAGACAATTATTAGAGTATTTCGAATGATTTTTTACACATTTTGACAAAAATCAATTGACAATTACGTCTGTTTCAACTAAATTCCGCGAGGTGCGCCACTTGTAAAATGCTTGGAAAAATGAGTGGCGAAAAGTACTTACACAACCGAAAAAAGTAAGCCCTATTTCACCACATCCGTATTTCTTTATTTTTTTGGAAAACATTATTAAATAATGATATTAGAGCGAAGCTTAGTTAATAACAAAGTGACTTTCAGTGAAAAAATATCAAATACTGTACTGCAAAAACATAAAATATTGCAAGACAATTTGTCTGAGCGTTGACAAGTTTATTAAGAACTCCATATTTTTTTGGTGGCTGTTCACCTTGACGACAATTTCTTCAATTAACTTGGAAATAATCTAGTCGGTGGAGCACCAGTTATGGTTTTCTGATCCGTTGGACTAGAGGTTACGAAGTAATAGTCATTTCGTAGTTCCATGAGCTCATAATTCCCTGAAAAAGTGATTTTATTTGTAGGTGGCGAAAAAGTACTGACTCTACCCTACGACTAATTTGACTAAATTTTCATAGGTTTCTCACAAACTGAGCCGTTTCTTGGCTTAAGTCGTAAATGTCTTTAGAGCATAAATCATCAGTACAAAAAGTTCATACAATCCATTTAGGATTATTTTACCAAGGATAAGGAAGTTGTCGAATAGTAGATAATTAGAACTATTATTAACACTTGGAAGGACCCTAGTGGCAGCCGCTTCCAATTTAGTTTTCAATTTAATTTTTTAAAGTGAAGAATATATCATTTCGCCTGGAGGGCTGATTAAATGCGTGCAGAATTTATCTGGCTATTTTTTCGTTATAAATTTTTTAATAAAAATTAAATATTAATGCAAATATATTGCAAAAACAAAAAACTGCACTCGGAAGGACCAAGTGGCAGTTGCTGCCATATGCATTTTATATGGGAGTTTGACATTCTGCAGATATAATTTTCTTGATTGCTAGTGTATAAAAGCTTTAAAAGAACAAATTGAAAGTGTTTTTGCAAATTATTGAGAAGAATTATGGGGGAAAGTGACATGCCTTTGAATGCGTCATTTTTTGAATGCTTCAATTTTTCTCTTATTTCCTAAAGCTAAAAAGCCATTTTGTTAATCGAAGTTAATAGAAAATAGTTAATAGTATTAACTATTGTTCATAAAATAGAATTTTTGCTTTGAAAAATAAGAGAAAAATTGAAATATTCAAAGACTGCCGCATTCAAAGACAGACTACTTTCCCTTACTCCATGATTCTGGTAAAGATGAAAACATCGAATGGTTAAAAATCTTTAGATACAGTACCCAAGGAGGTGAAATTTCTGATTCAGACACCAGAAAAGAACTGACTAAAGCTCCGAATATTTATATATTAGTAAAAATATCAAAATATTTTGTAAAATCCGATAAATGGCAGCGGCTGCCACTTGATCCTTCCGTGACACTTTTAGTTAGGGTTCTACGAAGTGTTAAGGGATTACGTAGGTCAAGAACATTGTAATATTTTTCTAAATATTTTTTAAAGCCATAATAAATATATTTTTTTTAATTCAAACTCTTAGGCATATAAAAATACAACATTTAATAAACTGTATTTTTATAAATTTTCGTTCAAAAAATTTGAAAATTCAGCCGTTGAGACGTGGGGGCAAATTCTGAACGTATCTAGTCAGACTAAATATATCTAGTCTGACTACCTAGCTGTACATGTACACTACTGGTGAATGTGTGTGAGTGTAGTCGAGACACATTTTTCAGTATTGCCGTATCCCTATCTAGTCTCTGGGATTCGTTAAGTTGGTTAACGAATTGAAAACGCGACAACCCTTGGCTTGATAGGAGACTACATAGCCAAAAGCTATCTAGGCACCTCTTGGACATGCCAAGATGGCAAAAATTGCTCTGAAATTGGACCAAAAATGTTTTAAATATAGTTGAAGACATTTAGTAAATGTAAAAAAAAGTGCTAAACAATTAAAAATATGTGAAATTTATGCACAAATTTTACATATTCAAAATTGCATTTTTTTTTGTAGGCGAAACTCCACTCAAAATTAGAATATTTTCTTTATATCTGACGTTTGAAAGCTTTGTATCGCTGTTATTTTAATTTAAAATCTCTTTTCTACTTTATTGATAGATTAATTTTTCATGGATGTTAGGAGGTTAGAAAAAAATGCCGCTCTTAAATTTTATTGCTCGAACTCAAAGAGTGAGCAAGAATATCCTCATTTCTTTGCAAGAGAAGATTTTAACTCGATTAAAAAAAAAAGAAGTATAAAATAGTTTGGTATGTTAACTTGTTCATTTTCCTCTTCAGAAAATTTAAAGAAATCTAAGAGAAGATTAGTGAAAGTGAAATATTATTGTCTAGGGAAGATTAGTGAAAATAAAGAATTATAAAGATGCATAAATACAAAGAAAAATTTTAAATCCACGAGCTTTGTTACAAAAGACTTTCAATTTTGCAGGCAATGTACAATTTGTTTGAAGGACTCTTATATTCTTAACACAAAAATTATAGTAGAACATTTTAATATCCTTTTAGAATTTTATAACAATATTCCTGTGGTCAAGAAACAATAAATAGTGATAGAGTGTTTAAAAAAATCTTTTCTTATGAATAGTGTCCAATTTTAATATTTTCTATTATCTTTTTCATTTCCCCTTGCATATATAATTTATAAATAAAGTATAAATAAAATTTAACCACTAATACTCAAAATTGCAATTTATTGAAAATTGTGATTTTGCGAGAAAGAATTACACATGAAATTAGAAAAGTTATTTCTATTTACTTTTTTTGAGAGTTTTTCAGTCCCATTAATGTATGGTTTTAGTAAAAGGTTATAAAAAGAATGCATAAAGTAAATCCTTTAAAAAACTTAAATAAACTTAATCGTTAAAAAACTGAATAAAACATACCAAGTTTCCCAAAGAAGAAACACTGTTTATTTAATATTAATACTCGCAAATCCTTTAGAAATAACAATTTGGCTTCAAAAGTTGTTAAAAAAGAAATAATATAAAAAATGCAATATAACAAATCCAAAAATTTTAAATAGAATTTTAATAATTTTTGATATTTTTTCTCTGTCTTGCACCCGCAAGCTTCTAAGCTTCAATGCCTAAATTTCCCTAAGTCCAGTGCAAACATTGCAAATTTACAGTAATTAAATAGTTCTTGAAATATGTATATCTATCCCATAAAATTAAATTAACAACTCATTACGAATTTTCGTAGACCATATTTTTGTTAACTTCAAAAGAGATTTATGATAGAAAAAGACGTCAATTTATTAGCAAAATTTTATAAAGCTTTTCTTGAAAATAATGCGGAATTCTAAAGTTTTCTACTATCCGTTAATTAACCCCTAGGCCTTCATTTAACTCTTTCACCACGTTCTTCTACGAGGGTCAAACTACTCTATTTGCTGTAAATAAATTTAATTGAAACTGTTTTTGTCTTCCCTTATCAATTTAGCGTTTGATTTTTTGCTCATGATACTTTTAGGATTTTTTTTCATAACGATTATAGCCATAAATTAAATTATTTATCATCAAATACTACAAATATTTTGTAGAAAATAAAGGAATTTTTTTTATTTCAACTTTACTTCTTTTTTAAAGGCAGAAAATGGGCAATTTAATAATTAAATAATTACTGCGAAAATAAATAGCGATTTTCAAGTCTCAATCAGTGTGTCTCCACTAAATTTCGTCATTTTTGGTAGTTGCCTCAGTCACCGCCGTGTTTTCATTGCTGACTGAATGAAAAACAACGGCTCCGCAAAAGATAGTTTTGTGTAGTTTAATCACGGAAACACCGGATAATAGGTTTAATCACGGAAAAACCTATTATCCGGTTTAAAATCTCTGAAATACTTTTGAATAAGGTATCATCTGTGTCCAAAAGTGTATCAGTGTCTGTATTCTTAAGTAGTAAAATGTGAAGTGTCAATCGCTCAGCATCCTGTGGCTCACACACACAGAGACATGTTAACGAAGCTATGTAGTCTTTTACTACATAGCAGGTAAAAGTTCAGAATTTGTCCCCTGATTTTTGGAAATTTCTTTTGAAAAAAAAAAAAAAAAAACATAGGTACTTTGCGGTGGAAAAGATTTCTCCGAAGGATTTTGTGTTTAGTTGGCCACAACTTATTCTACAAGATTAAACGTGGTGTAAAATACGAAAAAATGTATTGTTTTTGAATGCAATTCTCCCAAAAGATCAAATTTCATTTTTCGAAAATCTCGCATTCAAGGACTAGGGTAAATTAAGCTAATTCAAAACCTGCTCCAAATGGCAATTTTTCGCTACTCCAAATGGAAACGTCATTGTTTTCATGATAAATACGGTACTAAATTATTATATTTCTATATTTTTTTTACCACAGTTTCATTATTTAGTTAATTTTGCTCCAAATAAAGCGAAAATCCATTCATATTCACAAATTTTAATTTTTTAATTCCTCAGAAAAATTAAAAGTGTACCTTTTCACCATCGATTTTCTCATCTATCGACCATATTTTCCAATGAAAAACACAATGAGGTGACTGTTGTTTATGCATTTTGTTTAACATTTCTGTCATATTTCTGGCTAATTTTGGTTAAATTAAGTGCTAATCTTTATTGTTAATGGTACGTGAAGTTTTCAAATGAAATAATTACCTATTTCGTGAACAAAAAGGGTTTTTCTGAAGTGTCTGCAAATGCTTCAATTGGAAACCCCGGAAATATGATTTTTTGGAGCGATTTCTTATTGTTTTAGATGGGAAAGGAGAAAAGACCAGGAATAAGAACAAATCCTGCACTCAGGAGCCACTCATCAAGGTTTTGGAAGCCTTTCGTCGCGGTTTCACTTACACTGTTTGTCTCCAATTAGAAACTTTCCTTTGTCTCCATTTGAATTAATTTGTTAAGTTAAATTAATTAAGTTTTCAAATTATATCTAAAGAATTTTCACTAAACAGTAACATTCTAGAAGAGTCAAGGAGCAAATTTATGTAATTCTCTTCAGAAAAAAGGGACAGATAATCCTAACCGGCTTATGTAGGTGAAATTCTTAACGTGAGCTAACTCGGAGTGCATGCAAATTCGATTTAGAGCTGAAATTGTGAGTCGCCATTCAGTTATCTTGAATCAAATTCGTGAAATTATACAAATTTTGTATTTAAACCAAAATATCAAAGATTTGGAAGGAGTGACAGAAAAGTGATATATGCGTGAAATGTAGACCAGAATGTATACTCTATAATTTTCCTATAGAACATGATCTCATCGATTACTCAAAAGCCAAGATAAGCGAGGTTTTTTGTTTCTTAACTTGTTTTTTCATCCAGAGTGCCCCAAGTAGTCATTTGTTGAACTTCAACTATATCAAAGAATTGTTGTATTTTGTGGGACTTTCCATTTAAAACCATATTTTAAGTGTCTTTGTGGAGTAGAGGCAGTCAAATTGGCATCTGAGTGATTTCAAAGCGTTATTATGGAAAAAAATCAATTTTTTCACACTTAAACGGCAAAATCGGAGTGATAGCGTAGTCTGAGCGGAAAATGATGTATGGACGAAATGTAGAGACAAATGTGCTCTACAATTATGTCGAAGTAATCATCAAAATCGGTTCAGCGACAGTCGAGATAATTGAGGTTATGTGATATTGAAATTGGTTTTTTGACTTTAGCGCCTCTGGTGTTGGTCCCACGAAGTTCAAGTGTTCTAGAAAGTTGTAGCATTTGGTGAGATCTTTCGTTTAAGCCCTCATTCATCAAAATCGGTCACATAGAACCGGAGATATGATTTTTTGAATTTTGTGAACTTTGACCCCTCATATCTCCGGTTCTGTTTTAACCACAGCGCACTTACGCCCCATTTTGAAAACGGCCTTGACTGGACTACAACATACTAAAATTTCATTAACTTGCACAATGCCGTTTTTGAGAAAAGTGACTTTGAATTTCGATGAATTTTGACGCTATCGTAGCGTCACCTGTGATGAATTTTAGAACTTCCATCTGAAAGTGCTCATCGAGACGAAACCAAAAAGGTAAAATTTAGGTCGCTATGTTAATTAGAACCGGAGATAGAGGCCGGTCAATGTTCGAACTTTGACCCCTTATAGCTCGGGTCAGGGGTTTTAGATCGACTTAAGGTTTTTTTTTGTTTGATAGGTATAATCAACGGCTACAACATACTAAAATTTCAGCCCGATGCACAATGGAATTTTTGAGTTATTTAACTTTTAAGATTTAAAAATTTTCTTTTTAATAATAGCGCCCCTAGCGGTGGTTTTATGAACTTGCGATGTTAGAAGGGGAAGTGGCATTTCACGAGAGCTTTCCAAAAAGCCCTCACTTTTTAAATTCTGACAATTAGAACCGGAGTTATGGCCATTTTAAGAAATTTTTTTTGGACCCTTATAGCTCGGGTCAGGGGGGTCGGGGGACCTTAAGTTTGGTATTGATCGAAAGCCCTAAGGCCCAGCTATAACATACTAAAATTTGAGCCCGCTCGATGCCACAGGGGCGGAGCTATTGAGAAAACAAAAAAAGGGGGGTCTTCAAAATGGCGGAAGGAGGGGTGGGGGGTGGGGGTCAACGCACCAAGTTGCAATTTTCATACGATATTTAACCTTTGCCGAAAACCGCAAGTCGATATCTTTTATAGTTTAGGAGCTATTAAGCTCCGGGAACGTAAAATAGCCACATATATATTCGTGATCAGGAAGTGGCGAAACACATTTTGGCCAAGTTTGAGGTCGATCGGACGACATGAAATTTTGTTAGGATTATAGTAGGTGAGATTGTTAAGAATCTCACCATTGTTAATATGAACTTAATGTGTTTATTTTCTGTCAAAGTTGAAGTGTCTGGAAATGGTTTTGAATTAGGACATTTACCCTAATTTAGCTCATAAGTTAACAGAAAATATTTAGTTTTTGGACTTCTGATGATCCTACATGAAAATCCCAGAGGCTGATTTTTTAAATGAAAATTTCAGAAAATATAGTTTAATTTTTTTTTTATTATGTTGAAGATATTGTGAAAACTGCTCTCTCTTGGAGTTCGAGCAGTTAAAATTAGAGAAAAATATGGTGTTTTTTTGTCTTTCTTGACCCACCTAACCCCTTAATCCAATATTAAGGGACATTCAATAGGTGTGATTCCTTTTTATTTGTTGATTAATAGATTGTTGATTGTAGGTTTTGATATTTCTAATCACAAGCAACGATTTCTTTTCTTGAAAAGTTAACAAAAAGCTTTTCGGATTATGGCTGATATAAGCGATACCGGTGTATTGAAAAAACATACAACCTGAGTCAACTTTGGTGTCTCAAATTTACACTGATTGTATTTAAAATCATTTTGTATGATGATTGTAATATAAAATCATCTGGCTATTAAATAGAGATCACTATTAACTCATAAGACAGACATTGGGCTCTTTATAGTTAAATGTTACTTATTTTCGTGTATCTACCGTCAAAAATATCAGGCTGTTCAATTCTATTCTACTAGAACGTTATACGAAAAATTCGTTTGGTAGATTCTTGAAGAAATTTCTAGATGCAATCCTTTCTGTTTGAACATCAGAATTAGCTGATTGTGTTATTCTGCTTCTTATCTTTTCCATTTATAAATTCAATTTAACCCAATTTGGATGAGTGACTGTTTGACTATGCAATGTAAATTTGACGACTAAATTATTTGTATCCCTAAATATTCAACTTGCGAATTGACTTTGATTAGATTGTATGGAAGGAAATTAGCATTTCTTTTTGTTTGTTTTGTATTTTTTTTTTGCTAACTTTTCCAAAATTTGCATTATTTTACAGGTCTTGACATGCTTCCTTCTTCCTCAGCAGGAATATCAACCACTTAGTCCGGGTAAGTTTATTACTCCATAAATCCTCAAATTTTCTTTCCCTTCTCCAACCAATTAACATTTTATTATCAGTCCACGCGAATTTGCTTTAAAAGCAAAAAAAAAAGAGCTCGGTTATTGCGGAAGCTAATATTAAATTTTCTGTACTCTATATTTTTATCTCTCCACATTTCTTGGTTTTCACATAGATGTTACTCAATTGGATAAAAACAAAAAGATTTGTTTAGCATTGGATCCAATGCTGAAAGCATCCTTAAATGCTTTTAAGTCTGATCGTAAAAATGCTTCGTGCTTTTTTTTTTTACTCTTAGTGCTATATTAAGAGGAAAATCCTCAGGGGAGCATTGGCGAGTGTGAGTGTTAACTCTTTCGCGTCCATAGGGTAATGTCATGACTCGGGGAAAAAAGTTTTTTTTGGGTATTTACATTAATTGAAATCTATCTGTTCGTGCACGACATCATAATAGAAGGATGTAAGATTCTTGGCTCATTTTCTCAAGACTCCAGTTAGATTTCAATTAGTGTAAATAGCCAAAAAGAAACTTTTTTCCCCGGGTCATATATGACCCTATGGACGCGAAAGAGTTAAGCCAGAAATGGCTAACAGTTGGTTTTGGTGACAATTCCTTTTGTTGCTGTTCTTGCATTTAAAAAGCAAATCACTGAGTTTTATATACAAATACTATCACGAGGTTTTTGTGTTTTTTTCGCAAATGGTACAAGGTTAGAGGAAATTGGTGCGAAAAATAAAATTACTTAGAGTGCTTGAGAACTTTAATGATACAATGGCTGCTTCAGCTGGCTGTGTCATTGTGGTTTTTCTGTGCAAGAAATAAAATGGAGAGCAATTTCGATGTTGCCTTACTAACACTTTCATTATTTAATTATTTTATTTAACTATTATTTTGAGTTTATTTTTTCAATTTGATTTGTGTTATTATTTTAAGAAATGGTCAGTGGCAGACTATACAGATCGAACCAAAGATTCAGTTCCATGGACTTATCAATGATTCAAGGTTTGACTTCTTATCATCACACGAATGATCCTTGCTTATCTCTATTTTAAATTTCTTAATTAAAAAAAAAACGAATTTTTTTATTATATAATTCTTGTTCTATTTTTATTTCTTTTTACTCTCCTATTAGTCCTATTTCCTAAAAGAAAATCTTCATGATGAAAATGTTTTATTTTTGCGAGAAAAAATGACTTTTGATAGAGAAGAAGAAACTTGCACCTGAAAACCATTTATTGAATTCTTCAATAAAATCTCTTTTGCGATAGAAATTGTTGATATACCATTTACAGTTTTTTTTGTAATTTGAATTTTGTTTCAAATTACAAAATTTTATTTTTTATAAACTTAACTCTGTGATAACACACACTTTTGCTTTACTTTTTACTAAGCGACTAAAAACCACTAAAGTATCTCATTTATTTGTTTTTTTCTTATTTCAAGAAGCGTAACATCAACTAAAAGATTTTTTGTTCTCACGCGGGAAAGTGCTTCTCTTCAAGCTAACTGAATGGATAATATTTTCATTTGGACTCGGTGATATCACTTCGAGTTGCTTTTTTTGGCTTTTTCTCTATGTACACTAAAAGATTTATTTTTCATTTAAATCTTACCGTTGAATAATCAAAAGCCGTAATATAAAAGTTTAGAATGTATGCTAAAAAGCTTCGAAGTGAATCATCGTGTCTGACAAAGTACTGAAAGAAAAAATTAACAAATCAGACACATTCACATAAAGCATGATTTTTTTTGTGCAACTAAAAGAGTGAAAATTTGTAGAAGAGATAATTGATAATTAAGAATGCGAATATATAAAATTATTTTGAATACAAAAATGTGGGTCAAATAATAATATTCATATAAGAGAAAAATAATATAATATGAAACATTTTACAGTATCTGGAAAAAATTTAGAGACATTGATTGTTTGGGTGCAAGTTATAAATTGATTTTTTTTTTCAATTTAGTTTGGAATCTGCAAAATAATGATGTAATTTAATACAATATAATATATACCACTCAAAAATTCCCTTTGAGTAAAAGTAATTAATGTGATAATGGATTTTTGAGTGTTACCTGCTCAATGAGTGATGGCTAAAATTGGTTGTGTGAAAATATTGTTTAGTGAAATATTTGTAAATAATATTCAATTTCAATGAATGGAATGAAAAGGACTATCGAAACCGTTATTAGTTTTTCTGTTTGCAAAAATTAAGATAGATGACTAAATTTTAGTGTTTTTCCCTTGTTCAGTTAAAAATAGGTAAATGAATATACAAAAATGAATATAATTTTATCTTAAGTTTACACGAATATTTAAAAAGTTTTTCATAATTCTCGAAAGCGATTCTTATTTCTTTTTCATTGTATTTATTTATTTATTTATTTTTTGACATGTATTTAGGAAAATCATTTAGATCTTACTCAGAAACAACCCTAACTTTAACCGGTATTAGTTAAGATTAGAAACCAATATACTCGTTTAACTACAAGTCATTTTGACTCGTTATTCTGCATTTTTGTCTAGGTTTTCGTCGTTGTTTTGTTGAGAACAAAAGAAAGTGTCTCGGATTAAACAGAAATTGGTTCGGTTGTACGGAATAATTAGTATTTCGTATTTATAAATGTTTAAGTATAACCAGATAAACGGCAAATTTAAATGAATATCGAATTAATTAGTTATTATGCTCTTCAGTTTTTGAATGAATCTCCAAGAGACTTTCAACCGAAAATTGAAAGTTCAATGCGAAGTTCATACATTTATTGCTTATAAGAACCAAAGGCTCATTTCAGCAAGAGAATTTTAGAGATGACAAAGTAACACAGCATTGCGGAATGCTTGAACTTACGAAAAAGAGTTATCCGTGAATTATCTTTTTGCATGTCTTTAGGATGTATATCAGTTTATTAACTATGAAATTCATTCACAAATCGAAAATCATTTCTAAACAAGAAAATTGGCTAAAAAGTCGGCATTTTATAAAGTTCTTGTTATTAGTAACATGCTTACACTAAAATAAAAAGGTATATTCGAGAAAAATAAATCAATTACGATTGCATAACAATTCATTACAGATTGGGACTAATATAGCCGGTTAAGAAATGTCACGACGGTTAAGAAATGCCAATTTTGAGAAAAAACGAAAAAATATGGCTTTGGATGCGATGGAGGGAGATGGGGGGAGAAAGGAAAAAATGTCTGGAGATAATGTTTTTTATTGGGGGTTACCGACAAGCGGAAAAAGCGGATTATATAACTACTCTTTCTTTGAGTTCTAGCAGTGATATTCCATTAAACTTTACCGTTCTTTATGCCTATATTTCGGCTTGCCTGCTCAAGTGAATAGCTTTATGTACGAAATATTTTGGGAAATGTATATTTTACAGGATTAAATTTTATTTAGACTGAATAAAAATTTAATTTAAATATACTATAAACAAAAATAAGTTTTTTTTTTGTTAAACACGTTCTTTTAAAATACATTTTTGACATTGAAATTTTTGTAAAAGATACCTCTCTATTTTAGAACGTTTTAAAATAATATAGAAAATTTAACTTCTTTTTTTAGACGGTACACATTTGGGAAGATTGTATCTAATGCCCTAGACACACTTACGACTTAAGCCGAGAGACAGCTTTACATTATCATTAGGTTCTGTTCTGAATAATTGGGCTCTCAGCTTAAGCCAAGAAATTGCTGAACTAGTGGGAAACTGATGAGAATTTAGTCAAATCATTATTTTGATTATAATTACGTAAAGCCGTCTCTCGGCTTAAATCGTAAGCGTGTCTAGAGTTTAAGTAACGAATCATTGGGGGAGGTTTTCTAATATATATCGACAGTTTCATTCCACACTGGTCTATATTCTATCTTAGAATGATAGCTTTTCAGGAGAACCATACTGCCCGTGTATTCTTTTTCCAAACAAATTAAATATCTTGTCATTCCAACATGGGTTGGCCACCAAAATTTTTCACAAGCTTAATTCCAGAAATAACAAAGCCCTGGGAGTAATATACGTAATTCTAAGTCAACTTAGAATAGTTCGGCACAGAGCCGTAGATGTGTATCCCTTCACAGCGTAATGAAGTGTATGTCAAAGGATTTTCGTTTAAATGAACTTTGATAATATTATCGGACTTTGTTATTAGGTGAGATTCTTAACAATCTCACCTACTATAATCCTAACAAAATCTCATGTCCTCCGATTGGCCCCAAAATTTGCCAGAATGTGTTTTGACACTTCCTGATCACGAATATATGGATGGCTAAAAACAGTTCCCGTCCGTCCGTCCGGCCGCTCTTTGGAGCTAAATAGCTCCAAAGAACTAATGGCCTCTACACACTAGAGGAAAATATGTCCATATTGAAGAGTTTTTCCTACACAAGTACAAGAAATTTGCTTCAATATGGACATAAATTGCTCTAGTGTGTAGACGCCATAAAAGAGATGTCGACTTGCGGTTTTCGGCAAAGGTTATATATCGGGTGAAAATTGCAACTTGGTGCATTGACCCCCCACCCCCCACCCCCCACCCCCCACCCCTCCTTCCGCCATTTTGAATACCCCCCTTTTTTCATCGAAAAATTCATCGAAATTCAAAGTCACTTTTCTCAAAAACGGCATTGTGCAAGTTAATGAAATTTTAGTATGTTGTAGTCCAGTCAAGGCCGTTTCCAAAATGGGGCGTAAGTGCGCTGTGGTTATAATAGAACCGGAGATATGAGGGGTCAAAGTTCACGAAATGCAAAAAATCATATTTCCGGTTCTATGTGACCGATTTTGATGAGTGAGGGCTTAAACGAAAGATCTCACCAAATTCTACAACTTTCTAGAACATTTGAACTTCGTGGGACCAACACCAGGAGCGCCACAGTCGAAAAACCAATTTCAATATTACATAACCTCAATTATCTCGACTGCCTGCCACTAAGCCGATTTTGATGATTACTTCGACATAATTGTAGAGAACATTCGTGTCTACATTTCGTCCATACATCATTTTTCGATCAGATAATGCGATCTGTCCGATTTTACCGTTTAAGTGTGAAAAAATTGACTTTTCCCATTATAAGGCTTTGAAACTACTCAGATACCAATTTGACTGCTTCTACTCGACTTAAAATAGGGTTTTCAATGGAAAGTCTCACAAAATACAACAATTCTTTGATACAGTTGAAGTTCATCAAATGAACACTTGGGGCGCTCCTGTCGAAAAACGAGTTCAGAAACATACAACCTCGATTATCTCGGTTTCTGATTAATCGATGAGATCAAGTTCTACGGCAAAATTATAGAGATCATTCTGGTCTACATTTCACCCATATATCACTTTTGTGCCAGTTCATCCAAATCCTTGATATTTTGGTTTAAATACAAAATTTGTATAATTTCACGAATTTGATTCAAAATAACTGAATGGCGTCCCCCAACTTCAGCTCTAAATCGAATTTGCATGCATTCCGAGTTAGCTCACATTAAGAATCTCACCTACATAAGCCGGTTAGGATTATTTGTCTTTTTATTTTGTGAAAGTAAATTCTCTCCGAGTTCACATAGACATGGCATAGGATTTGTAAAGAACAAGCCTCAAGTGTAGGAAATTTTCGATTATTTACGATTTAACTTGGGTTGATCTTTTATTTTTCAAACTCTAAAATTAGTGTATAATTATATCTCAAAGAATAAGAGCAATGCTTTCTTTTTTTTTTTTGAGAAGAAAGACCTTGTAGATGTAATTATCAATTGAATTCAATGAAAATTTAAAAGTAATACAATTTACATTACATGCGAAATTTAATAGTATGTCAATACAATGATGATGATTAATTTAATTTTGCTCCGATGTCTCTAAATTTTTACTAGGGCACTGTATGAGAGAATCAATGTCATGATTAATTAATTGATGATTTTTTTTTTTACATCTTTTGTGTCTCCCGTATCAAAAACAGATAATCAGAATGATACGGATTCTGAAGGCTGGGAAGAACGTGAAGCATCTCGCACGCATTCCGTGAAATTCTCCGAAGACTCTGTCACGGATAAAGAGGTAGAGGAATCAATTGATATTTCCTCTTTGAAAATTTCTCATAGATTTTTCTTTCTTTCATTGTATCTCTTTGCAGCAAACACCGTTTGTCCGTCAGAATACGCCGCATCCCAAGGAGTTGAAGATGAAGGCGCACAAGTTGTTTGCAAAAGAAAAGAGTAAAACCGAAGACACAATCGGTTTGGATACGTTATCGGAAGAGTCATCGTCCAAACCGTCATCTGTGAAAACGGTTATTGAGTCAGGGACAATGGATAATATTTCTGAGACACAAACCGATGTGGGTTCTATTCCGCCATCTGGTGCTGTAATTGTGGCGGGAAAGAGTGTGAGTCAAGAACCTATTGGAATTCCTCAGGTCAGATCAGATGTTGTTGAGGAAGTTAGAGATGTTTTGACCATGCCTGTGGGCGATAGCAATGTTGTGGGACTTCCAAATCCACCGGGTGATCCAGATATCGATGCTGACATGGAAGATAGACGAGTGGGATTTACAATAAATCAAGAAAGTGAAGACGATGGGCACTTTCCCAATGATCCTGAAGACCTTATGAAACGCCCATTAAAGCTCCATCGAAGGGATACACCGCATCATTTGAAGAATAAACGTGTTCAGCATGGAATGAACGACAAAGCGGCCAATCTCATCATTGCCAATGCACTCAAGATGAAGGAGAATGTGCTCCAGGAACCAGTGATTCAACACAGAATTGAGCATGTTGTCCAGGAGGAACCTGATGATAGCAAAGCCGAAGAAGAAGGTAAGAGTTTTTTTTCTCTAAATTTCTGTAGGCAAAACTTAAGAGCTTTTGACTTAAAGGTAGCCTTGAAAAAGCTCAACTCGAACTGATATTATCCGGTATTGTTGTGTTTGTTTGCAATAAATATCAAAAGTTGGAGGCAATGGATGAGGTCATCTTGCAAATTCTTTTTTTTTTGGCCACTAACGGGGTTTTATGTCATACAATAATTTAAAAATTTTTATTATATGATATTCACAGGTTAAAACAGATAATCCCGTTAATTTGAATAATATAACCCAAGTATAAACATGAAAGAATAAGATCTTTGCAAGAAGATCATTTCAATTATTTACTGAATATTTTGCTAGAATTTTGTCATAAGAATTATGGGTGTGTGTTCAAAATGATTTAACAAATACTTTCGCAGTGGTTCTGACAATTCTTCACCACATTTTTGACAATGGTGTTTTATTTGTGTAATACATTTTGGTCTGGTCGTATACAAGGCAGTTATCACAAAAAGCATAATTATAAGTGTAGAAATTATTTTATGTGACATATTATTATATAATTAAATATACTACGATAATATTCCACAGGGGGTAAGAGCTAGGGCGAGAAGGGTTGACTGAAAATTTCCTCAGGTTTTGTGATCGTAAAAATATAAAAAAAACTGCAAAATTCGATCTAGATTGGTTTTTTGTTAGATCACAGAAAATGAAATTGAAAAAATTGTAAAAAATTTTGATAGACGCCATTATAAAAAAATTGTTTAGATTCGATTGTACTGTGCATCAATTTTGAGTTCTTTTTTTGCTTCACGGACAGTTTATCAGAAAAATTTAATTTTATATTTGTTCGAGAGGGTCCTGATCGAAATCCCGAAAGTCGAAATCTCGATCATCAAAATCCTGAATTCTAGTGTTATAAGCTACTCTATAGCTAGTAGCTACTTATTTATAGCTACTTTTAGGAAATTCTACACATTATCCTGCGTATAATTTCGTCGCATTCAGGATTCTGGCTATCGAGACTTTGGCTTTCGGGATTTTGACTTTCGGGATTTTAACTTTCGGGACTTTGCCTTTCGGTATTTTGGCTTTTCGAAACTTTTTCTTTCGGAATTTTAGAGAGCACCGGTCAGGTTGATTATAAAAATATCCTCATGACTACATTCTTCTCCTCGAACAAATATTCAAGTAACTTTTAAAAGGCAGTTGAATCGTCAATATAAAGTTTTAGTTGTTTATTAGCAAAATATTTCGGACGCTTTTAAAAAGTGATAATAGTCACATATTTATAAAAAAAAATAATTAATTTTCGTCAACAAAAATAAGGAACTCAGTATTTTCGTCTTGTTTTAGCTATCCGTTAATTCGGAATGCATTGTACATTTGGTCTGCCTTGATCGCAGTTTATAGTGAACATAATTTCTACCACATTCTACCAGTTTCGCTACATAATTTCTAACACATCAGCTATATTGGTACCTTTGAGAATTCCAAATAGGGGAGAGTGTAAACGCTTCGTTCAATTTCTAGCTTCTTAATGACTGATTTTTTTCTTATGTTTCTCAATAATTGTGACTAATCGTACCCATATTTTAAAAACCAGCCTTTAGAGAATATATTGCAGAGTCACATTTATTCCGAAACATAGGAAAACTTTAATCATTATCATTACGAAGCTTGGGATCGTACAAAACATGATAACCCCAACGTTGGAAAAAACTTGTTTATAATTTTTATTTTATTGTCCCCTGGTCCCAAAATCTGAATTATTAGATCAAAGTGGTTTTTATCGTTGTAGAGAAAAGTGCGATACCTTCGGACGACTCAAGCTTCGAACAATTCAATTTTTTTCTATGTTTCTAATGGATTTGACCCATAGCGCTTTTCAGGAAATTCGAAGCATTGGACTAACTATAATAAATTGTGACGTTATAATGGATCAAAATCGTTAAAGACATATTGGAAAAAAATGAATTGTTCGTAGCTTGAGTCGTCCAGAGGTACCGACCTTTCCCCTACTCTAATCTAGCGGTGATTTTTATTTTATAAAAAAATATGGAATATTTCTCTTTTATTTTGGAGAGTGACTGGCACTTTTCTTGAAAAAAATTCTGTATTTGTTCTGAAAAATTAGCAATGATAAGTTCAGTTAAGCTTATAGTAGCTAATAGTAGCTACCTTTACAGGTAGAAATACTTTGCAACTCGAAATGCGTGCAAATTCAATTCAAATTTGAATTTTTGTGCATTTCGTGTTGCAAGAATTCCAAGGCCATCTGCGAAGCATCTTACCTACCATAAGCTCACCTGTTCTTACCACTACTGGTTATTATTAAAAGAAATGACTTTACTTTTTTTCGATCGCTCAGAATGAGAAACGAATAACTCGCAGTAGACAAATTTTACATACAGAGTATAGGATTTTTGAGATTTAAAGTTTCTATAACTTTAAAAATATTTGTCTTTCAAGTATAATATTCACAAGGAAGGTAGAGGGTATAAAGAAGTATCCAAAAAACGGATAAAACGTTTTTTGTAAAAAATCGACTTTTTCGACTTATATTCTAAGTCGTCGAATTTATATAGGGTAAAGTTTGGAAAGTAGGGACACTTAAGAAAAAATTCAATTTAAAATGCATTTTAACCCTCTAACGGGTAAGATCGTCTCCAGGCGGTCTTCACAAAAATCACATTTACAGCGACAATAAAAGTTTTATTTATTTAAAAGTGCTATAGTGTCCTCGGTAATAGTCTTATAAACATCTCTTGAAAGTTTGAACTCATTTTGACTCTTCCTTTTGTTGATATTCCCAGTTTTGTGTGACAGGTCAGAGACAAAGCAACAAAAAATATTAGTGCAAAAAAACTCATTTCCAATTTCCATAAAAATATCTATTTAAAGTTATCTGACTAAAATAAATTTATTTTTACTGAAAGATATGTCATTCTACTTCGTATATTTTATTTAAAAAATTTGAAAGAACTAAAAATGTGAATTTTATAAGCACAAAGAGTTTCAAAAAAATTTTATATTTTCTCACCTAGCGCCTAAACTAAAAGAGATAATGAAGAATGGATGGTTTTTTCGACTTTATTGGATCATAATTATCCTAGAAAACATTATTTTAGAACTTTTTTTTTGCATATTAAAGAAAACACCGTTAGAGGGTTAAAGTAAAATGTGAAAAATTCCGCTTGAAAACAAAGCAAATTTGGATGAAAAATTCTCAAAACGCACCGCATGGGCAATGAAAGAATCACACCTACCATAAGAAGATTCAGGCTAAATGTTTGATTTGACAGAAGTAAAATAAAAACATCTGATGAAGTCTCATTTTGATGGGGAAGTGTGTGTTTTCCCTCGAGATTTTAATGAAAATTGTTTATTGTTGTTTTTTGTGAATTTATTCAGTGGAATATTGATGGGGAAACCGGAAATTGTCCGGTTTTTGATTCAGTGGAATCTCCGATGAGTCAAATATCCCGACCGGCATGCACAGTGTTACCCAAAACAGTGAGGAATTCTCAAATCAGTTAATTACTTAAAGTCAAATTACTCAAAGTCAGTAATTTTGGCAGATGTTTTCGCGAAGCTGCAAAATTCAATTTTCCTGAGCTGCAAGTGTGGTAATTTTTATGAATTTTCATCCACCCACAAAAACGGCCCCCTTCAAGCAAAAGATTTTCACGGTAAATATTAACCCTAATAAACCCTCTATAACTTGAAATAGTTGCTTTTTCGAAAAGACACTTGCAGTGTGCAAAAATGCATAAAATATTACACATCAAAATTACGATCTTAGGCCCATTTTTTATTTTTGCCTTTTGGACCCGGGAAAAAGGTCTAGGCTTGCAAGTTTGCCAGGAAATATGAGATATAGGACTAGCTTTTAGATTGTATGTTCATGGATGAAATTCACTTAGTAACTTGGAAAAAAATTAACTTTTACGAAGCTGCAACATTACGAAGGTGCAAAACCTTCCCCTACATTTCGGTCTCAAATGCCTGAATTTGAGAGAGTTTACTGTATTGTATATTATTCAATAGCTCTGCTTCATAAACAAATACTCAAAAATAATAATTATAGTTTTTTTATAATAAAATAGTTAATTAAGATCTTTTGGTTTTATAATCAAGTGAGAGAGCATACTAGAAATATCTTTTGCCTCTTCACTGTTTTTTTTTTTAAATCTTTTCCATTCAATGTCACATTTAGCAAACAAATCTTTTTGACAGACTAATGGGCACTTAATGCTAAAATCAATGTTGAGTGGTCAAATCACTCGAAAGGGAACAAATCATCAACTGCAAATTCCTCTCAATTTTGGAAATTTTTATTTTTGTGAGAGAACTTTTGGTATAAAAAATCTTTGTGATCTCGAAAAAATATGGGTGTGAAAAAACTAACAAGATCATATTGATCAGCAATGCACATTTTATTTTAACATTATTAAAATGAGATGAAGAGTGAATGGGAGGAAGGTCACAAATCGTGCAATTTTGCTTTCTTCGTTTGTGTTTTCTGTGAAGTTCGAAGTGGTTTTCCGTGGAAAAAAAAAGCGAGTAATGAGGTCAAATGAGAAGCGTTGTTTTGAAATCGTCAAACGAAGTAAAATTTTTACCATATACTAATTCTTTTGGGTGGAAGAGTCTCTGAAGCGTCACGTGATAATTAAATTAAGAAAAAGGTTTTTCGTGTGTGTATAAGCGGTTATTACTTTCGATGGGATATTTTATTGTTTTCTCTCACATTGAAAGCTACCTGGGAAAGATGTGTGTCTTATAGATATCTATATAAATCTCAGAATCTCAATTGACCTCTTGGTAATATTTCAAATGTTGAATTTTGTTATTTACTGAGGTCATAAGTCAATATGTGGGCAATTTGAGATGAGAGAGAGAGAGAGAGAGAAAATTAATTCTACTTTTTCACACACTTTATTTTGTTATTCTTTTCTCAGCTGGGGATGTTGAATTATTTCCACTGACTGGTTGACTTCTTCTTCCATTGATGTTGTTCAAGATATCGCGTAGTAAAATTATTTGTCGACTATTTAGGTTTTTTTTTGCCAAAAATGACACCATTGTCTAATTCAAAATTCATAAACTATTACGTCATAGGTGGTTGTGGCTGTAAAAGGCAGTTTGATATATAAAACTGGAAAATGTGTAGACACAAATACTAGAAGATTTTGTGTTGGAAATTGTTGACCATCGGAAGGTGCTTCTGAAATGAACGAGAAGCTTTTTATTTGTTGAGAAGCATTCAACTGGTTCGGATGGATTATAACTAAATCTCCTAGTGTTTAAAAGTCTCGCATATAAACATTCTTAATATTTGTGTGTATGTTTTATTTTTATTTGCTCTAAAAAGTGTATATTTGAGGCAGCTGGTGATATATTAATAGTAGAAATATGTGACATTGAAATTTGGAATTGGAAAAAAATATATTTTGGGTGTGTTTATTGTGAAAGAAAGTGAAAATATATGCGATATCTTGAAGAGCTGGAAAGAAGTGCAAAACACATTAAATTACTATGAATGACAAAAGTACGATAGTTTTTTTTTGTTAAAATAAATTTCCACTCACACCTTCTTTATTGTTGTTTGTTGTTACACAATTTGCGTTATCCAAAATGGATAATCAATGAGATTTTGTCAAGCATATTTCCCCCAATTTTTCGTTGATAAAGAATCGACAGAAAATGTTGAAAGTGTCTGTGATAAGGAAGTTACATGAGTACCTGTGTTAATTTAATATGATTTTCTATCGATTCATAGAGTTTCTACGAAAAAAAGTACCAAATGGTCAAAAATGTTTGTATACTGAAGATGAAAAATTTAGTTTATTGTGTGATACTGGATTGGGCGCTTTTTGAACGATGGATTAATAATTTAAAAAAAAAAATGTAGAAATTTCCAGTGATTTTTAGACCTTTGGTGTTTCACGAGAAAGAAAATCAATTTAATAATTAATTTAAAAAGAAATATTTACAGTAATGATAATATTTCTTGGTGCATTTATTGAATCTCTAGAATACTTTTACGCGATTCTATAAAATTTTATAGACTTCATAGCATGAACAATTACGTGAAATTACAAAATGATAATAATCCGGGAATAATGTTCCACCAAGGAACAAAGTTTTTTTTTTCTCGTAATAATGTATGTATGACATTATTTTCTTATACAAAGATGGGGAGTTGAAATTCTATACTCTGTGAAATGATGTACAGTAAATCTTAAATTTGACACTGTTAAAATACTTTAATGACAGAAAATTTCTATTGGCATTGATGATAATCAAACACGAGTTATTTCCATTATTGGGCGAGCGTTCTATCATTTAATATTTAATTTATTACGACCAACAGCTTTCCATAAGTTTGAAAATAAGATAAACATTACCATTTAGTGAGGAGTAGCGAAAATAAGACCGCTTGGCTTAGCCTTAACTCGATATAACTAACTACTTAATTAAATCCTTTATAAAAGTTCAATATTAAGCACTTTGCACTAACTAAGGGGAGTTCTCTGAATTAGGAGACTACAATTTGTCATAAATGTATTTTGCAGCTAAACTAAACCAGAAGAAAATCGTAAAACACTTTTCTCAGTTTTTTTTTTTTTTAAGAATTTTGGTTTTAAAGGCATTTAAAGTAAATGCCCCGTGCATTTTTTAAGGCAGGCAAGAGTTAATCTTTCCCCTGAACATCTTTTTAGTACTTTACTGTTCTCAAGTGCTTTTGCATTATCGATTCTTCTTTTTTGTTCTTAAGGCGATGCGTGGGTCAAAATAGATAAAAGCAGCATATTTTTCTCTATTTTTTTTCACGTAAAAAAATTTAATTCAAGCTTTTAAGGATATAAAAGTATAAGATTAAACTATCCTTTCTAAAATTTTCATTTAAAGATTTAAAAATTTAGACTCTGAGACTTTTGAAAAAAAAAACCACACTTATCGGTGGACAAGATTTCACGGAAATGGTTCATCTACAATCTAAAAACCAAGTATTTCCTCTTAGCTGATAAGTTAAGCTAGTCCTTGGACCAGGGGCCTCTCGACATGTCATTTTTCCATACGTTTTTGCATAGAGGCACTGAAGAGTTTTTTCCTAAACAGAAGGCAAGTTTTTTCCTAAAGAGAATTGACTTATCAGTCTGATATATTTCGAAATCATGCATTAAAAGCTATCTAAAAATACATATTTCATAATACTCGCCGAAATAATACAAGAACTACGAGGAAATTTGTTTAAGTCGCGGTGCAATAGCTGCAAAATTTTTACAAGGAAAAGTGAAAAATATCTTCACTTTTTATTTTGCTTGATGGGCCCTGCTTTGGACAAAGATTTTAAAAAAATGAAATTTGAAGTTTTGGGAGAATTTCATACAAAAAATACAATCTTTGATGTATTTTATACAGGGCTCAGCATTCTCATACATTTTCCGTACAAAAGTATGGTACATTTTTTCTTAAGCGATTTTTTAGTTTTGGTATAAAACCAAATGCAATCATTTTAAAACTTTTACCAAATGAAAGAGTGTCTAATATTATGTTATTGGTACAAAATTTAAAATGATTGCTCGAGGATAACAGTTCCTAAAACCCAAATGAAAAAGACGTAAAATTCGCAATATTTTGAATTTTTCTATTTGTAACACCAGTAACATTTTAAATTCAATAAAAAAAATTCTCTGTACATGTGCCTACCATTTCGTGTTATATTTATTTTTGTGGGATCTAAGACTTAAAAATTATAAAGAATTTAAGAAAAATATACCGTTTTTGAATTAAAATGCTCCATCCGTTAGTTAATCATCCTAGATTTTATATCATGTTTCGTCTTGTAGAATAAGCTATTATAAAGCAAACGTAAAATATTTCGTTCAAAGACTAGTTAACTCGTCAGCTAACAAGAAATATTTGATGAAGCTATTCTGAGAAATCTTATCCACTGAAAAGTATGTTTTTCTTTTTCAAAAAAAAAAAAAAAAAAACAAGATCTCCAAATATCAGATCTGAATGGCCGCATTTTTAAAATTTTTGAAATATAAATGTTAGAAAATATAATTGAATTTATGTACTTTTATGTGCTTAAAAGCTTGAATTAATTGTTTCTTTTTATTGTTTTTATTATTCCGGAAAAAAGTAGAGAAAATATTAATCTTATTTTAGTCTTCTTAACCAACATAACCCCTTTAGACGCTTAACCCTTTAACCCATTCAGTCAATATACCAGAAATACTTGAGATGGAATGTTCATATTTTGGGATTAGTTTCCTACAGATTAGTAGATGAATTTTTTTAAAAAGAATTTTTTTTTACCTATTATGGGGCGCGGGGAGTCCCTGTCAATCACACGTCTTAACGGACACTAAATTTAAATTCTGTGCATTAACTCTTTCGTCTCCTTTGGGACTCTGGGTACCCATGGAAAAAAGAATTTTTTTGGACTATTTAGAATCGATAAAAATCCGATTCTTGTGGATGATTACAAACTATAAGAATGTCCAAATCTAGGATATTTTTTGCAGGATCCCAATTAACTCCTGAGCTAAGATATTCTTGGTCAAAAATCGTGAATTTTAGATTTTCTGCTTCCTTGCAGATATTGTGACTTTTTTGATATTTCTAGACCAGAATAAGGAAAAACCTCTCGGGGTCAATAAGTATGATAACTAACAATTACAATTTGCATAAATTCGAAAAACAATTTTTTCTTAAATTTTCAAAAAACTTGTTCAAACTTGATGGGAACTCTCGTCCCCAAAAATCTAAAGTTCAAATGTAAGGTTATACCGTCAATGCCCGCCATTTGCTTTTTGACACCAACCTTGTAGCAAAATTCCAAGCGGGAGCGAAATTTTTGCCAATATGGCCGATAATTTTGACATTTGGCAGCGAGGGAGATTGCTTTCGGGGAAGTTTTTCCTATTCTTCCAGATTTTGGTGAATTCTGATTGTCCAGGAAGTGTTTTTTTGGCTCTTGAGAAAGCTTAATGTGTCTACAATAACATCGTGTTGAAAGAAATGTGTGTTAAAGTGTTATTGTGTGAAATATTTTGAGGAATCTGTTGGCAAGCAGGAATTTAGTGTCTTCTTGACCACTTCCAGGACATCCTGCAATATGCTGGTCAATAATTCTTCTTGTTTTAGTGATCAACATTGTAAAGGTGTCATTTGACATGCAAAAATAATTCACAAAATTGATATTATTGGCTTTTGGAAAATTCAAGTTTGTCTCCTTTTCGTTCTTTTGGGGACGAGAGTACCCATGAGTTTTCTAATTTCCCAGAGGCGGAGAAAATTCTTTCTCTATAAAAGTATCATATTTGATCACTAAGACTTACAATAAAGTGAGTTTTACTGAAATTCGTTCGCTGGATATGTTGTGGTCCGGAAAGAGTTAATTCATTACAAACTCTATTGATTTAGATAGTGTAACTATCCAAGAATACTAATTGGCAACTAGAATTGAAATCAGGAAAGAGGCCAATTTTAACAAATTCGACGGGATGTGGTATTTTTTGTCCGCCATTTTGAGGAAAAATTTTGCATGACCTTCCGCGAAGCAAGAAAGCAATAACAAAATGTATTCCCATCTCTGTCGGACTATTTTTTCCAAGTAATAGAAGAACTAAAGTTACAAAAAATCCATTTCCGACAGCAATTCGGATAAAAATTGCTCAGTAAAATCACTCAATTTGCGTATGATGTATAATACCATGGTAAAGAATGGGTTAAGGACGAATGGGACACCGGTGTCCCAAAAATGAAAACTAATTCGGACTATTTAAAGGACAAATTAACTTTCTATAGCTTAAAAAATAGTTTTTGTTTCTGGGACACCGATGTCCCACTCGTCCTTAAAGGCTTAAGAAAAGTCGTAAGCTCTTTCTAAAATTCGGCGTTAACTCTTTCGCGTCTTTAGGGTCATATATGACCCGGGGAAAAAAGTTTCTTTTTGGCTATTTACATTAATTGAAATCTAACTGGAGTCTTGAGAAAATGAGCCAAGAATCTTACATCCTTCTATTATGATGTCGTGCACGAACAGATAGATTTCAATTAATGTAAATACCCAAAAAAAACTTTTTTCCCCGAGTCATGACATTACCCTAAAGACGCGAAAGAGTTAAGTTAACAAAATAAATCAAGCTCTTTTTGAGTAGTTAAGCAAAAACCCTAAATTGTAAACTGTTTTAATTTTGGGGATATTACATGAAATTCATACAAAGACATGAAATTTACACTAAAAATGGTTGCATTTTTCATGAGTTAATGTCAGCTCCTTGCGAAAAGTATGATACAATCTTCCGAAGACCGATATAAAAGTGAATATGAAACATATTTCTTCATTTGAGCTCAAATCGTTCAGAATACAACTATTCTAGCAATATCTCAGAAGAAGTACTTTCAATGCTTGTGTAATAATTTTCCCGGTTATGAATAAAAATTCTGGTGAATGATGTCAGACTTTTTTTTGAAAATTCAATTTATTTAAACGGTAATTTGTCCATATAAGAAAATCAGGCGTGTCTGTAATTTCTTATAGTACTGTGTTAGTAGGAGGAGGCAATAAATAAATAATCTTCTTCTACCTGATTTCTTCGAGACAAATTTATGATTTCCTTCTTCAATTTATAACCCATTAATATTTATATAGAAGAAAAGTAAACTAACAATTTTGCTGTAATTGGTGGTAGTGTTTTTTTTTTGCATCCCGATAAGTAAAATATATTGATGAATAATATCGAAGAGAAGATTAACTTAGGTAGAATGAATAATATATGAGATTAGATCGAGAGTTAAAGAAGAGGAACTCAAAAGACGGAAGACATGGGCAATTGAGATGATGATCGTGCTGGTGGAGTTAGTTTCAAGAACTTGGGGAATGTGGAATTGAAAAGATATTGGTGGAATGAATTGAGCCACTTTGTCTCAAATACCTCCAATATTCTGTGCTCACATTTCAATAGCTGAATTACTCATATTTTATACAATTTTTTTTCTCCATTGTGGCCACGTCTAAAGGTGTATATGAAAATTGGTATGGAAAAAGGTACAACATTATGATAAAGTTTCACAAAAGTGTGTTGGAAGAGTGAGAAAATTTTTTAATGTGTGTCGCGCATACACTTGTGGGCAAAAGCTGCGCCAAGTTTTATCGCAATTCAACTATATCAGTCTCAACTTGCACTTCAGTTCCAATTCTCCCTTTGGGTGATAAACATTAAAAATACCTCTAGAAACTGATATTGTACGTTTGCCTTTCTGCCAAACTCTGGGATCTTTTTATTTTCTGCCACAGAGGACATTAAACCCATCGTGGGATTTACGGAACAACTTAACCGAAAATCTATTTGTGGATTTTTGCACGAAGCAGTGAACTGGAAGAGATTTTCTCTTCTAGAGAAGTGTCTCAGATTAATTTTTTTGGGCGGGATTTTCACCATTAACTTGCCAAATCTATCTTTGGCACTGATAATAGCGCTGCGTAATTTCGTTAAATGTTCAAAGAAACTTAAACTGGAAGAAAACTATTTGAAGTTGTTGAGTGAGAAGAAAAACAACAAATTTGCTAATTGATGTAGTTATTTTTTTCATCTTCACATTTTATTGTGACGAATCTGACACGTTGAAGTTAATTGAGTGATTTCATTCGATATATATATAGTGCTCTTGGAAAAAAAATCCACAATCAAATGCGTGTAGAATGAAATTCCAGTTGAGAGTGTTGAGACAGCTTTATCATTTAGTAAATATCGAAAATATGACACACTGAGCAGATAAAGTGGAAAAAGGGATTCATCATTTTCCCTTTTGGAAAAATTTATTCACAAACTCCCAATAAAATACCTGTTCGACGAAAGAGTTTGAGAACGAAGAATTCACACCTTATCTTATCAATTTTGGAATACCTTATCGGCGACGTAATGTGGTGATAAGGTGGCAATTAAAGCGTACAAAATACGCTTAGAGTGATTCGCTAAAGAAGGGCACCCAGCAAATGTTGTGACTTGGGCGTTGCTTTGGTGAGACAGAGAGAAAGAGAGGGAAAATAGTGAAGCAGCACTCAACAAAACTAAACCTGTGGCCCTCAATGAATAGGTTGCACAAAGTGAAAATTAGGCCATCGAAGAGAGAGCGATGTTTAGTGTGAAGTTGAAGGTGAAAGAGGGACGCAATTCCCTGCCCAGATCATCTGGAAAGAATCAGAGAGTTGTTAGGAGGACTTCACAGGGCAGTACAAGTGGTAGAAGTTCGATCTTATCGAACAGAAGCAATGGCGAAAGAAAAGAGAAGAGGGTTAGGATCATAACGCATCGAGAGAAAGATCGTGATTTTATTGATTTGGGTAAATTATAAAGAAAATGTTGAGGGGACTGTAAATCTAAGGATATTTTATAGAGCATACATATTTAATTTTAAATGAAAAACAATATTTAGGGCAATAAAACATCGTTTATTCTATAGAGAAGAAAATATAGCGGAGACAAAAACCAATTTAAAACGTTAAACAAAGACAAATACCAATCAAAAGCGTTCAAGGAAATCACACTGCAGAGTTCAGGAAGTTATTGCACTGAGAAAAAAACGGGGGTGCCATTAACTTTTTTCCTAATAACTTTAACACTTTTTAGGTGTAAAAATATATGAACATTTTTCATGGTAAAATCAACATGAAAACAGCGTAACTAACCCATAATACACCTAAAAAGGGTAATATTTACACCGATTGCGGATCAATATTGCAGAGTAAAATTAACATTTCCGGAATGTTATTTTAACTTTTTCGGATTTCTCTCAGTGTGGAAATCAATTTTATGCACTTTTTGCATTCTATACTTCGTACAAATTAAATGACTTCTAAATCTTTCAAAAACAAAAATAATTCATTTTGTGGTGTGTGTGTCTTTGCTAACTATGAAAATGTTTATTGTAGGGTAAATGTCCTAATTCAAAACCATTTCCAGACGCTTTAACTTTGACAGAAGTTTCAACACATTAAGTTCATATTTTTTTTGAAGAGAATTACATAAATTTGCTCCTTGACTCTTCTAGAATGTTACTGTTTAGTGAAAATTCTTTAGATATAATTTGAAAAATTCTTTAATACAAGAAAAATACTCGAGCGTAAAATGCTTCTATTGGAGACAAGGGAAAGTTTCTAATTGGAGACAAACAGTGTGAGTGAAACCGCGACGAAAGGCTTCCAAAACCTTGTTGAGTTGCTCCTGAGTGCAGGATTTGTTTTTATTCCTGGTCTTTTCTCCTTTCCCATCTAAAAAATAAGAAAATCTCTCCAAAAAACAAAATCATATTTTCGGGGTTTCCTATTGAAGCATTTGCAGATACTTCAGAAAACCCTTTTTGTTCACAAAATAGGTAATTATTTCATTTGAAAACTTCATGTACCGTTAACAATGAAGATTAGCAGTTAATTTAAACTAAAAAGCCAGAAATATGACATAAATGTTAAACGTAACGAATAAACAACTTATTGTGTTTTTCATTGGAAAACATGGTCGATCGATGAAAAATTCGATGGTGAAAAGGTACACTTTTAATTTTTCTGAGGAATTAAAAAATTAAAATTTGTAAATATGAATGGATTTTCGCTTTATTTGGAGCAAAATTAACTGAATAATGAAACTGTGGTATAGAAAATATATAAATATAATAATTTAGTACTGTATTTATCATTAAAACAATGACGTTTCCATTTGGAGTAGCGAAGAATTTCTATTTGGAGCAGGTTTTGAATTAGTTTAATTTACCCTATATAGGAATATATATTTTATCCAATTTTATTTGGAAAACGTAAAATCTATTAGGAAAAGTTTCAAATTCATGAACATCTAATTTAAATTAAAAAAAATCTAATTTTAATTTTACGCATTGACGGACCTAAAGAGTAAATAAAATATTTCACAACAATTTTTTGTTTATGTGCCTGATGTTTCGTGTATCCTTAAAATCTTAATAAAAAATCTAATAGAAAATCTTGTTTATGGTTGATCTCTATCAACTTACGTACGCTCGAGGGAATTATTAAAATTGAAAACAAATGGAAAAAACGCAATAATCATGCCAAGTTCACTGCACAGAGAAATGACTAATTAATTTGTTCTTGATTGATAATGTGGGCTAAAGTATTTGCATTTTATTGCAATTGTTTATTCTCTAAAACATCTTTGAGATTCATTGTCCCTTCAGAATGTTACAAATGGCGAATATTATCTTTTACTTTTTCTTTCATTTGTAATCTAATGAGATCATGAAGGTTACAAAAGTGCCACATATGACACTGATATTTGAGATCTAACTCCATGTTACACCCACTCAATTGAGCTGTAACAATTCGACAAGAGAAAAATAAGAAATATTTTTGAAAAAAAAAAAAATGTATGAAAAACAGAAAAAATACTTAAAGTCTTGTCAACAGAATGTTGGTCTCTATTAATTGCGCCTGCCTTGGCGCACGACGCTAATTTAGAATATGGAAGAATTGAGAGATGGTTTCTTTTTGATGTTTTACAGATGCCGCAGATGGGATCACGGAATTGCGTGAGGAGCGCTATGAAATTCATATTGAGCGCACGTCAGCGGGATTGGGATTGAGTATAGCCGGTGGGAAGGGTTCAACACCATTCAAGGGGGATGATGAGGGAATTTTCATATCACGCGTAACTGAGGGTGGACCAGCTGATTTGGCTGGTCTTCGTGTTGGTGACAAAGTGCTCAAAGTCAATGGGGTTTCGGTGGAATTAGCCGATCACTATGAGGCTGTTGAGATTCTCAAAGCATGTGGCTCAGTTTTGGTTTTACTTGTGACCAGGGAAGTCACCCGATTAGTAGGGCATCCAGTGTTCAGTGAAGATGGTTCAGTGTCTCAGATCTCCATTGACAATCGCACGTTGGAGCAGCAACAGATGGATATGCAGCAACATCAAAAATTTATCCCACCACCCATTCAGATTAATCCACAGCAGCAACAGAATCCCGGTGTTGTTCCTCAAGGTGTTGTAACGTCACCTCCCCTTTTGACCGCAACGCCCAATGGGGTGCTCGAGAATGGAGGTCGAGATGTGGTGCACAAAATCACTCTCCATACTACTTTTATTAGGGATCAGATTGGTCAAGGGTTGGGCTTTAGTATTGCAGGCGGGAGGGGGTCTCCGCCGTATAAGGATGGTTCCGATGGAATATACATATCCAGAATCACAGAAGGTGGACTAGCGCACAAAGATGGAAAGATCATGATTGGTGATCGAGTATTAGCGGTAAGTGTGAGATATATTTAAACTTGTCAAATTTTAAAATCTATTCCAGGGGTAGTTATTAGAGTTTCTGGGTGGGACACGCCCAGAAATATTTTTAAGTCACGCCTTTTTAACTCTTTCGTCTCCTTTGGTACTCTGGGTACCCATGGAAAAAAATAATTTTTTGGTTTATTTACAAACGATAAAAATCCGATTCTTGTGGATGATTACAAACTATAAGAATGTCCAAATCTAGGATATTTTTTGCAGGATCCTAATTATCTCCTGAGCTTAGATATTTTTGGTCAAAAATCGTGAATTTTAGATTTTCTGCTTCCTTGCAGATATTGTGACTTTTTTCATAGGGTAAGTGTGCTAAATTTCGGCATAGTTGCTTGCAAGTGCTAAAGCGTTAGGTTTAAAATGTAATATATTATAATACAAATTGAATTTTTTTGTTACTTCTTTTTAAGGAGTGTTGCTTGGAACCTTGTAGACAATTTATCGTCTTTATTGCCTTTAAAATCAGTCCTAATGCATTTTAATATGAATAAAAATGTAGACATAACTTTTGTAGCCTATTTCGGCCACCTTGGTAACCACCACACATAGTTCTGTGTCCTTCCGAAATTCTTGCAAAGACTTTTTCACATCATCTCGATCGTAGAATGGACATTTTTTGCTATCCTTTTTCATTATTTATTCTCTAGAGTTTGCAAAAACTAAAAATTCATGGAATTTTGAGGAGTAAAAGAGGTGGCCGAAATTTCAAGCTGGCCGAAATTCGGTACACTTACCCTATTTCTAGACCAGAATAAGGAAAAACCTCTCGGGGCCAATAAGTATAATAACTAACATAATAATATAATAATTACAGATAACATAAATTGGAAAGCAATTTTTTCTTAAATTTTTTTTAAAAAACTTGTTCAAACTTTATGGGTACTCTCGTCCCCAAAAATCTAGAGGTCAAATGTAAGGTTATCCCGCCAATGCCCGCCATTTGCTTTTTGACACCAACCTTGTAAGAAAATTCCAAGCGGGGGCGACATTTTTGCCAATATGGCCGATAATTTTAACATTTGGCATTGCGGGAGATTGCTTTCAGGGAAGTTTTTCCTATTCTTCCAGATTTTGGTGAATTCTGATTGTCTAGGAAGTGTTTTTTTTGGCTCTTGAGAAAGCTTAATGTGTCTACAATAACATCGTGTTGAAAGAAATGTGTTTTAAAGTGTTATTGTGTGAAATATTTTGAGGAATCTGTTGGCAAGCAGGAACTTGGTGTCCTCTTGGCCACTTCCTGGACATCCCGCAAGATACTGGTCAATAATTCTTCTTGTTTTAGTGATCAACATTGTAAAGAAGTTCTTTGACACGCAAAAATAATTCACAAAATTGATATTATTGGCTTTTGAAAAATTCAAGTTTGTCTCCTTTTCGTTCTTTTGGGGACGAGAGTACTCATGAGTTTTCCCATTTCTCAGAGAGGGGAAAAATTCTTTCTCTACAAAACTATCATAATTGACCACTAAGACTAACAATAAAGTGGGTTTTACTGAAATTCGTTCGGTGGATATGTTATGGTCCGGAAAGAGCTAAAGTTTCTGTTTGTAATCACCATCCTCTTAATTCAAGAACTTCTTTCTCTTCGTGATGATTCAATTCAAAACGAAGATAAATAATTTAAGTTTTCTAAGATATTGTGGATAGGGAATTTAATTGTTTGTAGATCAGAGAACTTTTGACCACGCCCACAATTTATTTTGTGGGAGTAGCTTCACGTATAAGGACGAGGCAACATTAAACATCAAAAATTCAAATATTGCTAATATAAAAAACCCAAGGGGGAGATATTAGGGACGGAAGTAGTGTACAGGTGAAAACGAAGCGTTTGGAAGTATTTGGAAGTGGGAATGCTCAAATATAAAGGTTTGTTTGTCTAATTATGTATTTTTCAGACTTCGTGAATTCGTAAAAGAAATTCGTGGGTTTTTTTTCTCGAATATCGTTAAGGGGTGTCCCATAGGTCACCTCCACGATTTTTGTTCACCTTATTGGATATAACTGGAAAAGTTTTGTTGTATTACATATCTCCAATGACAAAAGTATTCTTCGAAAAAGTTGATTTATGCTTTTAAGAACTTTTACCAAATGAAGGACGAAAAGATGCGTTTGTAATATTTTATATTAATTTTGGGAAGGTCTAATAACAATAAAAAAAATGGTAAAAAGTTGGAAAACAATAATTATATGTATCGTATTACGCTATTTAGAAAAACTTGGATGTGTTTAAAAGCTCGTTACATGGGTGCCACATTCTTTTACTAAATGGAATAAGGGTAACTTTATGAATGTTGCCATTTTTCTCTTGATAAGGTACCAGCGATCGTCAGTATTCCTCGGATCGAAAGGCTATCCCGCGTATCGGAATCCCGAAATAATATGTATTCTTTTTATTTATATCGACAACAAAAATGGAAAATAAATTATTTTTTGCGAACAAGTGCGTTCTGTTTCACTTGTTCCTCGGATCGGCAAACTTGTGTTTGTGGAAAATTGCGCTCAGAAAGAACTATTTACCAGTGAGAATTTCATTAAGTTGGACAATTTTGTAAGTTTTCTTGTGAATATACAGAACACACTGAAGCCTAATAGAGTGATTTGGATGCCAAGAAAGTAGAAGAATCCTCAAGAAAAAAAACCTCTGCCGATCCGTGGAATACACTGCATCTTTGCATTTAAATTTAAACCGATATATTAGTAATTTCTACTATACTATACTATACTATACTATTTGGTAATTTAGAGAAATTACCAAATAGTATTTTGGGTCTCATATTTTCAGCTAAATATAGAGCTTGTCTCTTAACATTCCGATCTGTGGTACACTTCCCTTATATTGCGATGAAGAATCTTTTCTGGATCGATTATCGACTAGTGATGAGAAATTGATATATTATAGCAATAGCGAGAAAGATCCAGAAAAAATAGCCAAGCTTGTTGCAAAAATTGGTTAGTAAATCATAAAAAAACCGTTTCTTTTAATTTTAAAGGATTTTGGAACTAGAGTGAGAAGCAAGCTTAGTAAAAAGTTAAGATACCTGTGAAGTGCTGAATTAGTTGTCGCACTAGTACTTTTAGACTCTGCAAACTTTTCAGCACAGTTTCAATAATTACAAACGAAATTATGTTTTTTTAAGAGACTCTATTTTCTAAAAGTAGCTTCACTCGTTTCTTAGGAAAATTCAAAATATGTTTATACCCTTTCATCTTGCGCTAGAAAATCAAAATATAAGAAAAATTTTAAAAATATGTATAAAAATTATTTCTTGAGATTTTTTAAAAGTTTTCCTAATTATATTGTTCATCAGATTAAATAAATTACTGATTTCTAAGTATGAGAACTATGAGAAGTGTATGAAGTGCAAGAAGTGCTGGAAGTATTACCACATTTTCGAAAGTGTAGCGAAATTTTGGAAGTGCGAAGGACTATTCCATACAAATTGTGGAAGTGCCTAGAAGTGGTGTACACATTTTCATCCAAATATCTCCCAATTGAAAAAAAAAACCACAACTTCTGAAAAGGCCGGGACTTTGGAGTACATCTAGAATAAACTTATTGAACTAAATTTAGTACCTAACCTTGAAAAACGTATCGGAATCCAGTAAAACTTTCCTGAAGAAGAATAAGTGATTGTATCTTCAGATTTTCCTAAGCTCCGTTAAAAATAACTGTGAAAAACTCATTGACTTATTGACTTATAGATGGATGAAATATATGGGCGTGACTTCTGAGGGGGCGTAATATCATAATTTAACACTTTTTTTTAATTCTAAAAACAATTTTTTTTCTCTGAGTGAAAAGGTACACTTTTAATTTTCCTGAGAAATTAACAAATTAAAATTTGTGAATACGAATGGATTTTCGCTTTATTTGGAGCAATGGAGCAAAATTAACTAAACAATGAAACTGAGGTATAAAAAATATATAAATATAGCAATTTAGTACTGTATTTATCATGAAAACAGTGAAGTTTCCATTTGGAGTAGCGAAAAATTTCCATTTGAAGCAGGTTTTGAATTAGCTTAATTTACCCTATACATTCTGAAAGAGAATTCCTCTTGAAGGACATTTAGACTTGATATTGAGAATTGTCTTATAATTTTTATTTCAAGATTAACGGAGTTGATATGACTTCGGCACATCACGACTATGCTGTCCAGCTCCTAACGGATACCCAGAGATTTGTTCGGTTGGTGATACAGCGAGAAGTTAAGGGTCCTCTGGAGCCCCCACAGAGCCCCAGAAGTCCCTCGATTCTCAAAGGTTTGAGTCCGACGGGATATATGGCCAATCGACCAAGTAAATCAACGGGGGATTTTTTAAGTAATTCTTCTTAAGTTCTAACACTTTTTCCTTTTCTCTTTGCAGCCTACTCGGGATACAGGCGGTCAATTGATGGGTCTGAGAGTATCAAAACAGCAGCTCAGACACATGCAGCGCCTGCAACTGTGCCAGGGGCTACTGTTCCGCCAAAAACCAATGGTTTTGAAACGGTTCCAGCCCCACAGCCGGCTCCACGTCGTCTTGGATCACAGAGTGGTGTGACAAATGGGGCACAGAATGGCCCTCAGTCAGCCGATGAAGAACCACAGGTAAGTTGTGTGTTTGTTTTGTTTTTGTGGATTGTGTCACTTGTAGAAAAAAAAATTCTTGAGCGAGGGATGGTGTGGGAGTTTCTTTATTTCTGGGGGATATTTGAGATGAATTTTTTTTTGTGTAATCTGAAATTGGAGATTTGCCAACGCATGAAAAAAAATATGGAGATAATTTTCAGCAATAACATCGTCAAGGTAAGTGATTTTTTTTTTCAAATAAGCGGGGGTGAATTGAAAATTTCAGATTACGCCAAAATTCACTTCTGCATATTACTTTTACCTATATGAAGAAGAATCAACAAATCGACAGAAAATGATTACTTGAAGAAAAAAAATTAAATATATTATTAACATGTCAAAATTGACCGAAAATAAATTAATTTGACTAACACATTTTAGTAATTTGCATGCCATGAAATTTACCAAAGAAATCTTTTAATCACCTAATAGATTAATGTTATTTTAACTTAGTTTTCCTACTAATAAATTCCTTCCTTCTTGCGATTGATATTAATTGTTTTCCATATTTTTTTTATATGTTCTTTTTTATAATTATTCAATTGGAATGTGAATATGTCTGTTTTTTTTGCGCTGTTTTAAATAATTTATTTGATTGCTGCACGAGATATGTTTAAATTTTTTTGTCGTGTCTTTGAGTAGTTTGAAAGAAATGTGCAGTTTTTTTTCTGTTAAACTAAAGATTATTTCAAAAGATTTTTTCTTTTTTAAAAAGGATGAAATATGGAAAATAAAATATATGTGAGAAACATAAAACAAACAGTTCCAGAAGAGAGATAGAGAAAGAGAGAGAGAAGAAAGAGAAAATAAAGATTACATATTGAGGAAGATCGCGAAAAGATCACCGTGGATCACAAAAATAGTATAGAGATCACAAGAAGAGAGATTACCCAAGAAAAAAAATGACACCTTTAGAAAATTCAGAACAAAATCCCGTAGAGTTCATCAATCACATTTTTTAATACTTTTGTTCGCTATCCCCTCCTCATTTCTCTACCGTTTAGGTGCCACATACACCACGTCCACTGACCAGTGATGATTTTCAAGCAATGATCCCAGCCCATTTTATCAGTGGAGGCGCCCAGCCCCATGTTGATGTTAGGGAAAGTGAACATGGGCCAACGGTGACGGTGACAGTGAACAAGGGTATCCCAGATATGCCAATGCTACCGCCGGCACCCACAGAGTTGGGCAAAGTCACTGAAACTATTACAAAGTCAACATTCACGGAGACTGTTATGACACGGGTCACAGACAATCGTTTAGCTGAGCCACTCATCAGTGAGGTGATTATTTGATGACCTACAACAGAAATCACTAAGTACTTTTGTGTTTCAGCGAAAGGAAGAGACATTGGTTTTTATGCGCCAAAAACAAAGGATAAATTGATGATGCTCAAGGAAAGGGGTGTTCAAAATTTGTCTAATACGGAAATCAAAAATTGCCTTTAAAAATGAAATTAAAAAAAAAATAGCAATATTTCTTTTTAAACGTAGCAGTTGTATTACTAAAGGTTCTAGTCAAGTTATTAGGAGATAATCATCGAAAATGCCATATTTTTTCCTTCATTTTTTTCTAGATGGAACTGAGCTTTGTTTTATTAGAATCGGTGATCGATACAAATACGCAATTTTACAAAGTGTTTACAAAACAATAGTAATTGTGCGTACCCTCTGAATTTTGCCTAGCGCACAATAACTTTTGTTTTGTAGACATGTTTTCAAAATTGACTGTGAGAGTGAGTGAGATGACTAGATCTAGGTCTCACTCACTCTCATAGGAGTGTCAAAAACATGCTTACAGAACAAAAGTTATTGTGCGTTGGGCATTATGACCAGCACACAATAACTTTTATTTGTGTATATATATTTTTAAAATTTGTCTGTGAGAGTGAGCGAGCGAGATGACTAGGTCTAGATTTCATTCACTCTCTCTACAATGTTAACAACACGTTTACGAAACAAAAGTTATTGTGCGTCGGGCATTATGCAGAGCACACAATAACTTTTATTTGTAAACATGTTTTCAAAATTTTCTATGAGATAGAGAGAGATGACTAGATCTAGATCTGATTCACTCTCATTGAAATGTCAAAATCATGTTTACAAAACAAAAGTTATTGTGCCTTGGGCATTATGCATAATGTCCAGGGCACAATTCCTTTTGTTTTGTAAACATGATTTCAAAATTTCCTATGAGAGTGAGCGAGATAACTAGATTTACATTTCATTCCCTCTCACTGAAATGTCAAAAACATGTTTACAAAACAAACGTTATTGTGCGCTGGGCATAACACACGATAACTTTTATTTTGTTAGCAGGTTTTTGACATTTCAATGAGAATGACTGAAATGTAAATCTAGTTATCTCGCTCACTCTCATAGGAAATTTTGATATGATGTTTACAAAACAAAAGGAATTGTGCCCTGGACATTATGCCTACGCACATTAACCTTTGTTTTGCGAACATGTTTACGAAATTGCCTATGAGAGTAAACGTTTTGACTGGATTGAGGTCTCTTTCACTCTCATTGAAATGTCAAAAACACACAAGTCAATATTTATTGTATGCAAGGCATAATATTTTTCAAAATACAGTAGAGTTTCTCAAATTTGAACTCCTCAAATTTGAACGCCGGTTGAATTCAAAATGTAATATTTGAGGTTATGCGAGGAATGTTTTACGTGGAGTCTGAATTAGAATTATTTTTCTCTGGTGTTTCCGCAACAAATTCCATTTATTTCACAATAAATTACATTGATATCTCTAAAGTTATTTTCCTTAATTTAGGGAAAGTGCATTTCTCATCAATTCCGATACGTTTTTGAAAATATTGTTCAAATTTGTGGAGTAGGGAATGCCATTCTATACCCCTCAAATGTTCAAATTTGAGGAACTCTACTGTAATGTTTTTGCGAAATGTTCTTCGATAACAATAATTTTACACTATTTAAAATTTGTTAATTAGACTTTTTAAAATACCCTAATTGTATGAAAAATCATTTTTATTTGCATGGTTTATGAAAAAAAATTCTTTTAAGTTTTCGATTCGGAATCTCTATTAGTGTTATGTAAATTTTGTTCTTTTGTTGTGAATTTTCAAATTCAAAATCAAACAGATTTACGCCTAGTCCCGGGATTATGCACATTTTCGGGACCGAAAAAAAAAACGCGCGAAATGGCATTATGAATCGAGAAAATTTGCATAAACACAGGGGATTTCTTTTGAATAAATCGGCCGTAGAACGAATTTCGCGCGGAGTAAAAGTAGTTAGAGCAAAAAGATTCAACTTTTTAATAGAAATGCATTGAGAAACAGTATACTTTTTGGCTAGATTTCTTCAATAAATGGTTAGAATATTTAAAAATTTTACCTTAATAAAAGAAATTAGAGTTTTATTCTGCAAAAGAAGCACAGTGTTTTCAAATTTCCTGCGTTACAACATAGTATACATTCAGGCGTATTTCAAAAATAATGTCTTAAATTGGCTCCCAATGATAAGCAAACTTGCATAATTGTACAGTGCTGTCTCTCTATATGCACACTCTCTATATGCACAGCTTTTGTGTCGGTTGCATTCAAAATCAATTTGTTTACATTTTGACAAAGTAATAAAGACAATTATTTTCTTGGTAACTAATTTTTCTTGTTTTTAATTTTCTTAATTTTATTTTTTCTGTCTCATATTATATTTAAAATAACACGGGAAATTCTAGAACAATAAAAAAATGATAATTTATTAAAAGAAAGAAAAAAAACCGTTGGGAATTTAAAAAAAAAGTTGTGCATATTCAGAGAGAGAACTGTCAAAAAAGTACCCAAACTGTGCATATAGCGAGACAGCACTGTATGTGCATAATTCCGTCAGGTGCATAATGCCGGGACTGAGTGTATATTAATTTCGATTCATTCAGTTTTATTTTTGTCGTATTTTCTATCATTCTTTCTGAATTATTTTGTTTTAAAATTTATAATAAGAAAAATATTGCTGACACAACATTCCATGAAGGAACTAGGCCTTCCCGCAAGGATTTCTAGACATGCATTATTACTATTTCTTATACGGGATGAGGCTGCCAGTCCCATATCTCATGTCCTGTGGAATCAAATGCAATGAAGCTCACTGGATGCAGTTTGAAGACCTTTAACGCCAGAAAAATTCCTGGTGACCTAAAGGGGATTTGAACCCGGGACACTTGCATCATAGAGCGAGTGCTCTACGATTTGACCCATTGAGTGGCTGTTTTCAAATTTAGCGTGTAAAAATTTGGGGCTATTTCGACGACTCAGAATATAAGTCGAACAACTTGATTTTTTACAAAATTCGTTTTATTCGCTTTTTGGATACTTCTGTATACCCTTTATCTTCCCTTTGAATATTATACCTGGGAGATAATTATTTTCAAAGTTATAGAGATTTTAAATCTGAAAAATCCTATACTCTGCATGTAAAACCTCAGCTTCAAATCCCTCTCCTGTGAAATTTGCCTACTGTGAGTTATTCGTTTCTTATTCTGAGCGATCGATTTGCTCCAAATTTTAAAAAATCAGATTTTTTCAGTTATTTCTATGAAAATTGCTATTTATGCGGTTTTTATTAAAGATTTACCGAAATTTAATGTTCAAAAATTTGTTGCACTTCTTTTTTTTTACAAAATTTGTAAATAGAATTTAAACAAGACAAGTATGTAACAAGAACAAATTTATTTGTCAAAAAAAATCGGAATCTCTTAATTTTTTAGTCCTTGCTCAATAATATCAAAATTTACTAAAAAAAAACAAAAAAAAATAGAATTTGTTAATACTTCACGAGATCATGATAATTCTGATAATTGTCTTGATTTGATAATAACTAATAAATTTTCTTTTTCTGTTTCTTGATTTTTTTCAATGTTAAAATATGCAATTTATAAATAATATAATTTAAATGATTGAAAAAAATTTAAGCTTTGTACGCAAGTAGGTGGAGGCGGGGTTTCTTTGAGCTGTGGAGCTACATTGATGAACGATTTTTCGTTTTTTTAAGGATGCTGGGTTTTAATATGTTGGATAGACAAAACAATTGTAGATCTAAATAAAATAATAAAAGGACCGCCAGCTTTCTTTAGAAATAGGCGAAAAATTCGTATATCATTCGTATATTAGTACAATATTAAGCATTTTTTTATATCGTCGAACATAATTTTGAACACCTCTTTATCTCAATTCTTTATACATACCACAAAATTAATTCTACAGTGATTCAAAAGTAGTTGAAAAATTGGCCAAAGGTTTTTATATTGGCGAAAGAATTTGCTATTTCCGTGTTTATTTTCTAATCAAATTCATTGGGGGAGATGAAGTCATTCTTTAAATCATCCTGAAAACCAAAAAAAAAATGGAGCACATTTTTGCATTGTGTTTTTTATCAATATTTTTTATCACTGCATTTTTTTCACCACACACATTCACCTGACACACAATTTCTTGAAAACTCACTCATATTATTTAAACTTTTGACACACGACACTATTTAGTAGTTGGTTCATTAGAAATGTTCTATTTAACAGAATTTTAGTCTTAGTCTTTGTTGATATATTTGACGAAAATGTCACAGACAAGCATGAGTTTTTTAGATGATGTTTTTTGTAAATTTTGTTTTTGCAGTAGACAATGTAGAAGTTGTTGGGGGAATCTTGTCAGTTTTATTTGCTATTCGTGGGCAAATTTATTAATAAATTTGTGCATTGTTTAAAAAACAAAATGTTGCCGTACATTAATTTTAGATGAAGAGTGACAGAGACAGAAATTGATAAAACATGACATCATTCGAGTAAATGTGGTTAAAGTATAATTTTTTTTTGTCTACTGAAAGGAAAGGCCATACAATTATTTCATTTTGAGTTTGGCATGAATAACAAAATCAAATAAATTTCATTGAATTAATTTGCCTGTCAATGAGAAAAGGGTTATCCCTCTATTTGTATACAAAATTCACCAAAATGTGGGTGAAATCCTTTTCCATTTTGGCTGCCAAAAGGTCAAAGGGGTTTGCAAATAATGAAATACAGTAAATAGAATTAATGAAAAAAATACACATTTATCAGTGCAAACGAAAATCTTATCATTTCTATTTATCATCATCATAAAATAATTTTCTCATTCACTCAATGTGTGTGTGTGTTTTATTTATTTCGATTTATTCATCATTTTCTTGGTATTTGAGCAGAATTTGTGATTAATTTGTTATCACCAAACTCATTGATTTATTTATGCTCTTAATGATATTTTATGCTGATGGGGAAGTTTTTTTTATGTATATTTCAAAAAAAAAAAATTTTTAAATTTATTTTTTCAGCTTTCTGCTCTGTTTTTTTTTATCATTTAGAATATTTTGTAATTAATCTTTCACTTTCAGATTTTTCTCTTCTTCTGACACGTTTTTTTTATTTTTTTTTCTCTCCTTTCTCTTTATCCTCAATCACATTCCCTCCCACTTTCATCAAAGATCATTTATGAATAGTGGATTAATATAGAGCATGATGGTTTTAATTTGAAATAATATTGTAAGCATTGCATAATTGATATTGAAAACACATTGATTCAACTGGTGTAGCGTTAATTACCAGTTTATGGCATGCGGATTACTAAAATGTAGTCACTTTACTAATTAATAGGGCTTCGTTAGAAGGGATTATAAGGTTAAATTGGGATTTACATGTGATGGGATTGTGAATCAATTACTTTTTTACAGGATTATGTGCTCTATTGACTTTCTTAAAGGAAGCAAACAACAAAAACCAGAAGATTTTGTAAAAAGTTTCTTAAACTGAGAATTTTCTAGTTAGCAGAAAAATATTTTTATAATTCTAATGTTGAATAGACAAAGTTTTTTTTTGTGTATAATTGTCACTTTTCTCAGGGGGGTAATTTTTGACCTCGTTGCGCAAAGGTCGTTCATAAATGGCTTTAAGTAGTCACCCTCAATTTAACTTCACATTCGTAAATTTGCAATATGTAGATTATTTAACGACTGAGAGTTGTAGAATAACTTAGGGGTTCGGAATGCAGTCCGAGAATTAAAAACCAGTGATAAGCCCAGATAAGCTTATGGTAGCTGAGATTCTTTACAGATGACCTCGAAATGCGTGCAACTCGGGGTGCTTGCAACTCGGAATGCGTGAAAATTCGATTGTGAGTTGAATTTTGGGGGTTCATTTACCATTTCAGGATTTTAACAGAGATATTGTTTGTTAAGAAAATTGAGTAAAAAGATTGGTTAAAAAATTTGCAAACAAAAAGATAAAAAGTTGGAGCTATTTAAACAATAAAATTCATTATTGATTATTTTCGAACTTGTTAAGACTAAGAACATTTTCAGACGTGCTGAACAAGATGTAGCCCTGTTGAGAATTTTAGATCATCCTCAAAAAATCATCGAATCTTAATCAAAATAAGGTTACCTCTTTAAGGACGATTGAGTCACAGGTGCACCAAAAATGAAATTTTTCCAATGGCCATATAAAGTTCTGTTTTGATCTAAAAAGTCAGAAAAAGTGATTTTTTCTGACCCCCAATTTTTGACCTTCTCGTCCTTAAAAAGTTAAGAAGTATAAATAAAAAAAAATTCTTTAAAGACCATAAGAAGAAAAAAGTTAAAGTAACACATCTTATTCATGTTCATGTCTTTTTATCTTATTACTTATAAATCAGTAAACAGTCAAGTAACAATAATGCAGTACAATGCGACTTTAATAGTATCAAGGCGTCTAGTTCTTATATTACTGCACTTTTCTAAATTTATCAAAGTTATTGCAGTGGTTAGTTTACTTATCATAAGTTGTGACTTTGAAAATTTCACATTAATGCTGGAACTTTCAAAAATAGGGGAGACTGGGGCAAAAAGTCACCAAACGGATATTTAATTTTTTTAGAAGCTACCCTAGCGCCCCAGAAATTTCCAATTAGCGCAGTTTTATAGGAAATTTACCGCTCTACAACTTTGTGAAACTAATTTTCCTTTATTTTGTAAGGAAATACGTTTATCGAGCCAAGTTCTAAAATATAATTTTGTGACTATTCTCAAAAATGCTGGGGCAAATAGTACCAAACATTGGGTACTATCATACTTCATTACAGGCTTTCGTAAATTTGAAAAAATACCTAGAGGACATATTTTCATAGAAAATTTATTCATATACACCTTTGTAAAACACCGTTTTCTCTGCGAGGAAAGTGAGAAAACGAGGAAAGCGCTTTTCAAGCTATTTTAGAAAAAAAAACACACAAAAGACTGCAAATCGTTTGACCAATGCAAACAACAAGCGGCGAGACATGATAATAACGTTTCTTTTCGCTGTGAGACATCAGAAATTGCTTCGCTTTTTTGTTACTTTTTGTTCTATACCTTTTGTTACTTTTTACCCCAAAGTGGCCATTTTTAATAAAAGGCATTCTGGAGAAAAGAACTTTTGTGAAATTCTAAAATAGATAGCGGATTCGTATTCAAAAAATCCAAATTATTTAGAAAATATTCACTAGTGCATCAATTTTGGAAAATATGTAGGTAATAATTGTTATCTTCTACAAGGAAAATATTTCAAAAATAGGGCTAAAATTTCGATATTTTTTATTTTCTAAATTCCTTGTTTGAATTCTAAGAAACTTACGACATTGAAGAAGGTCTATGGAGGCTATCTATAGAAAAAAATTTGAGCCGCTATCTTTTTTATCTTGGAAGATACTGAATTTTGAATTTTTCGATTTGTGACTTTTTGCCCCAGTCTCCCCTACTGTTTAAAATTTTTATGCTTAGACAAATGAAGTTGTACTGTTTAATTTTTTCTCTCTGTGACTTTCCAACAATCCAAATTTAATTATTTAATTCAATGAAGGAATCCAACAAATAAGGAGTATTTAGAATTTGTTCATGAAAGAGAAGATTTCTTTCTTGGGGAGATAACTTTAGGTTCTACTTAAAAATTGGAGGTGCTTTACTAAAAGTCTTATCTAATTGTTAGTATTGGAAAACAATAAGATCCTAAACGAGACGTCTATAAGCATCTGAACGAGACAGCCTTTAAGCATTGCATTTTTAACTATCAGGGATATGCGGTCTGCTTTCGGAAAAGACATCATGTTTGATATTTAAGAATTTTTTTTTCTGAAAAGTCCAAAGTAATGAAGGACGATAAAAGTGACATAAAGGAAGTGACGTAGAACTATAAACGTAGATTATTCATGTTTTGGAACTATTTCTTTTGTGCAATTAAATAAATTATTCAAATATCCAAAATCCATTGCCATTTGCTTTGGAATTCTATGTGTTCTTACATTGGATATTTTTTCGTAAGATTGCAATATCAATTTTATGCATTATGAGAAACTAAAAATAATTGTTTACATATCTTATATTTTAAATAATTTACATGAAAACCAATATTTAATAAACTTTCTACAGAATTTTCTTCAGCTCCCTATTTTTAAACGTTCTTCTTTATTGAAGATTTTTCTTAATTTTTTTTTTTAATTTTGCATCCCTTTTAAGCTTTTTGTGTTAACATTTAGAAAAAAAAATGTTGAAAACTTAAGAAATTTTTCTTTCTTGCTTTTCAGGATGTGAAATTGCCGAAGAATCAGGGATCCCTTGGCTTCAGCATAATCGGCGGAACTGACCATTCGTGTGTTCCATTTGGAGTACATGAACCTGGAATATTTATTTCTCACGTAAGTTTTAACCTTCGTATAAATTTTTCTTAAATTCTGAACAATTTTGATTGAATTATAGGTTGTTCCTGGAGGAATTGCCTCTCAATCCGGCAAGCTCCGAATGGGAGATCGGATATTGAAAGTAAATGGAACGGATGTGACACAGGCGACACATCAAGAAGCTGTAATGGAGCTTCTTCGTCCTGGAGATGACATCACATTAACAATTCAACATGATCCACTTCCAATTGGTTTTCAGGTAAGAATTGACTTTGAATAGCAAAACTTTTCTTGTTTGTCAAAGTTGTTTTGTTCTATTTTACTTGCTGGTGGGAGTATTTTATGAATTTCCTTTTTTTTCCGCAATTTATATTGACAACTTTAAATTTTGAAGAGCTGAAGTGATGCTTTTAGCATTTGTTTTTGTTTAGATCACTTTTGATCTGATTTTTTTCTTGATTTTGTTCTTTCTCATCGACATTTTGCAAACGCTTTTTACATCACGAATTTTCGTTCTTTTATCACAAATGCAAGCAATGCGAAATAGAAATATTAAAGACGGAGGTATGTAGCTGCCTGGCCAGCATTTTAAACAAAAATTAAGTGAATGACTTAGAATAAGAGTCCAGTGAATAATTTTGCTTCTAAACTTTCTATTTTTTTCAAAAATGTGTTAATTAAAATCAAATTTTAAAATGGGTATTTTTTACTTGTTCTTCTCTGCAGCAAGTGATTCTGGTGAAAGGCGAGGGTGAGCGTCTGGGGATGCACATAAAAGGTGGATTGAATGGTCAGAAGGGTAATCCTTTGGATCCAACAGATGAGGGTGTTTTCGTTTCCAAAATAAATTCAAGTGGTGCTGCAAGACGAGATGGCCGACTGAAGGTACAAAATCGCCCAGAAAGATGCGATTTAGAATATATTTCATCACCTCAATCTTTTCTTTGAAAGGTTGGAATGAGAATCCTAGAAGTTAATGGCACATCCCTTTTGGGAGCTTCACATCAGGAAGCAGTTGACTCTTTGAGATCGGCTGGCAATGAACTCTACTTAATTGTGTGCAAGGGATATGATAAATCTGCTCTGATTCATGGAGCTGGAATGGCGGGTGGAATGAGCACTGGAAGACGTCTAGGGTCCAGAGCATCTGAAACAGGGTCAGAATTGAGTCAGAGTATCTCAAGTTTAGATCGTGAGGATGACGATCCGACAACATCACAGCAACAAAATCTTGTGGTAAGCGTTCAAACTTTTGAATTTTATTTTCAGCCGAAATTTTCAGCAATCTAATTCGTCTATGAAGCGATCGTGTCCAGAATAGAGACCCATAAAATTTAGAGAACTTTTCTTGAAAACAGATGTCACTGACTCCTTTTGGAAACGTATCAATGAACTTGACAGAATTTATCTGTCATTCAACCGTTTCGGCGGGATAGCATAGGCAATTTTTGAATATCACTAAATTGCTGTTTTACCCACTTTGAGAATCTATAATTATATAAAATTTCTAACCAAAAATATTAAGAGCACTTAATATGGTTTCAGAACAGAACCCGAATACAAATACACGGTCCCAAGTGGTAATAAGTTGAAATTTTGCTTAATTCTATCTTTTCAAAAGCTTAAGCTTAAACTTCTGGAGAGAAAGCCATTTAAAATAGACTAAATAACAGCACGCTCTGTCTAGTAAGATCAGTTGTTTCTTAAGCGATAAAACCAAGGGGCAAACAACTGACCAAAATTTCATGTCCAAAATGAATATTCACAAAATATTCACAATTTTATATGAGAAGAAGAAAATATTCGAATATTTCCCTAAATATTCGCAATATTCAGGAAATATTCGCGATATTCGCAATATTCAGGAAATATTCGCGATATTCGCAATATTCAGGAAATATTCGCGATATTCGCAATATTCAGGAATTATTGGCGATATTCGCAATATTCATGAAAAAATGCCAATATTCGCGATATTGACATTGGTAGATGTTCTAGACTCGCGAGTTGTTTCCCACTTGGATAAAACCCAATCAGTCAATGTACTAGAAATACTTGAGATAGAATGTTCATATTTTGGAATTAGTTTCTTACAGATTAATAGATGATTTTTTTTTGAAATAACACGTCTTAACGGTCACTGAATATAAATTCTTCACATTAATTAATTACAAACTTTCTTGATTTAGATAGAGTAACTATCCAAGAACACAAATTGGCAATCAGAATTCAAATCAGAGAAGAGGATGAAGGCCAATTTTGACCAATTCGACGGGATTTCGAATTTTTCGTCCGCCATTTTGAGCAAAAATTTTGCATGTCTTTCCGCGAACCGAGAAAAGAACAACATAATAGGGGAAGGTTTTGAAGGTTCGTATTAAAAAAGGGAGTATCTTATTAGTAATGTTCCATTTCTTCTACTTCTAAATAGAAGTTGTCCAAGGAAAAACATTTTGTTTTATTTTCCGAAACATATTTACAGACACTGTTTGTGGATCATCGGCTGGTGTAAGATATTCCTGATTCCATTTATTTAATTTTCTTTTCTTTGCAAAAGTTTTTAAGTCATGAGATGGAATTAAATAAGATTCCTGAGTGACCAGAAAACCCGTTTAATGAAAATTGTGATGATAAATGTGTAACTAAGCAATTTATATTCACTATAACTGATGATTTCTTCATTTGATTAAGATGAAACAGCTTGTTCCCTTTAAATATTTGTAGTAATGATTTTTAGGTCAGAAGTTAAAGAACTCTTGCGAACTTATTTCTCAAAAGCTTGGCGTGAGTTTTGGTTTGGTAGACAAGTTTTGGAATTCCTGTCAAATATAAATCAATTAATTGTGAATCTAGTAGAAGGGAACCGGAATTCGCCGTCACTCTTAAAAAAAAACGACAAGTCTTTCCACTCTTTCTTCTTGGACGGTTTCCGGTATCCTTCTACTAAATTTCCATAACGTCGGTTTTTTCAAAATAATTGTGAATCAATCATAAATATTTTACACGATTTTATTGTATTACACTAAATAATTTACGATTTTTTTTTATCCATTTTAAGTTTTTCGAGAAAGGACAATGGGCAAAATGTAGCTCCTGGCAAGTTGCCTGAAATTTGATTTGAAGCCACTTTCTCATACTTCGATTTAAATTTATATGGGATTTTTTTTGCACTCGCGACCGTTACGCTAAATATCTAAAAATTGAGAAGTTTTTTCGTATTATAAGACCCCTTACCGCGTCGAGGGATAAATGTACTAAATTTTTGTTTAAATACATTTTTTTCTCGGAGCACTTCGAGCTGAATCCGATATCAATTTAGGGAATTGGCTTCAAATAGCTCCATATAAAAAGTCAACTTGCCATGTGCTTGGGCAAAATGGTCCAACCTTTCGCCACGAAATTAGACCTATACCATCGAATAGGTATTGGCAAAGGTAACAACTTTTGTTCCGGGACCAATCTCAAAAGTATGTAGGAAAAGCACTAGAGCATAAATAATATGTGACGTATTTTCTGACAAAACTCCTTTTATACAGTAACGGTGTATGTTTATATCATATTGGTTGTTTCAAAGAACAATTTGTAAAGGAAGGTTCAAGGAAGATTTTTCTAGAATAAACCATAGTTTTATCATTTAATTTTCCCTACAATTTTCCAGATCTTCTTCATATAATCTTCAAAAAAAAAAAAAAAATTGAATATCCCTCAAATTCTTAAAAAGGATTGCCCGTAGAGAAATATCTCCAATGCAGAAATATTTTCTTTGAAAAAATACTTGAAACCTCTTAAGGTCGAAAGGCCCTAAAAGATATCGTTATTCAGAAACTTTGAATAATAAGTTCAGAGTAAGAATAGGGTAAGTGTGCCAAATTCCGGCCAGCTTGCAATTCCGGCCACCTTTTTTGTTCCTCGAATTTTCATGAATTTTTAGTTTTCACATACTCTAGAGATTATACAATGCAAAAGAATGACAAAAAATGTAGCTTCAACAAACGAAATGACGTGAAAAATACATTGTAAGAATTCCCTAACGGCGAAGAAATATGAGAATGAAGGTGGCCGAAATAGGGCACCAAAGCTATGTCCACATTTTTATTAATTGTAAAATGTATTAAGAATGATTTTCAAGTAAATAAAAACGATAAATGGTTTACAAGGTTCCAAGCAACACTCCTTAAGAAGAAGGAATAAAAAAAATCAATTTTTATTAAAAATATTACATTTTAAACTTGAGACTTTTTCGCTTGCATGCAACTATGCTGAAATTTGACTTGCCCTGTTAAGAATGTTAAGAAAGCCACTATACTCTGAACTTTTTGTATTTTTTTTTGATAACGGCCCTTTTTCAACCCTATGATCTTCAACAAGCCTAGCACCTTTTCTAAGGAGAATATTTCTGTAAAGGAGACAAAAGGATGCAATACTTTTAATGCAATTAAAGGATATTCAAGGATATTTGAGGAAAATCTAAATGATTACAAGGAAAATGGAGAAATAGGGAAATGGTTTCTTCTAGGAAATGTTCCTTGAGTTCTCCATTCGAAATCGTTCTTTTACGCCAGCAACTTGCGATACGCTGTTATTGAGAAAAAAGAAAGCTTCATAAAATAGGCCTATCGATTTCTTAAGAACTCTTACTTTAAGATATCTCAGAAACTTGACGTGATGCACTATAAGTTTCTTCGGGAGATAAGTTGAAGACACACCAAGAACTCCGATAATACCGATGGTTTCCTAATACACGAAAAAAGTTTTCATTTTATTGCCTTGCAATGCTCGATGGCTTTAAAGCAGGACAAGTTTGTACACTGAGAGAAAAAAGAGGGTGCGATTAACTTTTTTCCTGGTAACTTTAACACTTTATAGGTGTCAAAATATATCAACATTTTTTAATGTTAATTTTACACCTTTTTAAGCGTAAAATTAACATGAAAAAGGGTAACTTTAACCCCTAATACACCTAATAGGTCTGATTAGAAGGAATCACATCTAAAAAGCATAATATTTACACCGATTTCGGATCAATAATGCAGGGTAAAATTAACATTTCCGGAATGTTATTCTAACTTTTTCGGATTTCTCTCTGTGTATTGGAGCTACCAGATGTACCAATCAGAGGAAAAATCTAATTTTTTTTAGATTGTTTTAGAAAAAAATTATTTAAAGCTTAAATCGTATGTCGACTTTGAGCCGAATTTCGTTAAGATCCGGCAAACCGTTTTCGAGTAATAAATTGTCAAAATTGAAAATTTTCGTATATCGTTAATTTCCCAAGGACTGACAGTCCTTTTTGACTTGGGTCTCGATAATTTTTAAGTCATACACTAACACCTATAAAATGGGCCTAGTCCTATCTCTGGCGAATGGTTGGACCAGCTTCCATACGTTTCTGCCCATTGTCCTTTACTGGTCAAAGTTATTTAATTATTGTCGGCGGCACTGTATATTTACAATTTCGCCCGGTATCAATCAATTCACTTCCAGATCGGATCCCTCGGTTGATTTTGGTCCTTCTGCCCTCATTGTTGAAATTGACATTTATTAAGTATTCAAATGAATTTATGTGGGTATTTTTTTTATAAGTGCAAAAACTAGTACGAAAACTGTTTTTTCAATGCAATAAGAAAACTATTTAAACATGCTGTGAAAATTATATGGCTTATAAAAGCAATGTGAAAGAATTTACTTTCAATTAAATGGAAGGACCATTCATTGCTCAATGGTTATTTTTCTTTTCTTTGAAGGATTCCGAGGTATTCAGTGATACAATTGAAAAGATAAAGTCTCTGCAGGTGGATGAGATGGAAAGTAAATCTGAAGTACCAGATCAATTGGCACTTGTAAATTCAACACCATCAGATTTGGTTCTCATGAAAGAGAAGAGTACACCAGAAAAGGTACTTTAGTTAGTTAGTTTTTTTTTGTTATAGGGAATCTTCTTAAGTGTCCGTTTTTTATATGTCAAAGGTCCTGGACATTGTCAGAGCTGCTGAATCGCTAGCCCTTGGCGGAAATGCTGAGGTGCCGCCTGAGGTGCAAGTTGAAGCTCATCATGATGATAAGAAGCAGAAGACAACAACAATTGTCATGTCCAAACACACACTCGATACACAACCACAGGTATGTCGATCAATAATTTACTCTTAATCATTTTTCTGTGTGTCTATCATTCTTTTGTATATTTTTTTAATCCTCAAAAACTTTGCCTTTTTATCCCTTTTAAAACACAGACTGTTGACTAATGTTCACTTGAAAGATGTTTCAAGTTGAACATTTTCTTGGGTGTGTTTTCCTAATTTTCTTGTTTTGTGATTAATTCCTTTGCCAATAAAGCCCCTATACCACCTTCCTTCAAAAATAATTTCTAATCACTTCTAAAATTGCCCAATTTTTGCATCAAAATCATTAAAAGAAAGCAGTGCGATGTGTTTACAAAATTCTTTTTATATGTTAATTTTTTTGTGATAAATGTGCATAAATAGAAATTACAACAAAAGATGAGCTTCTATATGGTGAATTTTTGCTGAAATGTGCCTAAAAATTACTTCTATTTTTAGTCTTTATTATTGTTTGCGAAAAAATTGTTTGCTGTTTATATTTTAATATTTACAAAATATTTTTGTGCATTTTATTTAAGTGCTATATATATTCTACTTAATTTAATTTTACTTTTTTTTTAACTGTAAATATTTCTTTCTGAGTGTTGTGTTTCTTCTGGAGGTTTGTTCTTTTAAGTCTCCTCTGATGAGGCTGAAGAATTTCGAGAAAGAGATATAATTATTGTATACTTGTTAACTTTTTTGTAGCGAAATCGTTGCCGTTTATCAACAACTTTTAGAGTATAGGCTGTTTGATGGTTACAATAGTTTATTTTGTGGGAAATGGTGTATAAGAAATTTAAATGAATGAAAAATTTGCAGGAATATTTTAGGATTTACTAAAAAGAAAAGAAGTAAACAATTCCCAGGATTAGTAATAAAAATAGAAGCATGTGATTTTTATTATATTTGTTATAGAAAAAAAAATCCCCAAGGTCAAAACCCTGCCGCATGAAACGTTCTCTCTGTTATAGAGTTAAATTTAAAAACATTTTTTGATCGATGTAGTGCAGAAATGTCGTGTTTTTGAATTGAAAATGCAAGTAAAAAATCTTTAAAATTTAGAAGAAATTAAAGTTTTCTATAATATTTTCTTTAGAAAAAAAAACTAAAATTACAAATATTTTTCTATTCTGCCGTTCCAGACATCGGCCAAAAATCGTCCCTAACTAATGGTAACAGTTTACAAGACTGATCTAATTAATTTATTTGTAGAAAAAAGTGGAAATCTCTTAATTTTAATTAATAGTATCTTTGTTTAGGCAAAGGAATATTAAAAAAAAAGTATCCGTAATAATTCACTCTCACTCTTCCTTACTAACATTAAAAATAATATTTTGTCTCAACTTGTAGGTAGGACAAAGTTCAATTTGTAGAAATCTATTTTTTATTTTATTGTGAAGTCCCTAAATAGGTTCCTTACCTTCCTATTGTGAAAAACTGCCATTATTTTTGCATCAACGTGTACAACTTTTACAAAATGAAAAAAAAAAAAAACAAAAATAATCACATCTCAAGAGACAATTTTGAAAAGAAAAAAAAAAAAAAAAAAACAAAACAGAAACAATCTCCTAACAATCTATATCCCGCCCTAATATGATAATAATAAAAAAAACTAAAAAAGAAAATAAAATGAATTATTATCAGCCATTTTTAAAATATATAATTATGTTAAAATTCAAGTGAGAGAGAAATTTTTGTGAGATAAAATTGTGGATTCTTTTTGTCCCTATACTATATTGACTGTATATTGAATATATATTAAATGAAGAAAAAAACTGCAAAACCAATTCCTTGGACCAAAAAATAAGTGTATAAGAAATTGAGAAGATTTTACTGAAACCCACAAAAAAAAAAAGGAAAAATAAACTGGAGTGTATGTAGGTATATTTTTCTCTATATAAATGTCTCCATAACTGTCCCAAAATTTTTCTCTTTAATCTCTGTAAATGGATGGAAAAAATCGATTTTAGCAAAACTTTAACCGTGCACAAAAAGCGTTAAATTGGTCCATAAATTTTATTGAGAAAAAAAAGAGTATCTTTGTTGTACAAACTTCTCTGAAGTATTAGTGTTGAGTGTTGTAACAATCACAAGAATGATGGTCATTGATGAGAGATTTAGCTTTTATTATTTTTTTTTCAATTTTTCCATCACAATTTCTCACTTTTGATAACTAAAATAGATTCCTTTCTAAAGAACAAATTATGTAACTTTTATCTTAAATTCAAAATTTAAAATAATTACACCTTTTTTTCAAATTTAAAAACAAAAATCTTCCTTTAGAAGTGAAGTATGAAAGAGAGTTCGGAAAAAAATTGATGTTTCCAAACAAAAACAAAATGTATAATTGTAATCTAATTGTTAAACAGTGCAAGGGAGATTGTGAAAGAAAAGTATTTGAGTATATAGAAAAGTTCCAATGGTTTCCCAGACAAAAAAAAAACTAACAAAAATAATTGAGATTAGTTAATCGATTGTTATATTTATCCGTGGTAATAAAAGAAAATAATAATGGTCAGATTGAGGTGTATATAGTTTTAAAGCAATTCGTTGTCCTTTTAGTAAAAGGTATTATAAAAGAAATCAATATTACTTTTTATTGGTAACAGTTAACTTGTAATTTGAGAGAGATTATGGATATTTATCTTTAGTTGTATAACTAGAAAAATTATTAGCTTGAGAATATTTATATTCAACTAGTCCTGGTGGAAGATTTTGTTCTCTTATATATGATTTATGGAGGAATAACAGACGAGATCGTGAAATATATTTATAAAAGAAATATTTTTAAAGAATTACCAAAAATGGAAATTTTATTTATCTTCATTTTAATATTATTTTTTACAAAATTATTTTTCACAAGTGAAACAATGACGCTCAGAATTTTATGCAGAATATTGAAGAATAACGAAATATACGAATAGGTTTTCTCTTATTCGTAACCTCGAAATTATTCAAGTAAAGTGGAAATTATTTGCTTAACCCTTTAAGGACGAGAAGCTTTCCGCTGAGCGAAATTCAACGAAATCAAGTTTCTCTCTATATTTTAGCCTAAATAAGAGATTTACGGTTAAAAAGAAATTTTCCCATCCCTAGGAGTCCTGGAAAACTATGTGTCATATATGACCCAATCGTCCTTAAAGGTAAAAAGGCACAAAATTTTCCAGACGACTAGTTTACTCGTTTGCTCTGTTATTTTTGAAAAATAAATAACTTGAATATATTTGTAATAATAAAAAAAAAATATTTAGAGTACGAGTAAAAATTAAAACGATCAAAAATTAATTTTAAAAAATCTCATTCAATTTTTGGTCTCAAAGACTCTTGAATTTTTATGAAAAATGTATTATTGTTTACTTCATTTTTAATTTTTATAATATTCATCCAAGCAAATTACGCATACTGGTAAGGCAACACAGAGATAAATGTCACACGCCTCACAAATACAATTGATCTTATAACCCTTTTTTCTGATAGCACCATGTGCACTTCAGTTTTCTTCGAAACATGTTTGATGGTAATGGGTAGGTGCAATGTTATTTGTCTCTGGGAATTTAAGACGTACAGTTGCACATTGCTGTGGATCTGGGAGTTCTTCCGGAGTTGATGCGTTTTCGATGAAGACTTCAAAGTCCACTTCATCCACGTCTTGTTCCAAATATATTATGTCGCTTTCGTTCAGGTCAAGATTGTCGGCATCATCGCTATCTTCCGGGCATAATATGTGGATGATTTTCGGGTTCATTGATCATGAATTTTTTTTTCCATTTTTGAAGTCATCTACAAGAGTAAAAAGTTATGAATTTACATTATATACGCAGAAGTATCTTATAAATTATCAAAATATTACCTACTTCAGTCAGTATTGCACTGGGAAATCTCAGCTAATTGATATATCACACAATATTACACGAATAATTAACTATTTTCCGCACACATACACAAAAACATGAAAAAGTCTAACCTCAAATCTTCGAAAATCCACTAGAAACAAATTCGGTGTTTTTTACCTTTAGGGACGATTGGGTCATATATGACCCATGAAAATTATGAAGCTTTCTTGAAAATACCAATAAACTATAATTTTTACTTTTTTGAGAAATATTATGTATAGTTATTATAGTTTCTAGTCCCAAGAGGTTTTTGCTTAAAAGAATTAGAAATATTAAAAATATTTAAATTCAAGCACCAACGTGAAAATTTGAAAATTCGTTATTTTTGAGCTCAAATACCATGGTAAGGAATGGGTTAAAGGGTTAAAGGTTTTCAACCGATTTTAACCGATTCATATATCATTCAAAAGATCCTCCAAAATTGATTCAAAAGTATCGATTTTCGGATAAAAATTAGTTATCGGCTAGGAACCGGTTCATTACCGTTTCAGAAACGATTGGAACCGGTTCAAGTTCATAGGAAATTCCAAGACCTTTCCAACGAGCCCAAACATGAACCCATTCGCTTTATAAATGCGCTCTCTAGTGTCTTTTTAACCTTTGATGTTGAAAAACTGTTATTAGGAATGATTCAACGCTATTGTCGTCTAAGGACGAAATGTCCGCCTTTTCGAACGACGCGTTTTCGAGCAATCCCAAAAAACATGGTTTTGAAGAGGAAGGGGAAGGATCAGGGACAAATGAGGGACATGTTAACGTTCCTTGGGTCGACTTATGGGGGGTCCCCCGAAGGTTCCAAGTCGCTATCTTTTATCGTTTGGCCTCTAGAGCTGACGACAGCCGAACGGACAAACAGCGTGACGAGATTTCTCAGAAATCATCCAAAATGTGAAAATTTGTTGAGAAAAATGGTCTCCGGGGGGTGGAAGCTGAAAATTTTGAGGGGGTGACAGAATCTAGGGATTATATATACTGCTCTCTCCGTGGAGTTCGAGCAGTAAAACCGATCCAGACCCGGTTAAACTAATGAAAAATGTCAGCACGGTTCATAACTTTTTCAATTTTCTCTCAATCAATATAATTTCACCTTTTTTATGCATTTACAAATCATGATTTCCTCTTTATTTATATACTAAACAAATATTATTTCTACTGATCATCTTTGCAAGAATATTTTACATTCTATATATAGGTGTTGTTTTTTCGAAAAACTTGAAATGTAAAAGGAAAAGAAACATTTGTTTCGTTGTCTGCAATTTTTTTGAGCGTCAGTGTATCACTTGTTATAATTTTAAGAAATTTTGGAAGATTGTATGAAGGTTGATTGTGTCTGAGACAACAGACCATTATAAATGACACATATCTTGTTTTGTGAGTATTCAAAATGTTTTATTTAAGATTAAGAAATAACCACGAAGTGGTCTCAATTTTCTCGCTTCGTTTGTTTATTTATAATGTTGAATTATACAATTCTTGTGCGTGTCTTATTTTCTGCTGCTAATGCTTCTTTTCACATTCATTAGAATTTAAGTTTTCGTCTTTTATTTGTCTCAATTGGCGGTTCATCATTCATGTTTCATCATAATTCACAAAAGAATCATTTAAAAACAAAAAAGTCATGCAATGAGACCAAGAAATGATTCATTGCAGTTGATCAGCAAAATGTGTGATTGCCACAAAAAAAAAATCTGTATTAAATCGTTTTGCTCAAATTGGATCTGGGGCATCATCTGTGTGTTAATTTCCATCATGTTTGTAGACACTGACTCTCTGAGGTTAACATTTGGGGGTAAATTTAATACCATGATTTTTTCTTTCGATTTTTTCCGGGGGACACTCCAGGTCGAGGGGACAAGAGGAGGTCACCAAAGGCCAAAGAATTTTAACAGTGTTGAGGGACAAAGGCCAAGAACACCTTCTGTTTCAGATGCCGAAGGGGGAAGTGTTCCGGTGAATGTTGATCAGAAAAAGCCACCAATCCCTGTTAGGAGAGAGTCTGTGGAGGCAACTCTCGATGATGTTACTGATGAAAGTGAGGATGAGAATATGATGTATGAAAAACCTCTTCCGGAAAAGAGGAAGCAACATAAGCCAACAGTTGTAGATGTTAAGCTTGCTGAAGAGGAGATTCTCACGAAGAAACCCCAGAATGTGGTGAAAGAAAAGCCCAAAGAGAAGGTTGTTTATCGTGGTGAATCAGATAGGAGTTCTGTGAATTCGTACAGAGGTGAGAGTGGAAGGAAGTCAGTAAGTTTTGACTTGAGTGAGAATAGTAGTGAAGAAACCCCAGAAACTCCCGTGTATCATCGTCCAATGACACCCAAACCTGATCCATGTCGACACATTGAATCCGATGAGAATATCTTTAGTTACGAGAGTGATGAAGTTAGCAGAGTGGAACAGAGAGTGTCAGAGAAGCCCAAGAGGCGTGGAATTCTCCGATCACCAAGTCCCCAAGTGGAATCACCACGATCGACACTTGAAAGGCCAATTGGGCACAAAGATAAGGTCAGAAAAGATGCTATATCGGATGGTAGGGAAGAGGAAGAAGAGATTGAACGAGAGAATCCATTTAGAAAGGAAGCACTTTCAGCTAAGAGATTCTCAGAGAAATTCAAAGAGTACTCCAAGATTCCCAGAGGAGGAGAATCTGGATCAGAATCTGAAGATAATAAGAAAAATCGTCCAATATCAGCTTACGGATATGATCATGATTATGCTTGGACTTTCAGGCATATTCACAAGGAATTTGAGGAGATTTCTCAGTCAAATGAGAATCTCAGTAATACATCTAAAATTCCCATCAAGAAACCTATTCTCTACAAATCCACGGAACGACCACATGGAAAGCCACCAATTCCACCTAAACCACCAGTTAGTGTGAAACAGGCTGATCTTGTAAAAAATGACGCTCTGAACCGCTTATCGATGGAACATGGAGATTTTGTGGAATTTCAGCATGATGCTGAAACTAATGCTATACTAGAGATACCTAGGCCATTTAGCCCAGATTCTCCCCTGCCTCCTGTTCCTCGGGCGGACGATAAGAAGGTACCCTATAAGAGGGTTGGAAGTGTTGAAAGACCTACGGAACGACCTCCACCGCCTCCAGTTAAATCCCCTTGTCAATATGAGGTCATTCCGGCAAAATATGATGTTTTACCATCGCCAAAGACCCCTGAGTTTATTCATGAGAATTCTCCGGACAATATCCTTGTCACTGAGGATGTGCATAGAAATATTCTGTTGGGAGAACATGAAATTCGTAAGGCTATTCAAGAAGAAATTGATGATGCCAATAACAATCGACCGCTGGGAAATCCCTTCCTGAGTGACTCAGATTCCGATATCACAGCCACTTCTGCAGCTGCTGATCTTGTTCATCCAGGGCCAATTCTCTCGCCAAATAATATCTTCCCACCGCCCCAGATCCTTCCAGTTCACTACTCACAGCTGCCGATGCCACAGCAGCCCGGATACTTTATCCCTTATTCAGCACCAGCTGGTGGACAATTTTTGGTGAGTGGTGCCAATCAGCAGCCGTATCAGGCCAGTATGGCGGGATTCGGTGGTGGGTACAACTATCCCCCAGCTCAAGCGGTATTTGGAATGCCACAGCAGGGCTGGGGTCCGGGATATATTCAGCAGCAGTATCAAAGTTCCCAACAAGGCAATTTGACCCCAATTCGAGTTTTTTCACCACCACCTAACACTCATAGTCCATCTCAGAGTAGCCCCAATCCATCTGGTATTGGGAAACAGACCCAGGTTTAGAACCTACGTCTCTCCATAGCATTTGAAACAGGTTTAAATGATCATCTCGCGTATCTAACATCACTTTTTTCCAGTGTTCAAAATGCAAAAAGAAAAAAAAAACCAAATAAACGACCAGCGCATTGGCTTTCTTCACTTTTCTCTGGCAAAGTGGAAAACAGCCTAGGCTCCCGACACCTAGCCCATATTTCTAATATTATTCATCAAGTATTATCCACATAGGTCAAGTTCTCTAGTTTTATAAGATCAACTTCATCCAGCAAACAATTTTAGCAATAGATTTTCTACGAAAACATCTCTCAGTTGATCATATATATATTTTTTTTTAACACACTGCACCTTTTCTTTGCGATTGTCCTTCATGTCTTTAATTAAGATTTAATGCACATTTGATTTTCTTTGTCTATCAAACTAATATTTTTTTTTCTTTTTCTTGAATTTTAACAAGTATATATGAGAAATAAATGAAAATATTTATAAGACACCAGAAAATGTGGATGGTTTATTTTGTGGCGTCCTATAAATGTTTTTTTTCTTGTTATTTTCAGTTTTAGTATTTTTTTGCATTATTAATTTTTTATTTTGCAAATTTCTGTTGAACTCATGAATCTTTCGTAGTCGCCACCGGCTTCGGCAAAGACGCCCAAAACCGTGTCCGATAAGAAGAGATTCTTCGAAAATGCAATGGAGGATCAGCATAAGGGTACTCCAAAGCCAGGTTTGTTGTTTTTTTTTTTAAAAAATTTATTTGCTATTAAGGACTATTGAATTAAGAGGGTAATATTGAAATCAGGAAGGTTTATTAAAGTCAAGGAATGAAATTGAATAGCTGCACTGAGAAAAAAAGCGGCTGCGATTAATTTTTTTTTCGTCATAAATTTAACACTTTTTGGTTGTAAAAATATATCAACATTTTTTAATGTTAATCTAACACCTTTTAAGGGTAAAATCAACATGAAAGAAGGGTAACTTCAACCCATAATACACCTAAAAAGGGTAATATTTACACCGTTTTTGCAGGGTAAAATTAACATTTCCGGAATGTTATTTTGACTTTTTCGGATTTCTCTCAGTGTGTCCAGCTCGTAAAACAAAGCATCGTGTTCAAAGATTTAAATAGGTTTTACCGTATGATAATTTATATAGGATATAATGTCCAAGGATATTCACTACTGCAGGGTTAAAACACCAACCATAAATTTTGAGTGAAACAACTCAAATTATTATTAATTTTAACCCTTCTTAATTTTTACTCTCTTTTACTTTACATTTTTTGGAGGTTTAAGTCATAAGGATAATTCTTGAATAACGAAATGTTAAAAAAGCAATGTTTCCAAATTCCAAAGTATCGAGATTTAGTGGTATGAAAAAATTATGTTTTCTGACTTTGTAGAACAAAGATTTAAGATCTTTTTCGGTCACTGCTAGCTCACTCGTCCTTAAAGGGTTAAATTTTGACCTTGAAAATCCATTAATTAAGGTTTTAATTAATTAATTTAATTAATTATAATTATTTAATTTAATGAAATTTAATTAATTAAGAAATTAAGGTAGATACGGGTGCATTGACACCCTGCTTCTCGTAAGCTCACGTTTAATTCAACATATAAAGATGATCTTTATTGAATCTAACATGTCTGATTGGTAAAGATCATCCTTAACTGGTAGAATTAAAGAAAAGCTAACGAACAGCAGAGTAGCAAAGCCACCTCCAGAGAGAAAAGTCACCCGCATCTATGGTATCCTCAAGGGTTGTTTCCGTCTTATAATGAAAGAATTGTCCTCTTAGATAACCTGTAAAAGTGTAAAACATATTCAAAATTTAAAAAATATATATTTATGGCTGGGGTTGCGACCTTTCCCAACAGTTTGTCACAATTCCCTCTCGATTCACACTGACTTTCAGATTAATGAAAAATATCTAACGCGATTTTTTCGGTGTTAATTAATCGATTTAGATAAAATTTTGTTAGGTCGTATAATGAGGTAGAAATATTTGTAACGACTAGACCCCTTCCCTTTTAACTATGTTTTAGTATACACTACATCGAAATAGACCTGGGGGGAATTTTGTAACGCTCTGGCAATGCCATATGACAAATTGGGTTCGAATTTCGAATCTTAGGAGAGGTTTTTCGAAAATGCGATTCTGTAGCTGTGACATTGCCATTTCAGCTCACGTGGCATTGTCAGAAGTCACATATTTGAGATTTTTGGCAATTCAAATGACAATGAATTTTGTTAAACAAAGCAACCAAGACGTACTGTATTTTCATAAAATCAGCAAGTAAAGGGATTTCATTAAAAATTCAATGAATTGCATTTTCGAACTCATATGATATGACAAAAAAAGCTCGAATGGCATTGCCAGGTTTCGAACTCATGCGTGACAATGCCACGAAAATTACAGAATTCCCTTACTGATTCGGTCTTAACTTCCTTATGGTAAGTTGCGATTTTTGCAGACGACCTCTGGTGATTGCAACTCGAGGTGTTTGAAACTTGAAATGCATGCAAATTCAACTGTAAGTTTAATTTTCGTTGTAGAATACGATAGGACAATTTGGAATCATGTTTAATTTGGAACTGCGAGATTTCCTAACAATTTTAGACGGCAAACCGAAAAAAAACCACGAAGAAGTAGGGGAAAGCCCGCTACCTTCGGATTCAAGCTTCGAAGAAATAATTTTTTTTCTATATGTTTTTAACGAATTTTGTCCATTATGCTATTATACTTTAAAAGCTAGTTCAATGCCTCAAATTTTCAGGAAAGAGCCCTGATTTAGATCCATTAAGAAAAAAGAAAAAAAAGGGGTGGCAAAGCGTCCCAGGCTTTGCGAAATACTCGAACTCGTGACTTAGATGCTATACCTCAAAAGTACTTTTACATCATTTACCGTATTCAACTGATTTGAATCGATTCATAAATCACTCAAAAGATTCCACAAAATAGTTTGAAGAGTAATAAAAATTATATTCGAACAAAAATTACTTATTGGAAAATAACCGGTTCATTACTGGTTCACAATAGATTTGAACCGACTTATAAATCACTCAAAATATTTCTCAAAATACACCTCAGGAGTAATTTAATTGAATTTCGTATAAAAATGATTTATCGATTATGATCCGGTTCATTACCGATTCAAAACTGATTGGAACCGGTTCAGTTTTATAGGAAATTCCAAGATCTGTGCAACGAGCCCAAACAGGACCCCATTCGCTTTATAAATGCGCTCTCTAAGTGTCTTTTTAACCTTTGACGTCGAAAAACTGTTATTAGGAATAATTCAACGGTATTTTCGTCTCAGGACGAAATGTTCGCCTGGATAATATCTAAAACATATCCAAAATTGAGAAAAATCGCACGACGCGTTTTCGAGCAATCCCAGAAAAACACGGTTTTAGAGGGGTAGGGGAGGGGTGGGGGGGAAATGAGGGGCATGTTAACGATCCTTGGGTCGATTTATGGGGGGTTCCCTGAAGATCCCAAGTCGCTATCTCTTACCGTTTGGCCTCTAGAGCTGGCGACGGTCGAACGGACAGACGGACAAGCAGCGTGACGACATTTATCAGAAATCGTCTGAAACGTAAAACTTTGTTGACAAATGTGGTGTCCGGGGGGTGGAAGGTGGAAATCTTGGGGGGTGAAAAAATCGAGGGATTATATATACAGTAGACTCTCTCAAACTCGGGCATTTGGGACCGAAATGTCACCCGAATTAGAGAGAAATTCGGGCATCAAATTGTTCTAAATGCAACGATTTTTTGTTCTTACATAGGGTAAGTGTGCCAAATTTCGGCATAGTTGCATGCAAGCGTCAAAGTCTCAAAGTTTGAAATGTAATATTTTAAATATAAATTGATTTTTTTTATTCTTTCTTCTGAAAGAGTGTTGCTTGGAACCTTGTTAAGAGTTTGCCGTCTTTATCTACTTTAAAATCATTCTTAATACAATTTAAAATGAATAAATATGTAGACATAGCTTTGGTGCCCTATTTCGGCCACCTTCATTCGCATAGTTCCTTGCCCTTCGGGAATTCATCCAATATCTTTTTCACGTCATCTCGTTTGTCGAAGCTACATTTTTTGTTATGCTTTTGCATTGTATAATCTCTAGAGTACGTAAAATCTAAAAGTTCATGGAAATTCGAGGAACAAAAAAGGTGGCCGAAATTGCAAGCTGGCCGGAATTTGGCACACTTACCCTACTCGTATTTATGGTAAATTTCATGAAACCCCCTTAATAATACAAAATCACATCATAACTAAGACGAAACATGCCAAATTTCAGAATATTATTTTCATTGGAAAACTTAAAAAAATGTCGATAAACTTTTTTCAAATTTAACTGATGCCCGAATTAAAAAGTAGCCCGATCTTAAAAGAGCCGAATTAGCGAGAGTCTACTGTACTGCTCTCTCCGTGGATTTCAAACAGTAAAAAATTGACTTGTCTGAAACTTTAGTCGTACGAAGGTAGCGCGCTTTCCTCTACACTCAAATGTAAAGTCTGGTACTTCTTCGTGGTTATTTTTTCTCTTTGACCATCTGAAACAGTGAGAAATTCTCAAAACGAAAAATTCCCAAAATAGACATGATTCCGAATTACCCCATCTTACCCTAAGAACAAGTTTAAAGAATCACATGGATTTGTATGTATTTCGTGGTCACTTGTAAAGAATCTCAGCCAGCATAACCTTTTCTGAAATTTCTTTTAAAGTTAGTTTCATTCCTAGAACCTAATTGGAACCTAGTATCAAGAAGCAAAAATATAAAATGGACCCAAAACTGTAATTTTGATGTAATCAGTTTAAAAAAAAACAACGGCTAAGTAATTGAAATTTCTTCAGTGGATTTATGTGAAAACATTTTTGTTAAAAAAGGACGTTTCTGTTGGTTCACACATATCGTTTTGGATACAAGAGACCAGAGGAAAATTTTCTCAAGCGAATATCATCTATTAGAGAGGGATGGCAATGGGTAAAGTTTGTTTTCTTGCCACCTAGGCCGCTGGTTTAATCCTTGATCGAATAGCGTCAGGTAAAAATTAAGAAATACATTTCATCGGATATAAAAATTTTGATTTAATTTTGAAGTTATTTGGATTTTTCCATAACATCTTGTGAAGTACATTTTATAAGATGAAAAATGGTATTTTTTTTAAAAGATTTTTGGGAATGAAATTTTCCGAAAAATTTTTTAGCACACCTTTTAGATCAGAAAAATTTCATGAAGTCAAAATTCACATCCTTTCTCACACGCTCTGTATATGTCTATCTCATTCTTTCGCATTCATTCATTCATTTACAACCGCTTATGCCTATTGGGGTCGCGGGCCCATGACACCCAAATTAGCAAAATTCTTTCGCATTGCAATCCAAATTCGTTTATCTAAATTGAATTTGGAGTGACGTTTAAAATAAGAAGAGTGCGAAAGAATAAGATAGACCTATTTATACAAAGCGTCCGAGAAAAAAAGATATTCAAAGACATTTAAAAGGTGTGCCGGAGTGGTTCCGGTCAAAATTCCGAAAGCCAAAATCCCGAATTCTTAAGTGCCATAGCTACTCCCACAATTGTACACGCGCTTTCTGGAGGCAAAGGGAAGTTTTCTGTAACTTGAGAAATTATTCTACGCATTATCCTCCATATAATTTCATCCCTTTCAGGATTTTGAACATTCGGGATTTTGGCCCTTTCAGGATTTTGGCTGTCTCCGGTGCCGGAGCCATAACATAGTATAAAAAAATAGTTAGAAAAGATAGTTAGAAAGTTCTTGAAAGCTTTTTCTACTGTTAACAATATTTTCCTATAGTTCGCAATTCTAAATTGAAAATTAAAATAAAATAATAGATCTGAATATAATTTCTCCATTAACCCTTTAACGACGAGACACTTTTTACGGACTGAAAATCAACAATAAAAATTAAACTGGGAAACATAATCAATGATAGATAAGTCTTACATTTAACCTTGGAAAGTCCAACTGATTCGGTGTATTTTGTGCTTCTATGAACGATAGGGATAAAAATAGCCCAAACATTTAATTAATTTTTCAGACAATAACAATGAATAATATTTTTCGCTTTAATGAAAAATATTATGTATCAGTATTGTAATTTTTATTACCAAAAGAATTTTGCTTAAAAAAATTGGAAGTATAAAATATAATCAATTCTGAATTTGAGAATTTAAAAATTCGCCATTTTTTCCTTCAACCGTCTACTTTGCAATTACGTACAAACGTCCTTAAAGGGTTAACCCTTTAACGACGAGAGTTTTTGCTGACCGAAAATCAGCAAATAAAAATAAAACCGATAAACAAAATCAGTAAAAGGTTTTACATTTAACCTTAGGAAATCCAACAGTCTGATTTGGTGTATTTTTTGTCTCTATAAACGACAGGGACAAGAATAGCCCAAAAATTTAAGTAATTTACCTAACGATACCAATGACTGATAATTTTCACTCTAATAAAAAATATGATGTTTGAGTATTGTAATTTCTTTTACCAAAAGGGTTTTGTTTAAAAAAAAATTGGAAATATTAAAAGAAATTAAAATACTTTTTCAATATAAAAATAGCCTAAATATTTATTATATAGCAAATAGCTGGAGACTTGCAAAAAATATCCTAAATTCCTTCAAGTTTCTACTGTACAATTATGTACAGACATAGGAAAAAAATAACTTTAGGTACTCAGGAAAAATTATTTTCTTTATGGGACACCGGTGTTCCAATCGTCCATAAAGGGTTAAAAGAAAATATTACCCTCTTAATTTAAGAGACTGACTATATATTCAATAAGCGTATAAATGAGAAAATCTACCTGAACCAAAGGACACAATTCCATTAATTACCTATATTTTTGATCTTCAGAAAAAGTCTTCACATTTCTATCAAAGGACGAAGTAGAGAAACTGAAGCAGGAAGAGGAAAGGAAGATTGCTACAATGGGACTTGAAAAGCCAAAATTGAGTGAATCAGACGATCCAGATGACAATCTCGAAGAAGACGACGATGCCTATAATTCCAGATGTAGCAGGTAAATGATCCAAAATCTCGAAATCTAACATTTTTCTGGGAAGTGTTTGAGTGAAAAAAAAAGAAAAAAACTTTATGGAACTTTATGAAAAGCTTCATTTGCAACAATCTTTTTTTTAAGACACATTGACAAATTCTTGCTCTAACACTTTGTCACATTTCACCTGTAAAATTTTGTGTGATTCAGATGAAATCGAGTCCAAGGCAGAAAGAAACATCCTTTGCCACTTGATCGCCTTTTTGTCTGTGAATGGGACGCGTAAAATTCAACTCAATTCGAACAAATTGAGCTAATGCCACGGCTAACCCAATTCCGGCAGCACTTCTCATTGTATCTGGAAAGAGATTTTTTTTTTTAAGTTAAGGGTTTGGGGAGTAGGAAAATTAAAAAAAAAACTACCAAGATTAGAATCCACATTTCCACAGTTGAAGAATAAATGCGTCCGGAAGAATCGGGCGAATCTGTAAAAGTAACTGCTGTAGGGAAGTGGTGCCCAGAGATGAAGACCAGTTGCCCAGAACATCTAAGAAAAGATTTTCTTTATTAAGAGAGAAGAAAAGAGGGATTCTCTTGGAAAATTCTTACATGTGTCCCCGGAGCATGTCCCTCAATTTGTGGCCCAACACCCCCAAATTCGAAGCCTCTCAGTGAATATGGACCTCCCATAGTGAAGAGACTGTTGATGGGGATGGGTTTCTCAGGGCTCAATTCACGCATGAAGCCCCCACGGGCAGTCATTTGGAGTGACATATTCCAGAACAGGGGCAAATTCCTCTCCAAGTGTGACGTTATCGACATGTAATGGATATCGCCGACTTTTCCTATGAAAATTTGAATTATAAATGTGGAATTATTCGAGCAAATGTGTAAATTGTCTCTTGCGAGGCGTGTAATTGTTTTTAGCACATTATTGCTCAAAAGCTGTTCATCCATGCAATATATTGGTCCTAATTGACACGATTTCTCAAGCATAATTGGCCAAGGTAGAGTTCTTGAAGTTCAGCGTGTGAAAATGAAACTTCAAGGAATTAAAGAGGGAAATAAATTCAGGTATATATTTATCTGAAGCACAGATATTCAACATAATTGACAAGAGAAGATTTCCAAAAGAGATCCGGAAAATCTGTTTGCTCCCTTGCGATTTGCATTCAATTCCAAGCGGAATTTAATTAAGTTAGAATTGAAGTACTAAATTGATATCAATTGAAATTCCAAGCACTTGAGTTTTATGATCTTTTCATAGTTTTAGAGTAATAAAAATGAGGTAATATGTTACTCTAATCATGGTTTATCAAGAATTAGAGAGATATTGTTGTCATATCAATTCGAAGCCAAGAAAAATAATTATTAATTCAAGTCGACCTTCAAGTAAAGAAGAAAAGCACAAATATTTTTTTTTTTCCCAACTGCTGAATTTTTATGCTGCCTTTAATACATGCGATAGAATTTTTAAATGACTAAAAAGGTGAGCATTTATTTTATTTTTAAAGAGGAAGAAGGGAAAAATATTTTTACAAGAATCAATATGGCGGTTTTCACAATTTTTTGCTCTCAAATGATTTTTTCATATTATCTGCTAATTAACTTAATTGGATTTTGATAAATATGACACCATTGGAAAGGTCTTCAAAATCTCCCGAAGTTTGCAACAAATAAACTTTTAAAAATTTTTCTGAAGACAAAACAAAGCAAAATAGCAATAAAAAAAATAACTTGGGTTTACAAAAAAATAAAATTACAGTAGAGTCTCGCTATAGTCCATATTTGGTTCCAGATTTGACACTTGGGTCTCACTCTATATCCATATTATTTTTTAAAATTATCAACGACATTTAGTATTGACATTGCTCGACGGCTTCCACTTTCTTTGCCATTGTCCTCTCTCTCTATGGATCACAATTATCACAACTACTCAATAAACTTTGTCAATAATATTAAAATAATTAAGACAACATTGCATGTCGCGTACTAAAAAAAACATAACCTAACTTAAAATCAGTGTTTTGAAGTCAACGGTCGATAAATTGTGGACTATAGAGCGAAGGCCTATGGCAAGACTACTGTAATCAGTAATGGTTTCGACACATCTTTTAGATCGGTCAAATTTCATGAAATCAAAATTCGTGTCCCTTTCTTTTTCATAAGAATTCCATAAGTCTATTCCACTCATTCGGGTTCAAAATTGAATTGAACTAAGTTTAATTTGGTGTTATATTCAAAAGAAGAAGATAAGTGCGAAAGAGTAGGATATAGCCACGTACAAAACTTTTAAAAAAGAAAGCTCAAATAAAATTTTAAAACAATAAGCTTAAATTTGATCTGTAATGGCTCCGGCACACCTTTTAGATCAGGAAAATTTCATAAAGTCAAAATTCACATCCTTTTCTTTCTTAAAAGCTTTGCATATGTCTATCCCCTCTCTTTCACACTCTTCTTCTTTTTTTGAACATCACACCAAATTAAATTTAGTTCAGTCCAATTTTAAGGCCGAAAGAATGGAATAGACCTAGAAAATCTTTTGAGAAAGAAAGGGACATGAATTTTGACATCATGAAATTATACCGAGCTAAAAGTTGTGGCGAAGGCATAAAATATTAAATTCCAATCGGTAAAAAAACTAAATTTTAACAAAAATGAATCTTATTAATAAACACAAATACTTATGGCACCTGCACACCTCTTAGATCGGGGAAATTTCACAAAGTCGAAATTCACATCATTTTCTTTTTTAAAAGTTTTGCATATGGCTATCTTAATCTTTTGCGCTGTTCTTCTTAAACAACAAAACAAATTAAATTTAGTTCAGTCCAATTTTGAGTTTTATAGAGTTGGATAGACTTATGCAAATCGTTTGAGGAAGGGAACGCGAATTTTGATTTAAAGAAATTTTACCGATTTAAAACGTGTGTCGGAACAAAATTGATTTTTCCTTTGTCAAAATTTGAATGTCAATTTTAGTGAGTTAGATTTAGATCAGAAAATCTAGAAGAACGTTTTGCATTACGAAATTGAATTTCGAGAAAAAAAAATCAATTTTTATTCATTATGCCTCTGACGGTACATTTTTTTCTATGCCTGAAATAAAATGAAATCAAAATTCGCATTAAAAATTGGATTGAACTAAATTGAGCCCCGCGACTCCAGTAAGGACTTAAGCGGTTGAAAATGACGATGATGATTAAATTGAACATCTAGTAATGTTCAGAAAAAAATGAAGAAGAGTGATATGCAAAACGTTTGAGAAAGGAAAGGGATGTAAATTTTGGTTTTATGAAATTTTCCTTATCTAAAACGTGTACCGAAACCGTAAATTAATGGCTGATCAAATTTGTTTTTGCTGACCAAATTTAATTTTTCCTGCTCTTTTATAAAGTGCCTTTTCTAAGCAAACGAATTATTTGGTCCAAATACTTTTTGTATACGTTAAGCACCTATGCTTTATTTATTGCATAAGTGTTGAACACTGAAAGCGGAACGGATTGCAGCTCAAAATTAATTGTGAAAAAGCCAGTTTTATGCAACCTATTGTACATTAAAATTACTAATTATGGAAAACTGTTGCAACTGTTTTTTTTTTTTTGGTAAACCTTGTAAGCAAAAACAAGGTCAGCCATTAAATAAAAAAAAAAATGATTTTATTGAGAAGTAAATCAAATTTCGTCAGTGACAAAATCATATTTGGTTTGATATAGCTCCGGCATACTTTTTAAATCTAGAAAATTAAATAAAATCAAATTTCACATCCCTTTCCTTCTCAGACATTTTGCATATACCTATCACATTCTTTCGTGCTCTTCATCTTCTTTTCAACGTCAAAAGAAATTCAATTTACAGTAGAACCCCGCTATAGGCCATCGCTCTATAGTCCACAATTTATCGACCGTTTATTTCAAAACACTGATTGATTTTAAGTTAGGTTATGCTTTTTAGTACGCGACATGCAATGTTGTCAGACTTATTTTAATGTTTTTGGCAAACTTTATTGAGTTGCTGTGATAATTGAGATCCATAACGAAGAGAGCGAGGGCAAGTACCACAATCGCAAAGAAAGTGGTAGCAGTCGAGAAATTTCAATAGTAAAAGTCGTTGATAATTTAAAAAATGACATGGACTATATAGTGCGACCCAAGTGTCAAATCTGGAACCAAATATAGTCTATAGCGAGGCTCTACTGTAGATCGACCCATTTTTGAGTGCAAATAACTGAGATAGACATATTTAAATTTTAAAACCTTAGAGAAAAAAGGGATATGAATTTTGATTCCATGAAATTTTCCTGGTCTAAAAAGTATGCGGAAGGCTAAAAAGTAAAATAGATCATTAGATAAACAATTTTAGTCAGAATTTTAGTAAATTTTTTAGAGAAATCATTATACGTAATTTTTTTAAGGGAACCTTTACATTCTGAAATTAAATGCCTATTTATATAATTTAAATTTTTTTTATATTGATTTGTTTTTTTTTTTTTACTGGCTAATAATATTAGCCAAATCAACATTTTTTAATGTTAATTTTACACCTTTTTAATGGTAAAATTAACATGAAAAAGAGTAACTTTAATCCATAATACACCTAAAAATCTTAATATTAACACCGATTTCGGATCAATACTGCAGGGTAAAATTAACATTTCCGGAATGTTATTTTAACTTTTTCGGATTTCTCTCAGTGTACAATGATAGGGGAAATTTTCTTTAAAAAAGAATTTTAAAAAAATGCTCGTAGTGTTTAAAAGTCTTTACGAACTAAAATCGATTTTTTTACAGATCGAAATCACAGTTTTACTGACGATTCTGTTTCTACCGTCAAAATATTATTTTTATTTTGTTGTTTTTTTTTTTTTTAATAGACTAATTGTTTGTTTTTTAATAAGGCAAGTGTAACGTAGCAAAAAATCTAGGGTAAATTATAATAAAATGAAAACTTCAAAATTTGATATCTTTTAAGACAAAAGATATCAATTCAAACCAAATTAAAAGTAAAACTTGATAACGTTTTTATCAAAAAAAAAAAAAAAAGAAAATTGAATTAGAAATCTTCAATTTCATAAATTTATTTTTTGTTATTGGAGATATCATTGCAAAGCAACTGCTTTTTTCCAAAATTTATTAATGTTTCCAGTTTAATTTTTATCTAAAAAATACCAATCCAAAAACCTTTTCAAAAATTAAAAAAGAATCCGAAATTCTCTTAAAAATGAGATTTATATAAAAATTATGAATGAAAACTCGAAAATCGTGAAAAAATAATTAAAATTGTATAAAAAGGCTAAATCAAAAATAGAAAAAATGGTACTGTTAAAAAAAACTGAGCTAATAAAAGACCAATAAATGTTAAACAATATAAAGCATCGATCAGACCTGTTTAAAATATTTAAACAAAAATAACACCTATTTTTCCGCGATTATTAAAGAATTTGATTTTTCCAATGGTTTTGTATTTAAAAAAGAATTTTTTCAGGAGGAAATTTTTTTCCAACTAAAAAATATAAGTCTTAATGAAAAGTTATTCAGAGAATACGGAAATAGTGATTAGGAAACTTACGGAAAATACTGCTCTCGAGCGTAGTCCATAGCATTGTACCACTTCTGGGGAAGATGCGATCTGTGCGATCATCATATTTCATGATGTAGCGGACGATCGAGGCCAGTCTGGGTCCAAAATGTTGTCTTACAAATAGGGGCACTTGTCGGTTGATGCCCGCCAATTCCCGGAAAGAGAGCTCATACTGCAAGGTGTGCTGAAGATGATTCGATGTGTTAAATACTAAATTGAGGGTACCTCCGGCAGTGTGATTGTTGTAGGAGTTATTGTAGCTCTTAGATGTGTTATCGAATAAATGCAGAAATGTTCTAGAAGATGGTCAGAAGGGATTGAGAATGGCTTTAGATGGGAATTAATTTGGATTTTTGGGATAAAAAGAACTTACTGTGGGCGATATTTCCCAATGTATTTTCTATGAAGAAAGGGTTTTAGGAGTTTAACGTTGAATCCCAAATTGCGACGACTATTGTCACTATTGCTGTAGGCATAGTCAAAACTGAGACTCTCTCCACGACCAAAGAGATTGGGAAGGAGAATCTCTGCCTTGGACACCATTTCGTACTGATTCATTTCCGTTGATATATTCCCCTTTATCCGGCTCTGTTCAACCCCATAGAAATCCACAATGTACCCATACTTTGTGTTTGGAGTCACATCAATCTTAGCCTTGATTTCTTTAAAAGCCCCAATTTGCAATAGAGTCTCCCGGACATCTTTAACTTTCTCCACCAAGTCCCGGACATTTGTTATTTCAAAACAATCTTTTAGAATATTATGCACATAGTCATCCTTGGTCCTCTCAAGACCATTTATTGTAACTTTTGAGACATAAGCCTGCAAAAAATGGGGAAATTTGTCTCATTGGAAGCCCCAATTCCCGGAATGAGGTTATGTTAACTCACTTTGTAACTTCCTAATCTCTCACGCAATCCCTCATTTCTCTGTAAAGTAACACACAAGGAAAACCTCATTAATTAGCATAAAGTACTTATTTTAAGTGCACCACCACGAAAAGTAAATAAAATTGAGGTGAAAATTGAGCCATCAACACCCAAGTTACGCAACTTACCGAACTCATTTTCACTGTTAAATCCAACTAAAATGCAATGATTTTGATAAAATATAACAAGAGTCTATGAAAGGATGTACATACAAATCAACTGGGATATATTTCTATCTATTTTCTCGTGTATTTTCCACGAGAAATCACTCAAAACACTTCATTCATCACCACACAAAATGCAAAACAAGGCATGACTTCATCCACTGGCATGGGAGTGACCTTTCTAGAGCTTGCCATAAACTTTGCTGTCACTCATATTATAGCAACGGCAAATGAAGCTTTTCCACGTTTGAATTCAAAAAAACACAGTTACTGAAAGCTTCTCAAATATTTCCAAACCTTTTCCGACCTGAATTATTCTTTTTGTTTATATTTATAAAATAAAAAAAAAAATTAAATTTAGGAATCCCTTTGCTGAAATTGAAGCAGTATTTAGAAAATAGTGATAAAGCTTTCTTCTCAGTATTTGCTACTATTATTTTACTTTTGTTGCTTTAGCAAGAGCGCCCTATAAAATGCTAAAATAATGTAAATTTCCCAAAGAAAACAAGAATGAAATATTTCTGTATGAAATAATAAAAAGAAAAAAAACATAGAGATGAGAATTTAAATGCATATTAAACGTGTGTTGGTAGAATTTGCTACTGTTTTGTCTTTTTTTCCGCTGCGTTTGGTCTTCTATCACTTTTTCAATCTGCATAATTTTTCATCTTCCATTTAATATTTATTTCATGCTTTGTTAGAGGTGGCATATGCTGTAATAATGGGTAGAGTTGAAAAGCAATTTGGGTTTTGTTATTTATAGATTAAGGAAAATAAATAAATAACAAATAAAATATTTACTGTAAGATACAGGATGATAAGATAGAGATTTCAATTAAGTATCAAGCAATCATTAATCTTGTCATTAATTAAAGTTTTGCTATTCAGAATTTTACGGAATGTTTCGAATTACAGAACTTAAGAAAGTTTAAAATAAATATATTTTTATAAATAGCTTTCAATTTGAATACAGTGGAGTCGTATACGACTCCAATAGGGTCAAATTTAACGCATTTGCTTCTTATATATCTTCAATATTCTAAGTTGTTTATTGTTCTACTTAATATTTCACTCGTTAAAAATTGTGTCAGGTTCTTACTTAACAAAAGTAGTTTAAAAGTTTTATATTAAACCTGAAATTTTACATATTTTTCACGATAATTAAAAATTTTTATTGATTGACTCGGAGTCGTACTGTATTATTAATTTGGATTATAGAAGCTAATTAAAATTTTAACAAGATTGACTTGAAAGTTATCAGAAGAATATCTTATGAAATGAAATTATTGTTACAAACGTATTTTTAAGCATATCCTTCTTAGAGGATACTTGATGATCTGAGGTGGTGCCGTGGTTTAGTTAATTTTTCATCTAACTTTGTACTTGTTAAGTCGCTGTGTTCATCAAACGTTTTTGGGTCGGAAATTTATCTCGAATGCTCAAGAAATTAAAAGCGGGTGTTGTGTAAATATTATGATAACCCTATCAAATAACTAATTTCTGTGCTATTGAGCAATACGAGATTTTTTTCCAACACTCTTGTACTTCTCAAAAGAGTTAAACAGCTACTAAAAAAATAAATAAATAAAATAGGTCCAAAATTGATTTTATTTTTAACGACAGAAAGTATTTTACACAAATAAGAAAGAATTGTTTTATGTTTTGAACAATATAGAAATCGTTGTGGACCAATTCAATTATATTTCAAATACCTTTATTTTTAGAATTTGTGTTCAAGCAAAGTTTTTTTATTAAATTGTCAACATGCGCGGCACAACTTTGTCAAACTAATCGCTGTGCAAAATCTGCAAAAAAGTTTTAAAAAATCAATAGCTTAAGATATTTATTATTTTTTTGAAAACTGTAGAAAAAATGGTTGATTGTTAAAATTTTTGAGAGTTAAAAAATCCTCCATGGAAATTTGTCATCTGCCTTGCTTTCCAACTCTACCTGTTACACAGTCATATCTTGAAGCACATTCTTCAAATAAGACCACTGCGTGAACCTTCATATTTCACCCCCTTTATTCATGCAATTATCTTTTTTAATGCTGTTTGTGTTGCCTTTTCAACTGTGTGTATTTTTTTTACTGTCTCGCAATATTCTGCGAAAATTTACAGTATTATTTAATAATATATATATATATATTTTTTTTTAAACTCAACCTTCATGTTTAATTAACTGTGTGAGAGTGTGCTCGAAGGGGTTGAAATAATTTATGAGGCGAAACATGAGCAATTTATGCATTCCATCACGTTTATTACTATTTTGTTGTTGGATTCTATTGCTCTCTCTTACTCCATCTCCATTACTACTGCTTTTTTTTTGGTGTCATGAGATGCATACCGAAACAATAAAATAAAATTAAAATCCTGACCAAAATTTACCACTTTCCACTTGCAAGTTATCAAATTTATTCACACACGCAATATAATGAATGGGATTCGATAGAGATAAGCGAACATTATATATAGACAAATTAAAGAGAGAGCGAGAGAAAAAGTTTGAAAATCCTTTGAGTGATTATGCGTGATGGTATTTTGCGTGTGAAATATTTAATGAAAATTATAATCATATGCATTACATGCAAATGATAAAATAATTAAAATATTTTTGCAAAATCTGATAAAATATTATGTGCAAATTATCTATAATAATTTGATTAGTTTGGATTGACCACATTGCAATTTTAAATTATGGAAGTGCACGTTCATCGCTTTATTAATTCAAATTAAACGGTTAAGGATGTGAAATGTGAAATAATGTATTTAGGAGGTCCCCCACCCTCCAAGTTCAATACTGAAATAGTTATCGAAGAATACGAGCTTTTTGCATTATTTGCTAATTGATAATACGATTTTTTCGCATATTTCTAAAGAAAATTGAACTTTACCAAAACATAATTTAGCTCTACAAAACAATGTTGGTGCGAAATAAAATAATTTTAACGTTGAGCTTCTTTTAGGAACATACAAAAAATAGTATATTAAAGTACCCCACATCTCAAAATAGCCCCATTTCTCTCTAAGTTTGTTTTTGATTTTTTTTTGATTTATACGATTTCAACTACCGTAGATGCAAGTAACTTTGTATTCCGGAGGTGACTTTCCACCCCTGCTGTTCGTAAGCTTTTCATTAATTGTAGCACTTTAACAAAACATCCTGTTCAAGCTGTCTTTTTCCAGAAGTTGCATAGAAAGATATTTCGTGAAATGGTCCTAACAAATTCTTTTTTAAAGATTTTACAAAATTAAAAGTTAAAAAGTATACGAATCTCAACGTAGAAAGTTTAGTTTGATCCTTTAGATCAGAGGTGTGCAAGAAACCGTTGAAACCGAATTAACGTCAAATGAAACATGTACGTCAATAGTCAAAACGCTACTATAACAAACTTATTTTAACGTTAATTCAGTTTCAACGGTTTCTTGCACACCTCTGCTTTAGATGATCCTCTAATCATGAAGAATTTATAATTTGTTTCTGTTCTATTGGTTATGTTAAATTATTGATATTTAAATAAATTTATTGTATTAGTTCATTTTTATTTTGGACTACTTTTGAATTTTTCAATTTTTGGCATTTTAGAATCAGTTCAAATTTTTTATTTCGAATTCAATAGTGATCGTAAAATTCAAACGCCGAAGCCTTTACAGGAGTAGGGTAAAGTGATACAAGTTTGACATAGTGTTACAAGTTGGACAGGGATTTTTTCTTGATAAATACAGTACTAAATTTTTTTTAAGCACAAGGAAGCAAATTTTAAAACTGAAGCATTAAAAATATACAAATAAAAATAAAGTACTAAATTTATCAAGAAAAAAAAGCCCTGTCCAACTTGTACCATGGTTCAACTTGTTGAACTTTACCCTATATTTAAATATTAAAAAACTGAGATGAAATTTTATTTCAGGTTTTTTAAGTTATAGTTACAAAACAAAAGAAAGCCTCGGTTCCTCCAATTATACGGCATTCAGTACAAACCCTGGGTTTAGCCTTAAAGTTTAACTTCTCTAATTTCTCATCAAACAAGATAGTATTATATTTAGGAAAATTTTAATTTTAAAAATAAAAACAATAATAATTGCTTGTTTTTCAAAACATTCGAGCCATTTAAGAACAAGGATAAACTTCTAGTAAAACTCGTATTAGATGTACGTTTAATTTAAAGAAATTACATTTAAATCAGCTTTATAAATTCTAATTCTGTATAAAACTTTCTCAAATATCAAGTTCAAATGTCGCTTTATGGCACTGCATCTCACTACAGAAACCACCCCTCAATTTTTGAAATAAATCTTTAAGCGGTCAATCTTCAAAAAGCCATTTGAAGACCGATTCGTATCTTCCGATAAAGATCTGTAAATTTGAACACGTTTGAACTAAAATGTAACAAAATACAACAATAACAAAACTGTAATAGAAATGCCAAATTTGTTTAAGATTTTTTTTTTAATTTTAAATTTGTTCTGGAGGACAGTCGTTTAAATTTAATCCTTTAAGGACGATAGGAACACCGATGTCCCAAATTTTTTCCTACGGCCTTCTGAAGTTGCTCTAAGAAGTCAGAAAAAATGATTTTTTTCTAACCCCAACTTTGACCCTCTCGTCCTTAAAGGACTAAGTACAAGAAAATTTTTAAAGGTTGGTTTAACTCAAAATTGAGGGTCAAGTTTACAAATTTTTATATGGTATTTGCAAAGTCTATTAAATTCTGTGCATATTAACTGAAGTCCTAAAAAAATGTGTTTGTGTGTTTTCTTATCGTTTTCATTGTTGTATGGTCTCATCTAGTTCACCATCTCAACCCTCATCCCTTACATTTGTCGCCACCACATCCTCACCATCTCCCGAAGCACCTAAGACGCCACACAGTCGTATCCCTGTTCGCACAGCAAATGCCGAAAAACGTGCCCGGGAACGGGAATCTGGTCAGATGGCTGGGCATCGGGAGACCGAAGGTACAGAGAGCCAATTGAGCCCGGTGGAATTAAAAGCTCTGAGGTAAGATGAACACGTAGAATCTTTTTCTCCTCCTTCTCAAAAGATTTTTTTGGGGTTGTTCCCGGGAAGATACAGAAATTGATTTTCCGCTCCTTAAGAAATAGACTAAATATACCTCAAACCTTTTCAACATTCTCAGGGTAATATGGATTAGGTGTGTTTTCAGGGGGATTAACTTGACGGTATGGGAGGATAATGCCCTTCAAGTCCGAAGAGAGAAAAATGACCTTTTCTAATCACTTTGATTAATACAGATGAATGATTGAAATAATTAAGATGAGTCTTCGTCAAGGATTCAAAGAATCTCAGTGAATTTTTATTAAAAATATTTTTAACACTGATGATAAGAAATTAAAAGTTGCCAAAGTTACTGAACGTAATTATACTAAGGATGAAACTTTTTAATGCCATAAATTTTACCAAGTATATATGTCGACGATGCTACTAAAACAAAATTCAACAGTCAAGTTTTTCTAAGCAATTGTATCGAACTGTATGTAAAATATTTTAATTTTTAATTGGATTATCAGATTCAGAACCAATCCAAATTTAGGTGAGATGTTATAGATTCTGCCCACTGGAAAATAGACCACGCCCTAATAAGACGCATATTTCTATAGCAAGCTGAAATAATTGTAACTATCTCATAATGATTTCGTAAACATTTGCATTATTCAGTACTTTCACCTCTACTAGTTCTACTTTTCACAGACTTAACGTTAAGTCTGTGAAAAGTGGAGGTTTTAGGTGGAGTCAAACTATAAGAGTGGGCGTGGTGTTCAAGGAAAAGTTTCATCGCATTTCATAGAAATAATTTATTTGTCAGTTCATACTCAAAATTGTCTGATATTAGTTTATTAATACAAGTTTTATAGATTATGTCGCTCAATTTTTACTGTGAAATAAGACACTGTCTCTTTCCATTATTAAATTTGTAGAAGTGGCTTCTATGTGAAGTACCTCAATAAACATTGGTTATTAAAATAACCATAACGTCTGCATGATAGGGGTATGATGTAGATTATTGTAAGCGAAGTGTATTCAGTAAGACAAATAATTTTCAAAATATCGCATTAAAAAAGTTATGGCATTATAAAAAAAGTCCCCAAATAAAAACGGATATCACATTGTAAGAATTCCAAACGCATATACTGTTTTATTGGTTTTCATTGAGCTTCTATTTTGTTTCTTCTATGCGAGAAATTGTTCTGAAGAATGTATGTTTTTCCAATCTAAATTAATAAAGATTTTCAAAGTCTTTTCATAGGATTTTCGCTAAAGATTTTTCAATTGACGGATATTTATTTAAAATTTTGGGAAAAAAATATCAACATTACATTGGAGAGAATGGACAAATATTTTTATAATTTTTTATTCAATTTGGCAAAAGATTTCGACTGAAATCTGAGATTTCCGCTTACGAAGAAAACTGCAAACTTTTTCAATTTTTGAATTCTTCTTAAATTAAGTGAAAAGAAATTGTGGAAGAAAATATTGCACTCAAGTGAATGAATGTGTTGATAATATTTGTAAATTTGCATTAATTAATGCAATCGTTTAATCCCACTTAGCATAATAAAGACATTCATAAATACATGAAATAATCAATATTGAAATTCTAAAAAATAATAAAAACGCATTTTTTTTTTAAATTTTATTTAAAAGTTTTAAAAGTTAGTTTTTTTGGTTAAATTTAATAAAATACAAAAATATAAAAAGTATAGAAATTTTTCATCTCGTATGTTATATAACAAAATTCTTTAATAAAATCAAAGAAAAAATGTTTTGAAATTTATGAGCACCACTGGCTTGGCGAAAACAACTTTTGTAATCTATAACAAAGTTTATGACTTCACGTATTTTTACGATTTAACAGTATATTGATTCTTTTTATCTGTAGATAAAGACTGAGAATTTTTTTGAGAATTGCAATAAAACTGGCAAAGATATTTACGATCAATGTGATTCTACTCTGAGATCTCATATATATATATATATGTTTCATATTTTGCATTAACGTAAAATAAAAAGAAAGACAAATATTGCAATAATTATGAACAGCAACTCAAATATTTATTTTTTTATTGAGTTTTTATTTATTTTGTGTTTACATTTTCTTATACAAATTAGTTGTAGTTGGTCGCAAATATATTAGTATACCAGTTCTATTTACTTATAAAATTAGCTTTTTGAACATTTGGTCAATTTTCTCCTTGAATTCATTACTGAACTTTGTGTGTGAAACATTCCTGAAATACAAAATAGAAATTCTTGGAAGGAGAGAATCTGCCTAAGATTTTATTCAGAGGAATCTACCAAACAAATATTTACCAAGGGTCATTCTAAGAGAAAGATTCAGTATTGTACATGGAATTCAAGCACAATACCAGGATTTGCCTTGGTCAATCTTTAATTGAAATCACTGTTTCTCCGTGAGGGAAGTTAGGGAGATTTTTGTGTATGGTCTGGGTGTTTGGCCATTTCCAGGACTTGCTTTTAATAGGTCCTTAGGGAAGTTCGTGGCTGAGAAGTGTGTGTGTGTGTGTGTGTGTGTGTGTGTGTGTTTATATAATTGAAGAAGAGTGGGAGATAAAATTAATATAATGAATTTTCCTGTGTTGGTTGTAACATCCGGTATAAAAGATGCAAAAGAATATTTTCTGTATTGTGTTTTATATGAAAATACAGGGCAGAAAAGAGACGAGAGTGGCGTCAGGCTAGACTGAAATCCCTGGAGCAGGATGCAATGCAAATTCAGAGCATAATTCAAGCTCAAAATGCTGTAAATGAATCAAATTTGCTGCAGCATCAGCTGAAAGAGGACAAGAGCAATAAAAATGAGGTAAGTGGGAATTTCAGTGTCTCTCTCTTTCATTAATACCCCTGTCATACATAAAAATTAATTTATTTACCCAAAACAACAATTACCCAAGAGGGAATTTAATATTAACTCAGATAAATCTCAATTAATTTTTCGCTTGATTTAATTTTATTACCATTTGTTTTATCGTAACATTTCCCAGATTTTATTTTATTCTTTTTTTTATATTAATTGTGCTTTTCATTTTTGTCTCTATTTTCAAAACTAATCGCATTTAAATGTTGCTTTTATGAGCAACTCACAAAAGATCTTTTAGTTTGTAAACATTGTTATTGAAACTATAGGATCAGTAATATGTGAGTGATATATTGAGATGATATTGACTTATACACGTACATGTACATGAAAAAAAAATTGTTGGAAGGAAAATCTACAAATCGGTCAGGAAAAAGAGGAATACAATTATGCAATTATCCCAAACTTATAAATATTTCGTCTTAGTATTCTCTAAACATTTTATTCTTTTTCGAAATTCCTTTTAACGGCGTTATCACACTTGCACATTAAAATTTTAATGTGATTCACATTAATTGTCGCTTGTGAGCGTCCAAATATGTTATTTGTGTCTTTGAGTCACTTAATATTTGGGGTTTTTCTATTTATTGATAAAGAAGTGGACTTGGCCTGCAAAAATAAGTTTAAATTTACCTAAAGCATAAATATATTTCACATTAAAATTTATATCAAATTGTGCGGGCCAAGTCTACCTTTTTATCAACAAATAGATCAAATTTTGAATATAAAATGATTCAAACACACAAATTACACATTTGGACTCTCACCAGCGACAATTAATGTGAATTATATTAAAATCTTTAATGTGCAAGTGTGATAACACAGTAAAGCTTTTAATGATTTCAAATGTAGGGTAAGTGTGCCAAATTCCGGCCAGCTTGCAATTTCAGCCACCTTTTTTGTTCCTCGAATTTTCATGAATTTTTAGTTTTTACATACTCTAGAGATTACACAATGAAAAAGAATAACAAAAAAAATGTAGCTTAGACAAACGAGATGACGTGAAAAAGATATTGGAAGAATTCCCGAAGGGCAAGGAACTATGAGAATGAAGGTGGCCGAAATAGGGCGCCAAAGCTATGTCTATATTTTTATTTATTTTAAAATGTATTAAAAATGATTTTAGAGTAAATAAAGACGATAAACTCTTTACAAGGTTCCAAGCAACACTCTTTAAGAAGAAAGAATAAAAAAAATCAATTTGAATTTAAAATATTATATTTTAAACTTGAGACTTTGACGCTTGCATGGAACTATGCCGAAATTTGGCACACTTACCCTAAATGACTTCTTACGACTAACCGTCATATGGCGCATTTTCTCAATCTATTTGCATCAGGCAATACTACTTCTAACTTAATCACGCAGCGCTATATCATTAGGTTTCGAACGCTTCAAATGACGCAATTTCACTAAAACCTGAACAACACAATATTTACTGTATTAAAAATGTCCTGTTTTTATCCAAAGAAAACATTACAAAAAGACTTTCTCAAATTTGGGCATTTGAGACCGAAACGTCGTCGTTCGAATTATAGAGAATTCAAGGGTGACATGATAACTTATTTTCGATACTATCGACTGACGATTCTGAAAAGTTTAAACGATAGGTGCACTTTCTGTGACCAATATAGCTGTTTATCAACAGTTTCATTCTTTTAAGAATCTCGCAATGAATGGCTCAACAATCCCTAATAAGTCGACATTCACTTATTATAACAGATATAGATTTATCGATACTATCGATTCGATAGTGTCGAAAAGTTATCATTCCACCCCAGGCTTTAAGCGCTAAATAAAATTTCAAGATATTTTTCTGAGTTTTAGAAATAATGCTTTAAAAACATAAAAAAGTATCTCAATCATGCCGGTTCTTCCCTAATCATTTTCAATTTACATATCCATGTTTATTGTAAATTTCATGAGAAACCCTAAACGTTGAAAAATCACAAGATACAAATCACATTTTTTCAAATTCAACTAACGTCTGAATTACAAACTAGACTGGTTTTAAGGGAACAGAATTTGTTAGAGTTTACTGTATTTGTATTATATTCGTATTTCTGCATTCAAAAAAATACGGTAAGGCATATTTTGCTTAAAAGAATCCCTACGGCGAATTATGTATAATTGAATACTACCTGCCATACAAAGGATGCGAATCTGCAAATGAAATAGATGATATCTAGCTAAACTGTCTATAGACATCGCTACAAACATCAATTAATCAATTTCAATCATGTTTTGATTGAAGAAAAAATGGAAATTTTGTTCATTTTTGAATGGATCAGTTTGAATGACTTCAACGGGTTCAATGCTTGTAGCCCCATTAAGTATCCATCTACAGACCTTTGATTTTTAAAACACCACTCAAATTAAGAAGTTACGTGGGTTAAAATGAACTAAAAACAGCATACGTTTCTCTATATTTTTTTCTAACAGAATAAAAAACTTATTATATTTAAGCTCTAAGGCCTAAGGCATGTAAAAGTGTACAGATTTTAAACTATTTTTTATGAAATTTTTATTTAAAATTTTTCAAAAATTCTGCCCCCAGGACTTGAATTTCGGAGAACTTTTTGAAAAAAATATTCTTTTCGGTGGACAAGATGTCTTGGAATTGGTTTATCTGAAATCCAAAACCTAATATTTCCTGTTAGCTGATGAGTTAAGCCAATCATTGAACGAAGGGTTTTTGGAAAAAAAAATGAATTTTTGGGAGAATTTCATACAAAAAAATAGCATTTTTAACGTATTTTACAGTACACTTTAGAATAAGTAGTGATCAAATAAATATCGTTCAAGGACTAGTCTAACTCATCAACAAACAGGAAATATATGAGTTTTGAATTTCAGATGAAGCAATTTCGAGAAATCTCGTCCATTGAAAAGTATGTTTTCTTAAAGAAAAAAAAAATCAAAAATGAGGTCTCAATGATTTAATTTTTAAAATTTAAAATTGAAAATTTTAGAAAATAAAGTGTAAATGTTGTACTTTTATATGTTTAAGAGGTTGGTTTAAATAAATGTTTTATTATGGAAAAATAGGGAAAATATATTATGTGTTTTAGGCTTCGTGGCCCGCATAATCCCTAAATTGAATTCCAATATGAAAAAGAAAATTCTAACTAGATTTTTCCAATTCGAAAATTCCAACTGAACCAATTTCGACGAAAACTGGAACTAAATAACCGACTATAATTTATAGTACTATTATTTATATAGGCGAATTTAGAAGCTTTTCATTCAACATCTAGAATTACTTCTTTGGAAAGAAATGTCTAATATTTAAACAAGACTTAAAAAATCTATCTTAAGTTATTTTTCATGTACACGTACACGGTATTTAAAAACATGTTTACAAAACAAAAATTATTGTGTGTTGCTTAAAATGCATAATATCCAGCGCACAATAACTTTCGTTTAGTAAACATGGCTGATTAATGAGAATGATCGAAAATCAGCAATACCCATATCGCTGACTTTCATACGTATTTTCAAAAACATGTTTACAAATTAAAATTTATTGTGTGTTACTCATTATAATTACCTATAAATTTGTCGTTTTTCTTGTTTTTTGTTTTTGTTGTACCAAGTATCTGAATTACGCAATGGTGAAAATTCTACACTACAGCGAAAAATGTGAAAATTTGTAACGAAAAGAAGAAAATGCATTGGTATTGTTGCTCTGTGGGAGATGGTGAATATATATATATACATACATTTTTTTTAATCATGCAAATTTAATCTTTAATATAGTGTGTATAAAGATACTGTGTCTACATGTCAATTTATTTTATTGTTATCAAAGTGTACGTTTGAATCACAGGATTGGATTTATGTTTCCACTTGATTGCATATCAAATTCAGAATTCAATTAAATGTTCATGATATAGCTATAACAATTCGGAATTTAGATTAGCTTTTAATAAGGGTAATAGTACAAATAATTCAATCTGACAGAACATTTTCACCTCTTTGAAATAATCTCTATCTCTGAAAATGTGTGTGCGATTTGTATTCTATATTTTCATTGATCAATCCTTCTGATATTGTTTTTATTCTTCTCTTTTGTTTCTTTTTTCTTCCCTCCACCCATCAAAAAAAAAACACAAAACAAAAATGAAATCAATCAATCACATATGTGATCAAAAATTGCGCCAAATTCTCTGTCGACAGTCTTTAGTTTTTCCTCGTATTGCTGTCAAGTCGCGTCCTGGTGCTTTGGTCGTCCGCGAAAAGGAAAAAGTTCTCGATGAGAAGATAACACGACGTACAGAAGAAGTTCCTTGTCCAATAACTGGGGAACCACAAATCAGAACTATTGAATATATTGAAAAGCTCATCGAAACTGAGGTTAGCACATAAAGAATTTCTTTATATCTGTTTTTTTTTTAATAGTTTTTTTTTATTAACTTTAGAAGAAAAACTTTCTAATTTGCTCCTCTTCACTCTTATAGAGACTGTATATGTTGTTTTTTTTGTACCATTTTTGTACAGAACTTCTATGAAGAAAATACATTTGAACGAAAAAACTAACTTTTGAACAGTGAAGTTTTCTTTTCAATTTTATTTTTTTTAACGTTTAAAAAGTTTATTTGAAGTAAAAATATAGAAGTACACGAAAAAAGTTTAAATGTGGTGTGATAATTTGTAAAGTTAAAATGTTAAAAAAATATGTCTTCAAATAATAAAATAAAAAATAAAAAATGTTATTTATTTTATAAAAAATCACTGCTCAAAGGAAAAGATTTTCATACACAGAAATAATGTCCAAATTGTTCAGGAAGAATTTCAATAGAGGAAGGTGTAAGTTTTGTGTGAAAATTTTGCCGAGTACACAAAATTTTCTAAAGTGTGTACAAATGCTAAAATGAGAATTGAATTTGATAGAATTTCAAGTTGCGAGGCAAATTTTCTCACATGCAATTTTATTTGTATATAATTGTATTTCAGTGAAAAGTCTTAATTTTCACATGAAACTTTTCCATCTTCACACATTTTAAACACTCAACTATTATTTGAAGTATTTTCTTCTTGAAAATTTCCACATTATGGCCTATTCATTGCTGTATATAGCAATTTTTTTTAGTGCAATTACAATGATATCACGTGCTTTTAATAAATCATTTTCTTCTGTGCTTTTGTGGCCCAAAATTAAAAGAGGAATGTGAATGAAGAAGAGCAAAAATAGATGTTATATAATTTTAAAAAAATATGAAAAAATCTTAAATAGTATAAAATTTATAAGTTTCGATAGAAAGTCAATTTATTGAAAAAGGAGAAGAAGGAGAATGAAATGAACAAAAATATTGAGAGTGAGAGAGAGAAAATTCTTCAGAGATTTTTCTAATATGCAAGAATGTGTAATATGATATAAAAAAATACAATTGCGATAACGTGCACAAAATTGTAAAATGCAATTTTCTATAAAAGCGCACGATAGAGAGAGAAAAAATGTTGCCCCTGTTTTTCTTAGAATACTTTTCACTCACACGTGTTTTCTTTTTTCTTCTAGAATTTCACTCTATATATACATAGGGAAAATTGTTGTACATTTGAAAATTCTTCTAGTTTCTCTCAACTTCTTACTTTTCACTTTTTTTTTCACCTTTTCTATACAACTTTTTGCATTATAGATGGGTATAGAAAATTCAATGGATGGAATGTGACTATTGTGCAAATGGTTCTTTCAGTTATTTGGTGAATTGGCTTTTAATACCCCTTCTCTGTATTATATATAGTGAGGCAGAAACGCAAAGGGCGATCAATTGTACTATATATGGATGTTATTGCATGCTGTCATTTAATAGAATTTTACCACAATTCTTATTACTGAGAAAAGCTACAAGTAAAAAAAAATATAATAAAAAAACCTCTTGATATTTCAAGAAGTGTAATTCCGAAATTATTATTTTAGAATTTTTTGATTTTAAAACAATATTGATTTTTTACTTTTCTTTTTATTGTGTATATTATTTATTCTCAAATATTGATATTAAATGTTCTTAAGTTATTTTTATATACAAACTTGGACAGTTTTAAGGTCAACATTTGACTCCTCTCTGGAAGTCTTGCTCTAAACTTTTTCATCTGAAATAGCCCAAAACTTTTTCAATAGTTTATAAGTTTTACTGTTAAGTCCTTTTTTATTTGTTACGATGTGACTTTGTTTTAAACATATCCATTCTGAATTGTTTTCAATTGAAGATTGTTTTTTTAACACTGTATTTATTAAACTCTCTGGGAGGTTTTTTTTTAGTTTAAGCAAACTTGTTTCACCAATTTAGTCCATGGCTTCATAATAACCATATTGATTAAAAAAATGCGACAATTTTATTAGGGTCTTGCAATTTTATGTTTTTTTTTTGTACGAAATATCTTTAGATTTTATACGGGTTTCAGACTGGAAATTTAGCCCAGATGAAGGGCTCTTATGGAGAAAGCCTAAATTTGTAAGCCAAAACTTGGCAGTTTTTTGCGATTTTTTTGGAAGGATAAAGGCCAAGCTTCATGAAATTATCGGCAAATTTTTATACATATTTAATATTCTTACAAGTAATTTAAAGTTCTTAAAGCACTTGTAATAGCTTAAATTAATTTTTAAGGAGAAATATTATAAAATGGCGGCCAATGAGACGTTCACTAGAGCGCCTCGTCGCAGCAGTACCTAATTGGGAGGAAATCCACAACACGTTTTTTTCATCTGAAAAAAAAAAGTCTAAAAAGACTTAATTTTCATGATTGTATTTCTAAGCCAAAAAAAAAACGGAGAAAATTTTGAAATATGAACTTTTTTTTAAAAGTTTTTTTTTTTCAAAAAGTGCATATTTTAGACGAAAGATTTATTTTTACACTATAAAAGATATAAAAATATTTTTTTTAAATTACAATTTAGATTCAACTGGAAGAGAACTTAATTCTAAACAGAATAAGTTTAGGGTAAGGGCTCATAATTTTGCCCAGTCTGCTTATAAGCATCGATGTTCCAAGTTTGAAGTGCGATATTTTCGGTACTAATTGAGTTTTTTTGTTACTCTCTTTTCAGAAGGATTGTTTAGAAATTTTGCAAGCTATTTATCGTCTTATTTTTACTAAAATTAGTTTTAATACGTTTAAAAATGAATTGATATGTAGAGGTGAATTTGACTCTTATTTTGGACAACCTGGTTATTAATTTGGACAACTTGTCTGTAAATTTGGACAGCTAATCCGCCTAAACAGGATGCCCATTGTTCTTCATATCATGAACCAATCTTACAATTCCTGTTCATGTAAGGGAAACGTAGAATGTCACAAGAAGCCCGTAAACTTTCCATATCATTCATTAAAGTGAGTTGACTTCGGTACTCCAAGTAAGTGCGGATTCGTTCATTCCCTGGCCTTTCCGGGAGCCTTTCAAGGCTTTTCTCGCTACAACTCTTTCGTAGAGATGATGCTCCTTTGTTTCTCCAGGCATTTGTCCAACCTAGTCATCACAAAAGCTAAAACTTCACGAAATTTCGAGAGAAAAAAAATACCTGTCTAAAATAAGAAGTATCACCTCACTGGTGAATCTCTTAGAAAATTTCCCACTTTTCATACGAGAAACGTAATTCACAAGGCATATCTAACTTCAGGTCAAATGTACGAATCACCATTAACGTGAATTAACACAATATTCAGTGAATATTTAATAATATCACTCAAAAACAGCGAGGAAAAATTGTTAGTACTTCATCACAGCTAAATAAGACTGAAGTAAACACGAAGTTCTGTCATATTTCTCGTAAGCAATTGCTCACACTGAATTTTCAACAAAGCAATTTCAACTCAAATCATATTCAAAATTTAACGTATTTAGTGTTAAAATCTTCCAAAAAGAACAAATATTTAGATAGAATTTATTATTCATCAAATATTGTAATAAAAATCCACCATTTTAATCAATTTATTTTTAGTGTCCAATTTTATCCTCAAAGTGTCCAAAATAAGAAACTGGACAAAATTATGAGCCCTTCCCCTATATTCATTTAAAATGGTCCATGAGTTTGAGAAGTGGAGAAAATGCGCTTCAAAGTTTTGAATGTTCGCCAGAACGCATGGAAATCTGCTCGGTGCTCCTTTGCTTTCGTCTATTCGAATACACTTCTGAAATTTTTATGGTATAATCTTAGATAGTTTATTTATCGATTTAAACAATTAAAAAAATATATAGACCATCTTTGATCTTGTAATTCAGGCTTCCCCCTTAATGGTAAATAATAAACAATTTTATTGGTTATTACAAAATATAATGATCTATACTTGCCCTTAATATTTGTTGTGAAATCTAAATTTTCTTAAAAATCTTGTCGTATTGGAAATTAGTAAAGTAAAGCCATACGGCTAAATCTTAGATCTTAAGACTGCCTTAAGCGGTCTTCAGACTTTAGCCCAGAGGTTTAGTCCAATCCCCGAAGGTCTCAAAAATTAATTATTTTTATATTATTTTTACAAAATTTCCAGTAAAATTGAGGAAAAAATTAATTGTCAGTATTAGCTGAAGATTAGAACGTTTTATTCAAAATCATTTAACTTTTATATCAGCAAACGAGCTAAAAACAAATACGTTTTTTAACAGTTTAATGTTGAAGCAAGAAAATTTCCAGAGAGTGATTTATTTACATTTTTATATTACAGTTTTAATTTAGTATTATAAAAACAGCATGGAAAAAAGATGATTGTAGCCAAAGTTAGTTAGTTGATTGCCCCTTTGCATGGTAAATCACACTTTAGACTACACATCGTTACGTGCATGCAGAATGTGTTTTTGTGACCATGGCCGAAAACGGTTGGCTTTCTTTAGCTGGACATCATTTGTGTGATTACACGTAGAAATGGATGAGGAGAGCACTTTTAGAGTAAAGACAAAGTGTCTCATGTGAATGTCTTAAGGCTAACATGCCATGGATTGACTTTTATCATTGCGATCTTAGGTGGAAACGTGTCAGGAGAAGATAATATCGATAGAACTGCAGGATCCATTGAGGACACCAGTTGCTACGCCATCAGATGAGGAGAATCCCTCAATTGTTACAGTTCAGTGTCGTCCGGATGGTGCTGGTGGACCATTGGAGTTTGTTGTGAGGCCAGGAGTAGATGCGACAGATGCAACAAGATTGCAGTATGTTCCCATGCAGACAATTGTTGAAGTGGTTAATCCCATTCTTGGGGGTCATGGGGCTGCAAATACTATAACTGTGGGAAGATCCAGTGATGATTATCCGTCTTTTGATGAAGAAACGGCAGAATTTGAGGCCAATGAACGGTATGAATTGAGTTTGAATGACAAAATGAAAAATGTCCTGCAGGAATTGCTGGAAAATGAGAAGGTGAAGCTCAATAGATCCAGAAGTATGACTGAGAGTGACAATGAGGAGGAGAATACCCATGAGGATGATGACGATGAGTCAGAAGGAGCAGTGGAATTTGATTCTGTTTTTAGGGATCATGAGGGCAATGCACATTTTGGGAATGGGTTTTCGGGGACTTTGAATAAGTTGCTTGATCAGGAGAATTCCAATCAAATAGATCAGTGTCAAGTTATTAGTAATCCCAATACACAAGATGACGAAGAAGCCAGCCGAGAAGTTAGGAAAGAAGCTGCTGATGACGAACTTAAGGAGCGTCTTCTATCACAATTGAATGTGGATAATGCTGTTGCTGAGGAAGCAGCAGTTCTGGAAGATGAAATTGTGGCTAATGTCCTGGAAAGTGGGATTCCAACTGCGGTAAATTCAAGTACAAATTCCAAGAATCGTAAAAAAAGAAAAAACAAAAATAAGAAAAAATAAAGCTACTAACATCCAAGAGCTTTTACAAATAAACTTTCCATCTCTGTCCAAACATCAAAATAGCTTCACAAGAAGATGTAATTTTGGTGTGTGAAAATCAATTAATTATAATATCTATGTAACAAAAGCTCACTATCATGCAGCTAATTAATAAAAAGAAAATTCTTTAATGAAACAGGAAATAAAAAAAAAAAATATTTAAAAAAAAAACGTGCAAGAGGAGAAACTGGTTTATGGGATAATCAGGAAGAGGAGATGCTTAAGATGTGATGAATAAGATATTTTTTTTGTGGAATATAACAGAGAACGCAACGCTAAAACTCATAAAAATTTTCTAATTAATTGCCTTCAATTAAAATGAAGATTTTAATTTAGATAGCGACATTGATATATCGGTTCAACAGCCTTTTATTCTTATTTCTTTTTTTCCAGCGCGTTTTTACATCACGAATGGGCTCAATGATTCCAATAGCTAAAAGAAAAGTCTAATTTATATAATTGTGCAAAGTGGATCACATCTCTTTTTCAACTCCAACCAACCGAAATCATGTGGCAAAGTAAGACAATTCTCTTATCCACGTCATTAATCCTCACCCTCACCTTTCCAGAAATTCTCCCAACATCCAATTAAATTAATAATAGAGATGGCCCCAGGGAAATGAGCATCAAGAAAGTATAAAAGAAAGTGTAAAAAAAACATTCCGGTGCTTCTTGCAAAAACGAAAAGGAAATATGTTTTGCGCATTAAAGTCCTCAACTCATTTCTCAAAGCTATCTTCCAAACTCACCCTTTTTTGCGCTCCCTTAATTGCAATTTAATTTTTCGCAATAGGAATTAATTTAATTAATTTTCTATTATCTTTTGATAATTGTAACAGTGAAATAGAGCAAGAATAATTATTTTAGATTAATATACTAAAAATAAAAACAGAGATATTATATAAGTATGAAATCAAAACCTAATAGGTAGACTTGTAGTATCTAATAGAGAGTATTGACGTGAGATAAATGTTAGATAATAGCTTGTGTCCCATGGAGATATCACAAGATGATTATTAGGAGAAAATATAATATAATGACTAGAGTTCTTAAATTTGTGTTTCATTTTGAAAAACTTTTGGATTTTGTTCTCTTAATTCTTCAATTAATTCATAAGGATTCCCGATTATACAAAGGATTTAAATTGAAGTAAAAGTAAGTAAATATAAGTTTAAATAACTTACTAAATTTTACTACTGATTACTGATTTAAATCATTAAAAAGTATTTAAAAAGCTCTTTAGCTGTTTTCTTATTTCGCGACATCAGTGTAATCACTGCTTAAGAATCGGTCAAGAAATGAACTTTGGACAAAGGAAACACGGATTTTGACCTGAACTTATCCTCCTTTATTACTACACAAACTTTGTGTTTGTTTAGTAATAAAGGAGGATAAGTTCAGGTCAAAATCCGTGTTTCAGTGTAATCAAGCAAATTTCTGATTACTCGCTGATATTATCGATCTCTCGTGAAGGTCGATAAACTGATTAATAATGGAGTTACCTGGATTTGAAAACCAAAAATTTATTATATTTCGCGATTTTTTTTGCAGAAAAATTAATCGACCAAGATTTTAAACGATAATCCTGAGACCATCGGGAAATCCCTGGGGAGAAAACACTGGCAACGATGGATGACCGGATTATCGTTTAAAAATGGACTATCTCCTTTATTCTTATAATTTTCTCTCAAAACGACAATGCTTCATGAAGTTTTTGCTATAAGTTTATATATATTTAAAGTCTTTAAATATTTAAAAAAAAAAAAAAACAAAATAGTGGGTGGAGTAATGAATACTTCACTGGAGTCGTAATAGTTCATAACTGGCGAGAAATGTGCAGCACGTAATTTTTATCTGAAAAAGGGAAACACAAGAAAATCGTGATGTCAGACTCTTTTTATTTAAGAAAAAGTATTTTTCTGGAATAATTTTGAGAGCACTGCTGTAAAAAAAAATGTAATTTTTGCCACAATCATTTACTATTTTTTAACATTTTTTAAAGATCACAAATAATGTAGGAGCTTGAGGTAAGTTTTTGGTTTTAGATTTTATTGTTGTAATTATTGTCAAGCGAGTATACAAGATTCCCATTGTCCTGGTCATATTGTTTTTCTTCCCTCCGTTCCATGTAAATAAGATCATACAAAGATTTAAAAGCCAAAACAATGTTAAATTCTGGCAAATTTTTGCATTTTCTTTAATAAAAAAAAAACAAGAAGTTGCGGCATTACTTTGAGCTGTTTATACATATGGCCTCCTCGCACAAATCTTCATTTATTGTCGGAAAATGATTTTGAAGAACCACAAAATTAAGAACATATTTATGATGTAATATGACAGCTCATAAGAATTTTGTGGTTCTTCGAAATCATTTTACGGTTACAAAAATTTCGACCAGGTCATAAATATAATCAGGCCATAAGTAATGCCACAACCCTACCTTGGTTTTGTTGTATATCGCCTAAGGACAATTAGGTTGCCGGAGAAACATTATTTTTTCTACGACCATCTACAAATCTGAAGTTATATTTCATCTAAATAGTCAGAAAAAGAAGATGACAAAGCGTCGCAGTTTTGTTATCTCGAACTGAAGAGATAGTACTCTGCGTTAATTTTATCTTTAAGCATTTCCTTGGTGTATAACGGTGTACAGATTTAAGATAGATAATAGATCATTACAAAACAATTTCAACAAAGAAAAAATGCTTATGAAGTTTGTTCTTCTGAATCGCGCGACTTTATTAAATACGAGACAGTAGCATTGGTAAATCGGGTTTTTTAATGCTTTTGAAAAATATCAGATTAAACTAAATCAGTTAAAAAATAAGCCTCCAAAGTGGTTAAACTTTCACTTAAAAAACTAAAAATTTCGAATTTTCCGCTCATGGCGGTATAAAACTTATGCCTTTGTGTTTCTATGAGTTGAAAGGTTTTAGAAAAACAATGTTAAGTGATTTTGACCGTTCTTCTTTTGGTATCAGATCAACTTTACGTTTATAGACTAACAGGCAAGACGATTAGAGTTGACAATTTGTTGGAGGTCTTCGAAAAAGGGACAGATAATCCTAACCGGCTTATGTAGGTGAGATTCTTAACGTGAGCTAACTCGGAGTGTATGCAAATTCGATTTGGAGCTGAAGTTGGGAGACGCCATTCAGTTATCTTGAATCAAATTCGTGAAATTATACAAATTTTGTATTTAAACCAAAATATCAAGGATTTGGATGAACTGGCACAAAAGTAATATATGGGTGAAATGTAGACCAGAATGTTCTCTATAATTTTCCCATAGAACATGATCTCATCGATTACTCAGAAGTCAAGATAAGCGAGGTTTTTTGTTTCTTAACTCGTTTTTTCATCCAGAGTTCCCCAAGTAGTCATTTGTTGAACTTCAACTATATCAAAGAATTGTTGTCTTTTGTGGGACTTTCCATTTAAAACCGTATTTTAAGTGTCTTGGTGGAGTAGAGGCAGTCAAATTGGCATCTGAGTGATTTCAAAGCGTTATTATTGGAAAAATCAATTTTTTCACACTTAAACGGCAAAATCGGAGTGATAGCGTAGTCTGATCGGAAAATGATGTATGGACGAAATGTAGAGACAAATGTGCTCTACAATTATGTTGAAGTAATCATCAAAATCGGTTCAGCGACAGTCGAGATAATTGAGGTTATGTGATATTGAAATTGGTTTTTCGACTGTGGCGCCCCTGGTGTTGGTCCCACGAAGTTCAAATATTCTAGAAAGTTGTAGTATTTGGTGAGATCTTTCGTTTAAGCCCTCATTCATCAAAATCGGTCACATAGAACCGGAGATATGATTTTTTGAATTTTGTGAACTTTGACCCCTCATATCTCCGGTTCTGTTTTAACCACAGCGCAGATTTGCACCATTTTGGAAACGTCCTAGACTGGACTACAACATACTAAAATTTCATTAACTTGCACAAAGCCGTTTTTGAGAAAAGTGACTTTGAAATTCGATGAATTTTGACGCTATCACAGCGCCACCTGTGGTGACTTTTTGAACTTCCATCTGAAAGTGCTCATCGAGAAGAAACCAAAAAGGTAAAATTTAGGTCGCTATGTTAATTAGAACCGGAGATAGAGGCCGGTCAATATTCGAACTTTGACCCCTTATAGCTCGGGTCAGGGGTTATGGATCGACTTAAGGTTTTTTTTGTTTGATAGGTATAATCAAGGGCTACAACATACTAAAATTTCAGCTCGATGCACAATGGAATTTTTGAGTTATTTAACTTATAAGATTTAAAAATTTTCTTTTTAATAATAGCGCCCCTAGCGGTGGTTTAATGAACTTGCGATGTATGAAGGGGAAGTGGCATTTCACGAGAGCTTTCCAAAAAGCCCTCACTTTTTAAATTCTGACAATTAGAACCGGAGTTATGGCCATTTTAAGAAAATTTTTTTGGTCCCTTATAGCTCGGGTCAGGGGGGTCGGGGGACCTTAAGTTTGGTATTGATGGAAAGCTCTAAGGCCCAGCTATAACATACTAAAATTTGAGACCGCTCGATGCCATAGGGGCGGAGCTATTGAGAAAACAAAAAAAGGGGGGTCTTCAAAATGGCGGAAGGAGGGGTGGGGGGTGGGGGGTCAATGCACCAAGTTGCAATTTTCACCCGATATATAACCTTTGCCGAAAACCGCAAGTCGATATCTTTTTTAGTTTAGGAGCTATTAAGCTCCAAAGAGCGGCCGGCCGGCCGGCCGGCCGGGAACGTAAAATAGCCACATATATATTCGTGATCAGGAAGTGCTGAAACACATTTTGGCCAAGTTTGAGGTCGATCGGACGACATGAAATTTTGTTAGGATTATAGTAGGTGAGATTGTTAAGAATCTCACCTAATACCTTAGGAAACTGAGGAAGAAGTAAACGCGGGGTAGCAGTAACACTGCAATTTTTTAATTTGATATTAGGCTTCATAAGACGAGACTTATATGAATTGATAGATAAAATAGGGTTCTTTGTCCACTAAAGAAATGGCCGACATAAGTCCAAGTTGGGTAGACATAAATATCAGTGTTTTGTGCTACTCCATGTTTACTACTGCCTCGGTCTCTCCTAAGTCGACCTTAATACTTAAATTTTTTGAAAACATTAAAACATATCGTAACCAACAACTTAAAAAAAAAACTTTTAGAAACAGGCGGTGAAACCCAAAGTATGCAACTGGGCGTTTTTAATGACTGAAGCATCCAAATTGAATTAACTAGAATTAAATTTCAAGTAATAAAATTACTTGAAAAATTGAATAATAATACTTTAATAAAAAAAAAATTACCTCCTGACCTTCCATCTAGACTGAAAATTTTTGATAAACCTTTTTGAAATGTTATAGGGTGGAGTCTACACTACACTTATGGATGTTATACATACTTATGGACAACGCAAAAATCTTAAGTTATTAAACAGATGTACTAATTAAACAAATTTCGAAAGATCAAAATGTTGATGATAATTAATGATGTTAATTATATTATAAACTAATAATTTTATAACTTTTCGAAATATGTTTTACGTAAGAACTTAAGATTTTTGGACGCTATCCATAAGTGCATAAGATCCATAAGTGTAGACTCCACCCTACTGTTAATTATTGAAAAAAAATATAATTTTACTAAGTGAATCTTTTGTATGTATTGTGGCTTTATTCACCTTCGTTGAATTAAAAGCGAAATATGCCCCAGTATTAAAATTAAGAATTAATGCAAAGAGTAGAAGAAACCAAAAAAGTTCTTGGGAATATTTATGTGATTACAGCATTATATAAGTATGTAATGTATATAGAAATACTGAATTAAATGATACTCTCTTTATTTTTGCAATAATGTTCGTTTAAGCGTACGTATGGGAAGGATGAGAGGAGGACCTTGAAGTAAGAGTTCCCACAACGAAAGCGTCTCGAGCACCACCAACCGCAATCAACTTCTGAGATGAAGTGGTGGAATTAATTCGTATCTAACACCAATTGTCCCTCTGCTCTTTGTCAGCTTAAACTTCCTGCACGTTCACCAAATTGACGTTTCGAGTGCGAGATTTCTCGTCCTCCGGGGGCAAGGGGGTAAAAGGCAAAGAAAAATCCACCATGCAATGGTTAGATGAATGTGTGTGACACAAGAAATAAAGTTTTTAATTACACTCACTCTTTTCTATCTTTGGCCATAGAAATATCTTGAGCTGTTGAGATAAAAATGAAAGCTAGAAGAAATACTGTTTGTTAATTAAACTTTGTTACCCCAGTATAAACACGAAGACTCTTTTGTGCTCTGACTCGCTGGAACTGGAATAAGATGAGGGTGAGTTTGGGAACTAAGGACATTCTGTCACTTGTGCAATTTTGTTGTTTACTGTGGAGAAAAAGCACCTCGCGCGAATTTCATTTGCCATGCAATCGATATTTTGTACACTATCGCACCAAGACTGCAACTACATTTAGTCGCTTAGGGTTTAATTACACTGAAAACCAAGCCCATAAATCCCGTGTCCCACCACCTTCCGCAGCCGATGGTCCGCCCATGGTAACAGGAATTTTGTATTTTATGCTCTTTGATACAGAGTCAACTCTCTCAATTCACTAACTTTCCAGTTGTTTCTACCTTCACTGGATTTTCCATGGGAAATTGGCAAAGATTTGACTTTTGTTAGCTACAATCCAATGCAATTTGAACTGATCTGGTATTTTCTCTCTTTTTTTTAAGCTGCATACAAATTGATTTTTTATAATTAAATTTTCATTTCAACAAGTGTCTTGCAACTGTTGCAGATTTTGAATTTCTGATGTTTGGAAAGATTGTAAGTTTTCTTCACATTGTACAGTTCAATGGGAGTTTCTTGTGCTAGCAGAGAACTTTTAATTAAGCTCCCTATCTAATGACTTTTCACTTTGTTCACTCTGGTGCCAAAATAAAATATTTTTGCCACCATCCTCAACTCCGCAGCTTCTGGCTGAATTTTATGACTTTTGTTAACCACTTGTTGATTTCTATTTTGTACCGCCCAACGAGGACACTTTCAAATGTTTGGAAAATTAATTGGGGATATTATGGAGATCTATCAGGGCTGAAGGTGTTTTTATGGAACTTTAATCCCATAAGAGCAACAGTTTGATTAAGTGAAATTTTACTATGGAATTTAATGATTGATAAATTTTATATCAGCAATGGGTCTATGTATTCACAAATTTCGTATTACAATTTGTATAACGTTTTCCGCCTTTTTTTAATTACAAATGCTTACAAAATCTATATTATTATAACTTTGATTGTGCAAAAATTACATTTTAATATTAAAATTATTTTACAACTAATTTCATTTCAAGTTTTTGATAGAGATTGCAAAGCGTCTCAGCTTTGCGAAATGCTCGTACTCCCGAGATAGAGCTCTCGATGAATTACCTTTTGTCAAGTTTTTGAGTTCATACCGGTTTGCTATCGATTAAATTTTTTAACAAACTAGACAATTAATCCTTAGAGCCTTTTGACAATGCCAAAGTTCGAGGATTCGAATTACGAATTCCTTCGCTAGATTTGAACTCCATGAACTTACGGAAAGACCCTTTTCAGACAATCTGAATTGTTATTTGAATTTATTAATTTTTAAAATAAAGAATATACATATTTTATTACCCGAAACTGTCTTATTTATATAGCCGACGCTTGCTGTAGCTAAACTAAAGCTACATAATTCACAATATTATTTCACAGTGAATTTCTCAGTTTTCTTTCATCCTGTTGATTTTCACTGCTCGAACTCAAAGAGAGAGCAGCTATAAAATCGACTTTTTTTTCAACTTCTCATTGTTCTGGAGCTTAAATGGTAAGAGATATCGATTTCCAGTCTTCGATGACCCCTCCTCAAATGACATTATCTCGTACCCAACCTCTTTACTTCCCCCCCTCCCCTTTCATACGTTCCCTATCCCTCAAAAATAGGTCAAAAATGAGGTTGGCCCAAGCTTTTTCAATGATTTTTTATATATTTTAGAGATGGTCCTGGCGAACATTTCGCCCAAACATACCTATGACCGGAAAATTCGCCATTTTGAATTATTGAAGGTCAAAGGTCAACCACTTTGGAAGGCTCATTTTTCAAGCGATTTGGTTAAATTTGGATTTTTGGATCGGTAATGAACCGGTTAAGTTCCGATTTTTGAATAATTTTACATCCCTAATAATTGATATTCCCTAAAAATAAAGTTTTTTCGATTTTTCTCAAAATTGGCCAAGCTTTTTTAATGATTTTTGGATATGTTTTAGAGCTGGCCCAGGCAAACATTTCGCCAAAACATAGCTATGACCGGAAAATTCGCCATTTTGAATTACTGAAGGTCAAATGTCAAATACTTTGGAAGGCTCATTTTCTTTTTGGTTAAATTTGGATTTTTTAGAAAACTATTGCAAATTAGAACCCGGCTGCATCGGTCTTCATCGGTAATGAATCGGTTAAGTACCGATTTTTTGATTTTGAAACGCTTTTGTGATTTATGAATCAATTTGATCTCTAGTAGATCAGTGATTCCAAAAGATTATGCAAAAAGCTAATTCACGGTGAGCTCTACCTCGTGAGTTCGAGCATTCCGCAAAGCTGGGACACTTTGCCATCTGTTTTTTTTTGTATTTGAAGTGGTGAACAATCCTCATGGAGTATTTGTGGGAGTTTAAGTAGAGAATTTTACTGTGTGACAGAATCAAATGTGGTTTCATCATTTCATCTATTGCCTCTCTCAACAAGATGGGTGTCTTTTTCAATTCACCATTATCAGATTCAAAGGACTGAGCACTATTGAATTTCAGGAATCCATTCGAATGGACAAAAGTTCCTCCCCGAAAGTTTTCCCAAGAGGGACTTTCCAGCAACTTGTGGTGTTTGTTCTTTATTGAGCTTTGCAAAAGGATTCCAGTTTCATTCACATGCCCTCTTCCTTTTGAATTATTTAAACTCTCAACTGGTCAATGGATCAATAGCTGAGGAAGATGACTCCCAATACTGGTCTTCCAAGAAAACAGGAAGAAAAATGTACCATTCAGCTCATGACGGCGACTTTGCTGATGAAAATGAATAAATCAAGAAAACTTAAGTGCGCAGCAGGCAAAAAGAAAATAAAGTGAATTATATGCTTAAGACAAGTCGCACCAAGTAATTTGCATTTGTAATGAGAATGTTGTACTGAAGGAAGTTCAAGAATATACACATCTTAATTTTAATCTCTGGGTCACTCACTTGTTACACGCAACGTCTTAGAGTGAATCTTAAATTTTCTTCCTTTTCCACCATCAACTTCTACCATGTGCTGGAATGTTCTTGAATCGCAAATGGTAATGGATTTGGGTAGGATGACAGGGAGAATTACAAGGACATTCTTCATTCTGACTCAAGTCATGGAATTAGTTTTTTCCTTTAGAAAATAATCTGCAGTCTGTGTAAAATGTAATTTGAAGACAAGCATACGAAAAATAATCTGAATTTATGATTGACTAAAGACAAAATGTATTTTAAGAAGGATGAATTGAAATGCGATTTTCTTTTAGATAATCTTCAATGGAATCCTATTAAAGTATAATACAGTAATTGTGAGATTATTTTGAAGAAAAGAGTTCCCTAAAAATCGATTAGGCTTTCGCAGAATGATGTTCGAAATATAATATTAGCATCATTACAAATTTTCATGACTTTTGATTTGGCTGAAACTGTTAAAATACTGTTTTGTTTCAACAATAAAGTCATTACAATACCAAAAACGACAAAAGCATTACTAATTTTGCAGTTTCACGGAATACTTTATCTGGTGACTTAGTTACTATATCCTAAATACTATTTTCACCATTTTATTGCTCGAATTCTACAGAGATAGCAGTATAATACCTTCGATTTCTTTACCCCCCCCCCCCCCCCATCCCCCCAAAATACTCAGCATCCAGCCCATAGGACCACTTTTCTCAACATAGTTCCCCGTTTTAGAGGATATCTGAGAAATGATGTCACGCTGTTTGTCCGTCCGTCCATTAGTTCGGTCATTACCACGCCTAGAGCCCAAACAGTTAGAGATAGATATGTGGGAACCCCCTCCAAAGTCGATTTTGGTATTATTAACATAGCAGATTGTGAACGGAAAAATAGATCTTTCTTGACTTTTTCTCTTTAATTCTTCACGACGTTTCGAGGATAGATGTCCTCTTCCTAGAAACGTTGTGAAGAATTAAAGAGAAAAAGTCAAGAAAGTTCTATTTTTCCGTTCACAATCTGCTACAACCTATTAGACCGAAAATTCTTCCAAATTATTAACATATCTCTCATTTTCCTGTCACTCTTCCATTTCCCCTACAAAATCATGCTTTTTTTGGGATTGTTTGAAAACGCGTCGTGCGATTTTATTCATTTTTTAGATATGTATTAGGGGTTATCTAAGCGGACATTTCGTGCATGTACGAAAATACCATTGAATAGTTCTTAATCTAATAACGGTTTTTCAACTTCAGAATTCAAAAAGGCTCTAGAGCAGACCCGTCTGACACAGGGAAAATGGGCCCTAGCGTTAAGCCATTAATTAACACCCAGCTTTAGGCACTTTTTTAGTCCTCATCGGCAAGATCTTGAGTGGTAGGCCCGAATTAAGGTCTGGATTTTGCCACGTACGTTAATGGCGGGCGAATGAAAGTGTCAATCACACTTCCTAATTTCACTTCCAAATATTATACAAACAAATATATTATTTGTTTTATTTAACTGATATTAGTATAAACTTTAGAAAAGGAAAAATCATTGCGTAAAAAAATTGTCTCCTAAACTGTCCTGTCCTCACGAAAAAGAAATAAAAACACGTACTTTAGGGTTGTAGTTTATTCAAAGTTATCACTACATTTTACTCTACACGAAATACAGTGTACATATTAGGTGAGATTCTTAACAATATTACCTCCTATAATCCTACCAAATATCATGTCCTCCGATCGGACTCAAACTTGGACAAAATGTGTTTCATCACTTCCTGATCACGAATATATGGGTGGCTCTTTGGAGGTTAATAGCTCCTAAACTATCGACTTGCGGTTTTCGGCAAAGGTTATATATCGTATGAAAATTGCAACCTGGTGCATTGACCCCCCACCCCTCCTTCCGCCATTTTGAATACAACTTTTTTTGTTGTCTCAATAGCTCCGCTACTATGGCATTAATAGGGCTCAAATTTTAGTATGTTATAGCTGGGTCTTATGGCTTTCGATCAATACCAAACTTAGTGTCCCTCGATCCCCCCCCCGATCCGAGCTATAAGGGTCCAAAAGAAATTCTTAAAATAGTGATAACTCCGGTCCTAATTGTCAGAATTTAAAAAGTAAGAGCGTTTTGGAAAGCTCTCGTGAAATACCACTCCCCTTCTAATAAAAAACCACCGCTAGGGGCGCTATTATTAAAAAGAAGATTTTCAATTTTCTAAATTAAATAACTCAAAAATTTCTTTGTGCATCAGGCTGAAATTTTAGTATGTTGTAGCCGCTGATTATACCTATCAAACAAAAAAATACTTAAGTCGATCGATAACCCCTGACCCGAGCTATAAGGGGTGAAAGTTCGAATATTGACCGGCTGATTTCTCCGGTTCTAATTAACATTTTGTCCTAAATTTTGAGTTTTTGATTTCGTCTCGATGAGCACTTTCAGATGGAAGTTCAAAAAGTCACCACTGGTGGCGTTGCGATAACGTCAAAATTCATCAAAATTCAAACTCATTTTTCTCAAAAACTCCTTTGTGCAAGTCAATCAAATTTTAGAATGTTGCAGTCCAGTCTATAAAGTTTACAAAAAGTGGCGTGCGTTCGCTGTGGTTATAATAGAATCGGAGATATGAGAGGTCAAACGGGGATTTTGACGTGTGAGGGCGCAATTGAAAGATCTCACCAAATTCTACAACTTTCTTCTAGAACATTTGAATTTCGTGGGACAAACACTAGGGGCGCCACAGTCGAAAAAACAATTTCAATATCACATAACCTCAATTATCTCGACACGTACTTAACTAATATTGATAATTACTTCGACATAATTGTAGAGGATATTTGTGTCTACATTTCGTCCATACATCATTTTTCGTTCAAGACTACGCTTTTGCTCCGATTTTGCTGTTTAAGTGTGAAAAAAATTGACTTTTCCCATAAAAACGCTTTGGAACCACTGAGATGCCAATTTGACTGCTTCTACTCGACCAAGACACTTAAAATAGGGTTTTAAATGGAAAGTCTCACAAAATACAACAATTCTTTGATATAGTTGAAGTTCACCAAATAAACACTTGGGGTGCTCTGGTCGAAAAAACGAGTTCAGAAACAAACAATCTCGATTATCTTGGCTTCTGATTAATCGATAAGATCTAGTTCTACGGCAAAGTTATAGAGAACATTCTGGTCTACATTTCACTCATATATCACTTTTCTGTCAGTTTTAAATTCTTATCAGAGGATTTTTTTTTATTTTACTTTCTATCGTCTCTTTCGCAGATCATTTCTTGTATTCAGTATTTTGGTGTAACAATTACAGTACTTACTTACAGTCATTCACATCATATCATTTATGTTGCTTCAAACACTAAGTCATTGTATGTAAGGGCCTTGACAGACATGAGGATTAGCCGAGAGAGGGCTTAGCGTAATTGTATTAGAAATAATGGTTAAAGTTCATTTCCATCATTTTCCACTAAGTCCCCTCTCGGCTTAAGTCGTAAGTGTGTCTAGGGCATAAGTCATTGGTTTCTGATGGATAGAAAGACTGCACCATTACTGTATATCTTCCTCATAATTTGAACAATCCATCTGCTCTAGCTCCTCGTAATCTAAATATTCTACTATCTCTTCCTCATCAAAGACATAATTTGCCGAATCTTTTATAGATGGTAAAAATTCAGGATCAACACATTTAATTTCTTCCTGCTCCTGAAGGAGATGGCTTCCAGAATCATTGATGGATCGCTGAGAATTGCGCCATTCACCTTCTTCCTGGCCTTCATTTTTGACACTAAGTGATTCAACGGGATCCAAATGTTTCTCAAGATTTTCTTCCTCGCTTTTTTTTCATCGGAGCGATTTGTAAAATAGCCTTTAGTCTGCGATGTGACAGTCTTGCTCGTGTCTTCCTTTTTGTTTGCCCGAGAATACAAAATGCTGATTCGCATCGGTACGTAGTCTGGAAGATTGACAAGTAGCTTCTCAGTATTATGTGCTGGACACACTTACGACTAAAGTCCAGAGACGACTAAGCTCGTTCATAGCCAAGTCAGTTCCTGACACACTACAAACGAGGCTTAACATTTTGTGACACTCATAAAACATAACTTTCGTGAGTTTTTATGCACATATTTCTACTGAAATACACTAGTAGTCTTTTTAAAATGAAACTACTTTTAAATTTACTTTACAATTCACGTATAACAACAAGAATGATTCACTAGAATCGCCTAAATTGGCTTAAGTTGCGAGTTAGCTTCCACCTCACAAATAATTATAATTAACAACAATTATTGAACGTGTACTGAGACATGATATTACAAATAGTTTCATTTTCAGAGGAGTATTAGTGCATTTCAATAGAAATATCTACATAAAAACCCAGGAAAGTTATATTTTGTGGTGCTAAGCCTCATTTGTAGTGTGTCAGGAACTGACTTGGCTATGAACTAGCTTAGTCGTCTGTAGACTTTAGTCGTAAGTGTGTCCAGGGCATTACGGTGTTCTCATTGTCTTCTTCCGGGATGATTTCAAGAAATTCAGGATATTTCTGTGAAATAGAAATATTCCTGATTTCATCGTATTTTGCGAAACTTTTCTCAAAATCATCATGAAGATTTTGGATTTCTTTGGAGAAGCTAGAAAAATCTCCATACGACGAATTCTTGGAGCATTCGAAGTCCTCAAGATTATTGGTGAGGAGATCATTTTTCCAACATTTCAACTTATCGGAAAATTTATCAATTTTCTTGACGTAATTGATAATGTTGTGATTTGGGCCTTGAAGCTAATGGTTGAACTGATTCAGGTGATTTGAGATATCTCATAAAAATACCACCTCTTACCAGAATGTTGTGCCAGATTGCAGGTCTTCCTGAATTTGCTCATCGTATGGAATTCTTTCTATGAAACGTGCTATCTCCTTACGCAGGCTAAAAGCTAAAAAATCTCGAAAGGGATTATCCTTTTGACAACCATCGTGCTTCTGTGTACATTTTTAGATCATCAAATTCTGCACCGCATTCTTTATCAGGAAGACCCACAGTTGTCGATGTGTTTGTGCATTTTTCCCTCCTCGGGGTCTATTGACAATCCCAACGACTATTGTGAGTGTCTCATAGAGATGGACGGAGAGAACTTTCACACAAAGTAGGGGAATGTAGGCATGATTCGCATGAACCTTCATACGATGCGAATTTTCTTTTGTTTGCAAAGAGCTAGGTCGTCACATCTTACCCATACTATAGTTGATTATTAACCTCATAAGACGAGCTGAGAAATAGTAAACCAGCTGTTTGCAAACAAAAAGAAAATTCGCATCGTTTGAAGGTTCACTCTGTGCGAAACATGCCCACATTCCCCTACTTCTTCGTGCAATATGTAATGATAAAACTTTACGTGGGGCTTTTCTCTCTGCAATCGGCCGTGGAAGCTTTTGTAGTAACCGACCGTGGCAGGTGCCCCATAAGTGGTAATTGTACACAGTTTTTGCTTTATGTCATTTGACGCTCCTCGGCAATATTCAACGCAGCCTGGACAGTCGTGAAAACATCATTTCCAGTGGTAGTGATCAACTGTTTCAGATCAAACATTTGCTCGAATACTGACCAATCTTGGTTGACTCCTCGCACAAACATTATAAGATGACTGGAGTCTGTCATATTGGTGCTCTCATCCATACATAGTGAGAAGTTGGAGCACTCTTTGAGCTTTTCCTATAAGCCTTCTCCCAATTGCTCACCCATTTTCTCTACCTGTCTGTCCACTGTGTGGCGTGATAACGAGAGCTGCCTTAGCTTTGACGCTGCCGAGAGTACCTCCAACATATCCAGTGCATCAGCAGTAATATCTGTAAATAGCTTCGGATCGCTATATGACTTAAGCGTTGCTGCAGCACGCGAGATGATCATCAACGTCGCTTCAATAAGCTTTATCCTTGAGTTAAAATTGCGACATTATCCACTTTCAAACCAGACCACTTTTACAACATAAAGTACTCGTTGCACGTACTCAAGGATCTGCGGGGTGTACGAGTCAATTTCTCTCGGCCACCAAAGAGCTCGCGTTTGCGAGTGAGAGTTTCAAAAATTGGTCCTCAGGTCGTATATGATTTTCTTGTTTTTGTTCCTTTTTCGGCAACTCCATCTCTTGATCTGGCATTATTTGAGCTAATATAAAATAAATTTATATTTTATTTACGTGTTGGCTTCATTTACAAAGTGACTTGACTTATTTTAACTCGATATCTCCTGAGATAAAAAAGGGGTGAAAAAATGTCCCAAACTCTGTGAAGTGCTCGAACTTGTGACTTAGATATTTTCGCATCATTTGCTATTTACCGGTTCTCAATCGTTTTGAACTGATTTATAAATCACTCAAAACATTGCCCAAAATACACATCTGGAACAATATATAGTAAAGAGAGGTAATCCGGATGCTTTTCATAGAGTGCGACTTTAATGCTTGTTTTTGGACTGATGAAATATTTTTTCCCCATTCCAAATCAATAGAATTATTCTTTGTTTCATTTAGACTCATAATAGAAATAGAATTTTAGCAATAATATTGATGAAAATTAATAAAATTACGATAATATTGATATATGTACAAGAATTTTACTGCGATGCTTGTTTCTAACTCCGTTGAATTCGATGAAACTCGGATGCTCATTTTAAGGAAAAGCTTAATGCATAAAAACGAGAAGATATTATTTCAAAAACATTTTTTTAAAGTTTTATTCCATCAATCTATTTCATTAATTTATTAATTTAATTATATATATTTTTATGTATTTTAATATTTCACTTAATTCTTTGATTTTTCTTCGGTCTTCTTGGCTAACTTCCTTCCACGTTTTTTCTTTTCAGCTTCAACGGGCATTTGAGTCTCTTCCTTTACCATGTTCTTCTCCGTTAGTTTTTTCTCCTTTTCTTCTGCCTTTATTTTTTGATCCTCTCTCTGGTCAACTTCCGTTCCGCAATTTCTTTCTTTTTTTGTAAATCCTGCCTCAATTTTTCCTCCTGTTCCGCGATAATTTCCTCGGGAGATACAATATACTGGTGTTTCACAATGCTGACTTTGACCCTCTTCTTCTGGCGACGTTTTGGAATTTCTCTTGGCCAGAAATAGCATTATTTTAGTGTGTCGAAAATCGGTTGAGTTTCAGGAGGATCGATAGCCTCAGAAGTTGCAGAGAGTGGATTTCCAGGGATGACTGGATTATTCGAAGGATCATTGTCGGTGGCCTGAACGTGCTGGTTATTGAAAGTGGACTCCTCTTCCGAATGTTGGAAAACAATTTCCGGGAAATAAAGACCAGCGTCTTCGGTGCTTATGATGGGTCTATTGTGAACAGGTTCAATGACAATATAGTCCTATAGTGAAATGTCTTCCCTCAAACTGGTGTCTTCATTTGAAAACAGACCAGAATCCAAAATAGCACTTGATTGATTTGCGTTTCCGGATCTGGAGATGGAGAAGTTATCAATTCCGGTATTTCTGTAGTCAATGGAGATTGAGGTCGAGGCTAATGTAAGAGATTGAGGTTCGCAAGGTTCATTTATTTTACACTAAACCTTAAACAAGTTCTCATCTTCGAATGCTCCACTCCAAGTGCGATCTTTTTACATTCATTGAACTTGCTGAGAGTGGCAGGTGAGATGAGATGATCAATAATCTGCAGAGTTACTTGATAGTCAGAAACTGTAAAAGCATTCGCAATGCTCTCGTCGTTCTCAGGAAGTAATTGATCATTTGAAAGATTCGTTTCCTGATTCCCTGATTTCTTTGACTTCAGAATTTCCATGCTATTCACAACATTAGGGTTCAATGGCACCAAACTACATCCTCGAAAGCCATTCTTCGCAATTTTAGGAAGATCCAAATGCTTAAGGCTGCACTCAAAACCTTGGCCACATGCATAGGCTGGTAATTCACTGATGACAAGTTTGTCGTTCTTCATTTCTTCACTTTCTTTGTGTAGACTGTTTTCAGAGATGCGAAGAAGACTGTATCCAGTGGCTGGATAAGGTGTGTCGAGTTTGGGTAAAGGAGAATAAGAACAATTCCGTTCTGGTTACAGAACTTTTACAATAGAAGTGTCACATGAGAAGCATGATCATCGAGATAGTGTATGACTGGAAACTCTATATGCCTTGACTCTTCACCCAAGGATAGAATCAGATAGAATACATTCGTGACGTAGTCATAGAAAAGTGGCCCATCCATCCAGCCATTTTGTGGTGACATTCCCATTTTCCATCCTTCTGAGTTGTGAATGGCAATTTTTGGAGTAATGTCAGTTTTATGAACAGCCATTGGAGGAGCAAGTTGGCCAGTAGCTGACACCATGAAGAGTACTGTGATACATTGCTTCGGTCCTGAATTTTTAAGAGATGGCACTACACGTGAACCTCTCCTGGATAAGACATTTCCATCTTCCGGTGTCAAAAAGAAGGCACTTTTGTCGCATTTAAAAACACGGTCTGGTGAAATGCTCAGAAGATTGTGTTCTGTGAAATATCCAAGACAATTCTGAAACCATTCCGTCAGATCTTCAGCAGTAACAGTAGCTCTTTCCAATGAGAAGGATTTTGGTTTGCGCTTGCTGAGCTCTGGATGACGCTTAAGAAAATTCCTGAACCAAACGTCTCCGGATCTTCCATCTGTAAAATGGTTTCGAATTTTGTAGATCTCACAGATGATGAGATTAACGCTGTCCAGAACTTGTTCCTTCCCGAAAGGATGCTAGCCATCCGCAAATCCGAGGATCCATTTGACAAGTTCTTTTTCCTGTTCTTTTGATAGAGTTGTTGGACTGCCATTGGGGCACTCCTCTGGGTATTTGCCGGTCAATTTGTGTGCAGTGTTGTTCTTGGGACATTAAATGTTTTGGATGCATATGCTATGGTAGAACCATCTCGTACACACTGCAAGGCATTCCTAAGACCTTCCTTAGAGTAGGGCTTGTCCTTATGAATCTTTTCTTTTGTTCCCTTCGGCATCTGAAACAGAAAAAGAGTCCTGAACAATGCAATTTCTGAACCAAAACATTGATATTCACAGCATCTGACTACGATTGCAATGTAAACATTCACAAAATTCACTTATTTCTGTATGAATTATTAGTATATCATTATTGATCTACAAGCTGAGTAAGAGTATTATTATCATTAATCGTGTCGGAATACTTGTTACAATGTAATCATGTTATATTGCTGCTGTTGTATTTGTATCCTGTGATGGAAGAATCCGCTAAGTCCATGCGTGGATCGCCCAAGAGCGCCTTCCCCATGATGTGGATGCTTCTTCCATGCTTCCGGAGTTTTTTGGGCAGAGGCGGTGCATTTTTATTAGTCTTGGGCGAATGAAATCTCCGATTTGACTCTTACCGGTTGTGTGAGAGTTCACGTCCCACCCGATGCAAGTGACTACATCCCTCGAAAAAGACATTTTCACGTGAAAATAGTACATAATAAATAAAGTAGGTGTGATTGTAAGAGAATCATACCTAAAATATGCACCGCATCCGTCCATAAAACCCAGGGAGTGCGGAAGAAGCATCCATATTGCGGGAAACATGCTTCTGTTATAATGGACTTAGTGATTGGATTATAATAATATTGTAACAAATATCGCCATACGATTAATACTGTATTTTTCCCAACAGTTTAACTTACCTGAAGACACGTCTGATCTCTCCGACGACTGGCACAAAAAGAACTTTTCACATGTCATTAATTTACTTTCTGGTAGAGACGACTTTGCGCACAATCGACCTGAACTTTTTGAAAAAGTTATTAAACCTTTTTCAAATATTTTTATGTATTTGCCGGTTAATATATTTTTCAGTTTAGATACCAAACACCAAATTGATCATCCCCTTTCAAATACTTTTCACATTTTTGTAGTTTTTATATTCAAATTAATTTTCCAAAATGATCTTACCAATTACACCCAAATAGAGACAGGAAAAAATTCCTGCCTCCACCCAGAAAAGAACTGGGGGCCTTTCGCTGTCTAGGCGAATGCTCTACCAACTGAACTATGGGAGCACTGGATCTAATGATCAGTGGCAATGACAATTAGAGCCAGTACTCCCATAGCTCAGTTGGTAGAGCATTCGCCTAGACAGCGAAAGGCCCCCAGTTCATTTTTGGCTGGATGCAGGAATTTTTTCCTCTCTCTATTTGGGTGTAATTGGTGGAAATCACTGGTTATGATTGTCGCCTCTCTTACCTATATCATAAACTCGTTCAAGCTTATCAATAATTTTATGTTCTCGAGAGAAGAAGAATGATAAAATTGTTAAAGGATTAAATTCCTTTTCCATTTCTATTTTATTGTCTTTCTTTCTTGAAAGTTTAATTGCACTTTTTCATGTTCAACAGATGAATATGCTAAATGAGAAAAAAGGCTATATTCAACTCTGGAAGATTTTAAGATGCAAAACTTTCAGAATACCATTATTGGGGCGTGTGAAATTTAAAACAGAGTTAACTTTTTATATAGAGAAAAATTCTTTTATTAAAAGTTTCCCAAAGAATATCGCAAATTTTCCCAACTTCCTGAAAGGCGTGCAAACAGAAGATTTCTTTTCAATTAAATTAATTCTCACTATGTATTACTTTGTTGGAGGGTTTGAGTGTAAAAAGGATTTATGCTTTTACTGAAAATCCTTGCAACCATGGAAATAAGCAAAAAAAAATTTAACTATTTCTACTAAATTATTTACCTATATTATAAGGACTAGATATCTATACATTTTGAAACATAAAAAAGTGTTATACGTTTGAGTAAAACTTCGAGAGCGACCCCTATTTATTGTCTATCTTTTCTATTTATAGTTGGTATATCTGGGTCGGATGCGGTTTTAGCAAACACTTCTCTAGCCGCAGAATTACTCTTTAACCTTATCGAAGTGTATTAAAACAGCATTGAGATTTTGACTAGAAAGTGGCATTTTTGAAAAAACATTAGTGCATCTTAGAAAGCACAAAGCGCTAGAGAAGCTAAATTTTCTTCCGCCAAATAAATCAATACAGAAGCACAAGACGAAAATAAAAATTTCTAATTCTCCTAGGGTAGAGTCAGCCTTTTTGGCCATGTATGCACTTTTGGCCACCTAAAGTAAAATCACATTGTAAGGCAATTATGAGTTTATTTAAAACAGGAAAATGGGTCTTATTTCGTGACCTCTAATCTAACGAATCAGAAAACCCTATTAGGTGAGATTCTTAACAATCTCACCTACTATAATCCTAACAAAATTTCATGTCGTCCGATCGACCTCAAACTTGGCCAAAATGTGTTTCAGCACTTCCTGATCACGAATGTATATGTGGCTATTTTACGTTCCCGGTCGGCCGCTCTTTGGAGCTTAATAGCTCCTAAACTAAAAAAGATATCGACTTGCGGTTTTCGGCAAAGGTTATATATCGGGTGAAAATTGCAACTTGGTGCATTGACCCCCCACCCCCCACCCCTCCTTCCGCCATTTTGAAGACCCCCCTTTTTTTGTTTTCTCAATAGCTCCGCCCCTATGGCATCGAGCGGGCTCAAATTTTAGTATGTTATAGCTGGGCCTTAGAGCTTTCCATCAATACCAAACATAAGGTCCCCCGACCCCCCTGACCCTAGCTATAAGGGTCCAAAAAAATTTTCTTAAAATGGCCATAACTCCGGTTCTAATTGTCAGAATTTAAAAAGTGAGGGCTTTTTGGAAAGCTCTCGTGAAATGCCACTTCCCCTTCTAACATCGCAAGTTCATAAAACCACCGCTAGGGGCGCTATTATTAAAAAGAAAATTTTTAAATCTTATAAGTTAAATAACTCAAAAATTCCATTGTGCATCGGGCTGAAATTTTAGTATGTTGTAGCCGTTGATTATACCTATTAAACAAAAAAAACCTTAAGTCGATCTAAAACCCCTGACCCGAGCTATAAGGGGTCAAAGTTCGAACATTGACCGGCCTCTATCTTCGGTTCTAACTAACATAGCGACCTAAATTTTACCTTTTTGGTTTCGTCTCGATGAGCACTTTCAGATGGAAGTTCAAAAAGTCACCACAGGTGGCGCTGTGATAGCGTCAAAATTCATCGAAATTCAAAGTCACTTTTCTCAAAAACGGCATTGTGCAAGTTAATGAAATTTTAGTATGTTGTAGTCCAGTCTAGGACGTTTCCAAAATGGTGCGTATGTGCGCTGTGGTTTCAATAGAACCGGAGATATGAGGGGTCAAAGTTCACGAAATTCAAAAAATCATATCTCCGGTTCTATGTGACCGATTTTGATGAATGAGGGCTTAAACGAAAGATCTCACCAAATGCTACAACTTTCTCGAATATTTGAACTTCGTAGGACCAACACCAGGGGCGCCACAGTCGAAAAACCAATTTCAATATCACATAACCTCAATTATCTCGACTGTCGCTGAACCGATTTTGATGATTACTTCGACATAATTGTAGGGGACATTTGACTCTACATTTCGTCCATACATCATTTTCCACTCAGACTACGCTATCACTCCGATTTTGCCGTTTAAGTGTGAAAAAATTGATTTTTCCAATAATAACGCTTTGAAATCACTGAGATGCCAATTTGACTGCTTCTACTCCACCAAGACACTTAAAATAGGGGTTTAAATGGAAAGTCCCGCAAAATACAACAATTCTTTGATATAGTTGAAGTTCAACAAATGACTACTTGGGGCACTCTGGATGAAAAAAACGAGTTAAGAAACAAAAAACCTCGCTTATCTTGGCTTCTGAGTAATCGATGAGTTCAAGTTCTACGGCAAAATTATAGAGAACATTCTGGTCTACATTTCACCCATATATCACTTTTCTGTCAGTTCATCCAAATCCTTGATATTTTGGTTTAAATACAAAATTTGTATAATTTCACGAATTTGATTCAAGATAACTGAATGGCGTCTCCCAACTTCAGCTCCAAATCGAATTTGCATGCACTCCGAGTTAGCTCACGTTAAGAATCTCACCTACATAAGCCGGTTAGGATTATCTGTCCCTTTGATTTTGTATCGACTTGATTAATTCTAAGTTATTGAAAGAAACTCTCGAGAAGGTAAACAATCCCTAAAAAAACATGGGATTCTTAAGAAACTTGTTAATGTTAAGAGAAATTGTTTTGCATTATTTCATATTTTTGATAAATATATTTGATGTTATTCAATGAAAGTCCATTTCTTAATTAACTAAATTTTATCGTAATATCATTCTTAATAAGATTTTCTAACAAATTAAATGAAAATCGATTGTGGCTAAAAGAGCTTTACCTTTTTCAGTAAAAACTATAGTAACTTTTGACTGATTTTTACATCAAATAGAAAATGTGCAAAAAGTCGTTTAAAATACTCTAATAATCACATAAAAGGGACAGATAATCCTAACCGGCTTATGTAGGTGAGATTCTTAACGTGAGCTAACTCGGAGTGCATGCAAATTCGATTTGGAGCTGAAGTTGGGAGACGCCATTCAGTTATCTTGAATCAAATTCGTGAAATTATACAAATTTTGTATTTAAACCAAAATATCAAGGATTTCGATGAACTGGCACAAAAGTAATATATGGGTGAAATGTAGACCAGAATGTTCTCTATAATTTTGCCGTAGAACTTGAACTCATCGATTACGCAGAAGCCAAGATAAGCGAGGTTTTTTGTTTCTTAACTCGTTTTTTCATCCAGAGTGCCCCAAGTGTTCGTTTATTGAACTTCAACTAAATCAAAGAATTGTTGTATTTTGCGGGACTTTCCATTTAAACCCCTATTTTAAGTGTCTCGGTGGAGTAGAGGCAGTCAAATTGGCATCTGAGTGATTTCAAAGCGTTATTATTGGAAAAATCAATTTTTTCACACTTAAATGGCAAAATCGGAGTGATAGCGTAGTCTGAGTGGAAAATGATGTATGGACGAAATGTAGAGACAAATGTGCTCTACAATTATGTTGAAGTAATCATCAAAATCGGTTCAGCGACAGTCGAGATAATTGAGGTTATGTGATATTGAAATTGGTTTTTCGACTGTGGCGCCCCTGGTGTTGGTCCCACGAAGTTCAAATATTCTAGAAAGTTGTAGCATTTGATGAGATCTTTCGTTTAAGCCCTCATTCATCAAAATCGGCCACATAGAACCGGAGATATGATTTTTTGAATTTCGTGAACTTTGACCCCTCATATCTCCGGTTCTATTGAAACCACAGCGCACATACGCACCATTTTGGAAACGTCCTAGACTGGACTACAATATACTGAAATTTCATTAACTTGCACAATGCCGTTTTTGAGAAAAGTGACTTTGAATTTCGATGAATTTTGACGCTATCACAGCGCCACCTGTGGTGACTTTTTGAACTTCCATCTGAAAGTGCTCATTGAGACGAAACCAAAAAGGTAAAATTTAGGTCGCTATGTTAGTTAGAACCGGAGATAGAGGCCGGTCAATGTTCGAACTTTGACCCCTTATAGCTCGGGTCAGGGGTTATGGATCGACTTAAGGTTTTTTTTGTTTGATAGGTATAATCAACGGCTACAACATACTAAAATTTCAGCCCGATGCACAATGGAATTTTTGAGTTATTTAACTTATAAGATTTAAAAATTTTCTTTTTAATAATAGCGCCCCTAGCGGTGGTTTTATGAACTTGCGATGTTAGAAGGGGAAGTGGCATTTCACGAGAGCTTTCCAAAAAGCCCTCACTTTTTAAATTCTGACGATTAGAGCCGGAGTTATGGCCATTTTAAGAAATTTTTTTTGGACCCTTATAGCTCAGGTCAGGGGGGTCGGGGGATCTTAAGTTTGGTATTGATGGAAAGCTCTAAGGCCCAGCTATAACATACTAAAATTTGAGCCCGCTCGATGCCATAGGGGCGGAGCTATTGAGAAAACAAAAAAAGGGGGGTCTTCAAAATGGCGGAAGGAGGGGTGGAGGGTGGGGGGTCAATGCACCAAGTTGCAATTTTCACCCGATATATAACCTTTGCCGAAAACCGCAAGTCGATATCTTTTTTAGTTTAGGAGCTATTAAGCTCCAAAGAGCGGCCGGCCGGCCGGGAACGTAAATTAGCCACATATATATTCGTGATCAGGAAGTGCTGAAACACATTTTGGCCAAGTTTGAGCGCGATCGGACGACATGAAATTTTGTTAGGATTATAGTAGGTGAGATTGTTAAGAATCTCACCTAATTGGTGTTAAATAAGAATAGGACTTGTGCTGTGTATTTGTGAAAGTTTTCTAAAGCTATTTCTTCTATTATTTTTATTAAAATTCTATTTGAAAAAAGTGGCCAAAAGTACTGAAACATGCATGCATATTTGCATAAAATGCATTCTTCACTAAAATATCCAAAAAATGTTGGGAATTCTCTTGGATTATTAGGAAGAAACGGCTTTAAGGTATATTTGTACAAAATTTCATTTTATTTAAATAAAGATTATAAAAATTACAAGCACATGAAACCTTAAAGTGGCCAAAAGTACTTACTCCCCCCTAGTAACTTTATCTCAAAGTTCACCAAAAGCTTTCTCATAAACTTTCAGCCACAAATATTTGGTGAAGGATTCCCTCCATGAATCTGAAATCCAAAGTTTGTGCTTCTCGTGAATATTTATGTATATTTTGGTATATAGTTGCAGATGTGTCAAAAAAAGCATACCTCTCCACTAATTACATGTTATCCAAAGTTTTACCACGTTTCACGTGGAGCTTTTTTTGAATGTTGAAATGCAAAAATATGCAAGTTTCTGCTCAGCATTGTTTGCTGCATATTTACTCGAGCTCATCTAGATGGTGGGGGCGTCAAAGGAGAAGATTTCAAGTGGGTGAATGTGGGAGTTGCAAAAGAGTTCTATTATTTTACCGGAGATTGCAAAACATGGGGACTTTTTTTTATTATGTGGAATTGCGTCAGAGAGGTTATGAGTTGGCGGACTTTGGAAAAAAATATCATTGAGCACGGGTCTTTTGAATAGCAAAGGATGTTGTGAATAAAGTGACATTTTCAGATGTTAATAAAATATTGGTTGAAATAATGATTGGTAAAAATAGCATTGCAACATGATAAAAAGAAATCGAAAGAGCTCCAGCTCCACTCAGATTTAACCATGGGGTAGCATTGTTAAACCCTTCATCACTATTTTTCTCAAATTTTTCATAAAATTCTTTCTTCTTAATAATACACATTGTAAGAACTTGATGCTTAAATAGCTTTTTTCGGTCCATCGATGAATATTAGAGTCAAAACACGGCAAAGACCTTTTGAGAAATCTTCCATATTTCCTCCTCTTACAATGTTTCGGAGATTGATTGTCTCTTTCCTCAGGTAGGGGAAAGCGCGCTACCTTCAGACGACTCAAGCTTTGGACAATTTAATTTTTTCTCTATGTTCCTTATGGATATCACCACGGATTACTATATTCCTGGATAGTAGGTAGAGATTTTCGTGTCTCATAGTAGTGCAAACAAACCAAATAAAAATGCACCCAGGAATGATGCGATTTGATGCTGGGGAATGAAAATGTAGGATTTAAGCGATTTTCAGTCTCGAGTATACCAAGAAAGAAGCAAGGGTACGACGTCTTTATTCGTACTTTTATTCATTTTGTTTGCACTACTATGGGGCACAAAAATGTCTACCTACTATCCAGGAATATAGTAATCCGTGATATCACCCATAGCTTTTGTCTGGAAAATTTGTGGCATTGGACTAGCCATTAAAAGGGATAGATAATCCTAACCGGCTTATGTAGGTGAGATTCTTAACGTGAGCTAACTCGGAATGCATGAAAATTCGATTTAGCGCAGAAGTTGGGGGACGCCATTCAGTTATCTTGAATCAAATTCGTGAAATTATACAAATTTTGTATTTAAACTAAAATATCACGGATTTGGATGGACTGACAGAAAAGTGATATATTGGAGAAATGTAGACCAGAACCAGAATGTTCTTTATAATTTTGCTGTAGAACTAGATCTCATTGATTAATCAAAAACCGAGATAAGCGACGTTGTTTGTTTCTGAACTGGTTTTTTTTGCCCAGAGCACCCCAAGTGTTTATTTGGTGAACTTCAACTATATCAAAGGATTGTTGTATTTTGTGAGACTTTCCATTTAAAACCCTATTTTAAGTGTCTTGGTCGAGTAGAAGCAGTGGAAACGTCATAGACTAGAGAGACCACAACATTCTAAAATTTGATTAACTTGCACAATGCCGTTTTTGAGAAAAATGAATTTGAATTTTGATTAATTTTGACGCTATCGCAGCGCCACTTGTGGTGACTTTTTGAACTTCCATCTGAAAGGGCTAATCGAGACGAAACCAAAACATTAAAATTTAGGTCAAAATGTTAATTAGAACCGGAGATAGAGGCCGGTCAATTTTCGAACTTTGGTCCCTTATAGCTCTATTCAGGGGTTATCGATCGACTTAAGCATTTTTGTGTTTGATAGGTATAATCAGCGGATACAACATACTAAAATTTCAGCTCGAACTTGCGATAAACTTGCGATGTTAGAAGGGGAAGTGGTATTTCATGAGAGCTTTCCAAAAAGCCCTCACTTTTTAAATTCCGACAATTAGAGAACCGGAATTATGACCATTTTAATAATTTTTTCGGACGCTTATAGCTCGGGTCAGGGGAGTCGGGGGACCTTAAGTTTGATATTGATCGAAAGCTCTAAGGCCCATCTACAACATACTAAACTTTGAGCCCGATCGATGTCATAAGGGCGGAGCTATTGAGAAAACAAAAAAGGTGGGTATTCAAAATGGCGGAAGAAGGGATGGGAGGCGGGGGGTTAATGCACCAAGTTGCAATTTTTATCCTATATATAACCTTTGCCGAAAACCGCAAGTCGATATCTTTCGTAGTTTATGAGCTATTAAGCTCCAAAGAACGACCGGGAAAATAACTTAGCCACCCAAATATTAGTGATCAGGAAGTGGCGAAACACATTTTGGCAAAATTTGGGCCCGATCAGGACATAAAATTTTGTTAGGATTATAGTAGGTGAGATTGTTAAGAATCTCACTTAATATTAAGGATGCCTTAGAGATAAAGCTAAAAAAGGGGTAGCAAAGCGGCCCTGTCTTTACGAAGTGCTCGAACTCATGACTATTCCTCAAAAGTATACTTTCTCATCATTTACCGTGTATCGGTTCTCAACCGATTCGAACCGATTCATAAATTACTAAAATGATCCTCAAAAAAAAAATAGTTTTTAGAGTAATAATAGAATTGATGTGGGATAGGGGAAGTGCTTATAATTTTGGACAGTCTGCATATAAGCATCGATATCCTAAGTTTGAAGTGCGATATTTTCAATACTAATTGACTTTTTTTGTTACTCTCTTTTCAGAAGGATTGTTTAGAAACTTGGCAAGCTATTTATCATCTCATTTTTACTAAAATTAGTTTTAATACGTTTAAAAATGAATTGATATGTAGAGGTGAATTTGACTCTTATTTTGGACAACTTGGTTATTAATTTTTACAACTTGTCTGTAAATTTGGACAGATAATCCGCCTCAACAGGATGCCCATTGTTCGTCATTTTATGAACCAATCTTACCAAGTCCTCTTCCTGGCCATGTAAGGGAAACGTGGAATGTCACAAGAAGCCCAGAAACTTTCCATATCATTCATTAAAGTGAGTTGACTTCGGTACTCCAAGTACGTGCGGATTCGCTCATTCCCTGCCCTTTCCGGGAGCCTTTCAAGGCATTTCTCACTGCATCTCTTTCGTAGAGATGATGCTCCTTTGTTTCTCCAGGCATTTGTCCAACCTAGTCATCACAAAAGCTAAAACTTCACGAAATTTCATGAGAAAAACACCTGTCCAAAATAAGAATCATCACCTCACTGGTGAATGTCTTAAAAAATTTCCCATTTTTCACACGAAAAATATAATTCACAACGCAAATCTCACTTCAGGTCAAATGTACAAATCATCAGTAACGTGAATCAACACAATATTCAATGAATATTCAATAATATCACTCAAAAACAGCGAACAAACTTTGTTAGTACTTCACCAAAACTAAATAAGACTGAAGTAAGCCACGAAGTTCTGTCATATTTCTCGTAAGCAATTGCTCACACTGAATTTTCAACAAAGCAATTTCAACTCAAATCATATTCAAATTAACGTATTTAGTGTCAAAATCTTCCAAAAAGAACAAATATTTAGATAGAATTCATTATTCATCAAATATTGGAATAAAAATCTATCATTTTAATCAATTTATTTTTAGTGTCCAATGTTATCCTCAAAGTGTCCAAAATAAGAAACTGGACAAAATTATGAGCATTTCCCCTAGACATACCCAGAACGTTTCAGAAAGTTTGTCATGTGAATTTTTAATTTCATGAAATTTTCATAATATGAAAGGTGTTCCGGAATCATTATCTACAAAATTCAACTCACAATTAAAATTGCACGCATTCTGAATTAGGTGAGACTGGGGCAAAATTTGTCAACTCGAAAATTTTAAAATTCAATATCTTCTAAAAGAAAAGAGACTGAGACTTCAAATTTTTATCATAGATTGCCTTCGTGAACCTCAATAAACGTCAAAGGTTTTTATGAATTCGGGCAAGGAATAGAGAAAATAAAAAAATATTGAAATTTTGAGTCTTGTTTTTAAAATATTTGCTCTTAAAGAGATATTAATTTTCATCGATTTCATTTCCAAAATTTTTGAATTAGTGTGTGCTTTCTGAATAATTCGGGTCTGCTGAACACGGATCTGTTTTTCGTTTGTGAATTTTCCAAACTGATTTTTCTCCAGAAGTGGTTTTTTTAAAAATGAACACTCGGGGTAAAATTTGTCAGAAGGCATGGGGCAAATATTGTCAAAAAACGAAGAATGCCGATGTTCCAGACGGCGAATAGGAACAACCAGTCACTGGTTCTGAGGAGACTGCAGATGATTTATGAGTCAAAACAATTCCAACAGGAAGAGAGTAAAGGATTTTTGGAGGAATTCTATATATCACAAATGTGTTTTTAATGCTTCTCTAATTTCTCTGGAGTTCCATAAATACAAAACACTCTGCGCCACCTTTTTTCTTCTATTTTGCTATATGACATTTACTCGGCAAACTTCATCCAACTCGCCCAAATAGCTCTTCTGCCATTTCTAAGTCGGCGAAGAGAATTTTCTTGCCAGAAACAGCTTTTGGAAAATAACTTGAAAAGCACATAAAAAATGTTCTGCATAAAGTTATAAAGGAATAAATTTTCTAACAAAATATTTTAATTGGATATTTCGTTCATTCACGAGAACTCGTAACAAAGTGAAAGAAACTGGCAAAAAATACCCCATGCCTGGCAGAATTTGCCCCAACAGTTTTGAGAATTTCCACAAAATCATTTTTTAGAAAATTGCTTGGAAATCACATTTCCTTTTGTGTTGGAGCCACTTAGAGCAAAATAACGTTGGTAAAGTTGTAGAGCGGTAAATTGTCTATAAGAATATGCTTCATGAAAATCATTTAGATTCTCTGATAGCTCGTGAAAAAATAGAATATACATTTTGACATATATTGCCCCAGTCTCCCCTACTGGAAACACTGAGATATAAGCACTCCTAAGCCCAATGTTGCCTGTAAAGACTCCAATCTTAGCTACCATACTTAGCTATCTGGGCTTATCACTATTTTTACTTGGATAAAGAATCTTGCTGGAGAATAGAGAACAGATATTCTCTATAGATGGGGGGTCCGTGGTATAATTGATAATAGCGTTCGGCTCTTGGCACTACTTTTGTGGCTACTGCACAACCCGAAAATGTGTAAAGATTTTGTTACACTTGTTGCTTTTTATTATTAGAATCAGACGAAACTTTTGTCATATTTTTTTCTCTGTTGACTGATTTTAAAAATTTTTAATGCTAGTTTTTATCTCTGTATTCCTTTTCCGTGTACAATATCAGTGGAACTACATAATTAGAAAAAAACACCCACAATAAACGCGTTTAATCCGTTCTGAAAATAAATGAATCAGTGTGTTGTCCTACTTGTAGAGTGTATAGGATTGAACAAAAAAAAAAGATTGAACATTTCAAGTTTCACATCATAAATAAAATGTGAAATCCATTGGGTTTTTGGGAAAGGTGAAATAGTGGTAGAGAAGTGATTGCTTCTAACTGCACATGAAAATGCAAATGAAATCACGCAATAATATCGATCTTCCTTCGTGGGTGGATTCACCACGCTACCATAGTATCTGAATCCTCGATTGTGCCCTGTCTTATTCACATGAATTTCAAACGTGCTTGTGGTGTGAAAGCACTTGGAACTTTCACACCAATTCACGATGAATTCCCTCACTCGTTGGAACTGTCTCAGGAAAAAGGCATGTCAATTGGGAATGTTGTGTTAAGGATTCAATAACAAATTTTTGAATTACAATTCTACCCCGTTCTACGCGTGAGAATGAACAACGTGTAAATTCTTCCTTTTTTGCACAAAACACCATTTTTGCTCATGGAGGACACAAATATTCCCAACACAGCGTATTCGTGACAAGATCACATAATACACCATCCCTCTATGTCTTCCGTGCTTTGTATCTCTGTGGCATTTACCCATTTGGCGGGAAATTCTTTTCTTCACCCACGCTTGTATATGCCCCACCCTTTTCATCCATATTTATTTCCAAATGAGATCTGTGCACATACAAGAGGCTGTTTTGATACCAAAAGAACAAAAAAAAACTGAGAACTACAATGCTTTAGCTTTTCGAGAGCCAGTTAAAATACCCTTCGGGAATATTGTATGCTTACTTTCATTTTGGGTTTTGTGACCGAAGTAATAATAATCTCAAATCAAAAGAAATTCATTAATATAAAATTCTTTGGACCTCGTAATTAAGGGAATGCTCTTTTAAATCTAATTTTCTGAGGTGACTATTTTCATAGAGATTCTTGACCCCAAGAAGCAAAATAGCTGTTTTATAGAACCAAGTATTAGACAAGTCTTTTAGTGCACTTTTAAAAGATTTAAAGTGGGAATTTTCGATTGAAATTGTCTTATAGCTCTTAAGATCTTTTAGAGTGTTTAGAGTGCGTTATTAGGTGAGATTCTTAACAATCTCACCTACTATAATCCTAACAAAATTTCATGTCGTCCGATCGACCTCAAACTTGGCCAAAATGTGTTTCGCCACTTCCTGATCACGAATATATATGTGGCTATTTTACGTTCCCGGCCGGCCGGCCGGCCGGCCGCTCTTTGGAGCTTAATAGCTCCTAAACTAAAAAAGATATCGACTTGCGGTTTTCGGCAAAGGTTATATATCGGGTGAAAATTGCAACTTGGTGCATTGACCCCCCACCCCCCACCCCTCCTTCCACCATTTTGAAGACCCCCCTTTTTTTGTTTTCTCAATAGCTCAACCCCTATGGCATTCAGCGGACTCAAATTTTAGTATGTTATAGCTGGGCCTTAGGGCTTTCCATCAATACCAAACTTAAGGTCTCCCGACCCCCCTGACCCGAGCTATAAGGGTCCAAAAAAAATTTCTTAAAATGGCCATAACTCCTGTTCTAATTGTCAGAATTTAAAAAATGAGGGCTTTTTGGAAAGCTCTCGTGAAATGCCACTTCCCCTTCTAACATCGCAAGTTCATAAAACCACCGCTAGGGGCGCTATTATTAAAAAGAAAATTTTTAAATCTTATAAGTTAAATAACTCAAAAATTCCATTGTGCATCGGGCTGAAATTTTAGTATGTTGTAGCCGTTGATTATACCTACCAAACAAAAAAAACCTTAAGTCGATCTAAAATCCCTGACCCGAGCTATAAGGGGTCAAAGTTCGAACATTGACCGGCCTCTATCTCCGGTTCTAACTAACACAGCGACCTAAATTTTACCTTTTTGGTTTCGTCTCGATGAGCACTTTCAGATGGAAGTTCAAAAAGTCACCACAGGTGGCGCTGTGATAGCGTCAAAATTCATCGAAATTCAAAGTCACTTTTCTCAAAAACGGCATTGTGCAAGTTAATGAAATTTTAGTATGTTGTAGTCCAGTCTAGGACGTTTCCAAAATGGTGCATATGCGCGCTGTGGTTAAAACAGAACCGGAGATATGAGGGGTCAAAGTTCACAAAATTCAAAAAATCATATCTCCGGTTCTATGTGACCGATTTTGATGAGTGAGGGCTTAAACGAAAGATCTCACCAAATACTACAACTTTCTAGAATATTTGAACTTCGTGGGACCAACACCAGGGGCGCCACAGTCGAAAAACCAATTTCAATATCACATAACCTCAATTATCTCGACTGTCGCTGAACCGATTTTGATGATTACTTCAACATAATTGTAGAGGACATTTGTCTCTACATTTCGTCCATACATCATTTTCCGCACAGACTACGCTATCACTCCGATTTTGCCGTTTAAGTGTGAAAAAATTGATTTTTCCCATAATAACGCTTTGAAATCACTCAGATGCCAATTTGACTGCCTCTACTCCACCAAGACACTTAAAATAGGGTTTTAAATGAAGAGTCTCACAAAATACAACAATTCTTTGATATAGTTGAAGTTCAACAAATGACTACTTGGGGCACTCTGGATGAAAAAACAAGTTAAGAAACAAAAAACCTCGATTATCTTGGCTTCTGAGTAATCGATGAGATCATGTTCTATAGGAAAATTATAGAGTACATTCTGGTCTACATTTCACCCATATATCACTTTTGTGCCAGTTCATCCCAATCCTTGATATTTTGGTTTAAATACAAAATTTGTATAATTTCACGAATTTGATTCAAGATAACTGAATGGCGACTCACAATTTCAGCTCTAAATCCAATTTGCATGCACTCCGAGTTAGCTCACGTTAAGAATCTCACCTACATAAGCCGGTTAGGATTATCTGTCCCTTTCACTTATAGTAATATCAGTGATGGAACCAAGAGTGTTATAAGCAAATAAAAAGATTTTTGGTTCTATATTGCTTTACTTGGGGAATTCTACAAGACTGTATTAAGAAAAATTGTTTCTTGGGATAGTAGGTGAGATTGATAAGAATCTCATCTAATAGTACCTTAAAACACCAATTCTATTATTTTATTTGATGGTGTGCTTACGTGAACTGTACGGCAGACGAAATGTTCAATTTTTGTACAAAATGTATAATACGAAATGGCAAAATACGAAATATACTAGAATATGAAGTTTCCGCAATACGAAATGTGCAATATGAAATGCAATATACGAAAATTCCGTAAACCGTCTCTTCAGTCTTAGCTTATTTTTTAAAATGAATTACAGGGAAAGTCGGGCATTTCTTAAAGGGCACCTTTGAAATTGAACTTTTCTTCCAATTTTTAATTGAAACTGGACCATACCATTAATTTATCTCCACAATCGTATTGGAAAGCTAAATTACATTATGATAAGACACAATTCCTTTTAAAAATAGGGGAAAAAACCCAATTTTGAAGGTGTCCCAGATCAAAGATACCCCATTTATCCCTATTTGCTTTTTCAGTAATTTATTTTCAATGGGATTGCGGGTTTAGCTTTAATAATTGTTTATTATTTGTATATTCCATTGATCAGAAAAAAAATTCTCCGTGTGATGTAAATAAATATGTCATATAAATTGCATAATAAATATGGTAAATTGTGGAAATAAACACAGTGATAAATGGACATCTAGAAATTATTCTATACTATTTCAAGAATTTACAGAGACATATAATATATATATATATATATATATATATCTGTATAAATTATTCATTCCTAAAAGACTCACACTATTAAAAAATTTCAAAATTTGCAAATGGAGGTATTTATTAAGCTTTCAATTTGCGAAGATTGAGAAAGTTTTAGTTTATTGATTCCTATCGTCAAAATCAATCAAGCGAAATTTTCACAATTCATAGATTTCTACATAGACTGTTTGAGAAATAGTAATTTTAAATTCGTATATTTCACACAGTGTTGCACCACATAAAACTTATATATTGAAGTCGCCAATTTGTTAAAAAAATATTCATACAGTAAGGTTTTTGTAAAGTCCATAAAATTAATTGGGTTCTCTCACTCAAAATGCTCAAAATGTTGTGCCTAATAGAAAAATTAAATGATTTTAATTCATGAGTTTAATTATATTTTTTGTTAATTAACATAAAGCTCTGTTATTGATTTATTTTATTACAGTTTTAACAAATATATATAAAAATTGATTTTAAAATAATTGAATAAATAATCAGGGGAGTCAATTGATTTGAACAGTTATTTACCTTAGTTATTTTTAATGTATTTAATGTTTAAAAAACAATCTGTAATTTCGAGTATATGCATGAACAATACTAAAAAGTGATTTTAATTAAATTACTTTGGAACACTTCTGTATTCTTAATTCAGTAGCACATTGACCAAACAAAATTCTGAAATTTACATATAGATTCATGTTTATTTGCTTTATTAACGTAAAATATTAATCCAATATTTGAGTGTCTAAAATAAATAATATTAAATTAATCCTCTATTAGGTAAGACCGTCAAAAGACGGTCATTCTATAAATCGCATTTACTGCGATAATATTACTTATTTGAAGTTAAAATATCTACAGTGTCCTCAGTTATAGTCTTACTAACATATTTTCTGAAGCTGAACTCATTTTGACCTTTCGTTTGGTTACCATCTTCAGTTTTGTGTAACAGGTCACAGAAAAAACAACAAAATTTTGTTTGCAACTTATGCCCTAGACACACTTACGACTTAAACCGAGAGACGGCTTTGTGGAAAATGATGGAAAATCACTTTAACCATTATTTCTAATACAATTACGCTAAGCCGTCTCTCGGCTAATCCTCAGGTCTGTCAAGGCCCTTACACATTTCTATTAAATAAATATTAGTTGGCTTATCATCAATTGTTGATAATTCCGTGATAATTTTGTGTAAATCTCTTACGAAAAACAAAAGAAATTCATATTATTCGAATGCATGAACGTTCGAAGGGAGAGCACTTTCCCCTATGACTTTAAGAAGGAAAGAAAGAAGACCGCCTGTGGACGGTGTTATCGGTTCAGATGTAAAATTTTCAAAAATTACTGAACATTTTATTTAATTGTTGTGGTTGTTCTGGAAAAATATATTCTTATTTTGCAACATATTAATAATGGAAAACAATTAAAATGACACGAAGACTACCCAGAATGAGTAAAATGGTCGATTTCTGCTAATTAAACGAAATTGATAAATAAGCGGACTTCAACAGTGATGATAAATTCCCTAATTTCGACCTTTAATGCCCCAGATCGTGAAATAGGGCCAGAAAATGAGCAATGTATGTATTTTAGAGTACATTCGAATTCTACAAGAAAGAGACGTTTTCATGCCTGACCCATGACCCCCATGACGTATTCGTTAAAAAGCAGTCGACACACCTTCAGTTTCCGTCTATAATTTCGCATTATACATCGTATAATTTCGCATTATACCTGCAATAGATTACAGACATCTTTATAATGTAGTTTCAATGTCTTTAATTTGGAAAATGCAAACTTCTAGAACTTCTTGAAATTTAATTGAAAAATTTAGCGTGAAAAACAAATAAAAAACTAAATAAAACATTATCGTAACAAAAATCACGTAACGTAATTACATTAACATGAATAATCTCCATACTATACAGCAAAGGTAAAACTTTTCAGAATTAAACAATAGTTGAGGAAGTTTTACTTTCCAGTTTTTATGACTCCTATTAAAAGTTGACACCATATTTGGAAAACCCTCTCGCGGTAGTGAATACTCTGCAATTAATTTAAACAATAGTTTCTGGAGAAAATTAATTGCATTTGTTGAGAGATTATGTGACTGTGTGAAGTAAGTAAGCACTGATAAAATTATAAAGCTAAAATTAATTAAAAATTCAAAGTTTGGAATTTAACCCCCTAACGGTGTTTTCTTTAATATCCAAAAAAAGTAGTTAGAGAAGGGTGGGACAGTTTAACGACGGGTCAGTTTCAATTTTTGAAAGGCATGGGATAAAACCTTTATATTATTGAAGAGATAACTGAGACCCATGTTCATAAAAATAATTAATTTCGTGACACTTCTCGTTTGAATTCTGTTATTGATTTCCTAAAACTGCATCAAAATGAAACTTTTTGTAATGTTTTATTTTCAACAATATCTGAACTATTGCACTTATCTATCGAAGTAACATAATTGTATTAAATTATCAGTGGTTTTATGATTATTATAAAGCATTTAGTGTGGAATGAAATCTAAGACGGTTCTGACAATTTTCACTTGAGTTTCGAAAGTTCGTGAGGGGTAGTTTCATGCAAGCACACGGAGAAGTTTCCAGAGTCTAATAATTTACTTTTTTAATCAAAATTAACTTAAAATGATCATTGAAAACGTTTTGTAGCTGTTTTTGTCGATAAATTTCGAAATTATGGAAAGTAGTATTTCCTAAAAGTTCATAAAAAAATTAAAAAAAAATATTCCTTCAGTGTTTTTTATGTGCTTAAAAATGATGAATTTAATTGTTATAATATATTTTCAGATTTTTTTCACCAAAATATTGTAAAATTTTTTTAGTATTATAAAAATTCAAGACTTTAAAATACTATTATAAAACTGTTATACTAAAAAGGGCATGTTCTAAGGCGTTATAATGATTCAATAATGTACAGAATTGGCTTAGCACTACAAAAGACATTTCTTTCGTATAAAAATTCATAGAAAATTGCTCAATTAATGAGAAATAGGCTTGGAAATCTTTGGCGATATTTTATTTTCTCTGTATAATCAATTAGTGTTTAAATTCTGTTATAAAGTTCTTGTTCGATTATATTTTTAGGTTTTAGAGTCTTAGAAGACTTCAAAATAGTAATTTTAATCAATTCTGGTATCGCAAGATTCTTATAAACACGTTTTATCTTTCTCAAAAATTGCCTCATATTTATCTTGAAATTGCCCCGCAATGGGAGACTTTCACACATTCTGCCTTTCAAGTGAAATGAATTTCTCCACAATAGACTAATGAAATTAAAGGATTATTATTATTATTATTTTTATTAACTCTAAACCCAACTGTAATTCACAGAATATACAAAGTTTTACTTCTGTTCATAATCTTTTTGCAAAATAGTCCCAAAATCCATTTTGCAATTTAGGGGTGAAACTGCCCCACCCTCCCCTAAATAGTTTTGTCTAGGGTAATTAATGGTCCACTGAACTCAAAAATACCATCCATTCTTCAGTATCACTTTCCGTTTGGGCGCCAGGTGAGAAAAGGTAAAGACCGCCTCCAGGCGGTCATATCCGTTTAAGGCATAAAAAGACCGAAATATTTTAATTGAAAAATAGTGAACAAATAGTAAAATAAATTAATTTTAAACGTTTTTTATGGATGAATGTTGTATGATTATCTAAGAAATGATAATTTTTAGGAAAAAAACGTTTATAATTTTTATAATTAGACGTTAATGAAGCTCAAGGTGTTTCAATGAGACTGATTTTAAGCTAATAGGTCGCAGGCTAGGTATGAAAACGTCATCTTCTTGTATAATTTGAAGGTCCTTTGAAATACATTGCTCTTCTTCTGGTTTTATTTCACTCTGGGGTATTAAAGGACGAATTAGGGAATTCATCATCACTGTTGAAGTCCGCTTCTTTATCAATTTCGCTTAATTCGCAAAAATCGACAATTTTACTCATTCTGGATAGTCTTCGTGTAATCTCAATTGTTTTCCATGATTAATACCCAGCGCACAATAACTTTTGTTTGTGAACATGTTTTCAAAATTTCCTATGAGATAGAGAGAGATGACTAGATCTAGGTCTCACTCACTCTCATTAAAATGTCAAAAACATGTTTACTAAACAAAACTTATTGTGCGTTGGGCATAATATTTTGCAAAATAATATTATATTTTACCAGAACAACCAAAACAATTAAATAAAAAAATCGATAATTTTTGAAAATTTTACCCTTAAACGGATAAGACCGCCCACAGGCGGTCTTCTTTCTTTTTTTCTCCTAAAACTCTTACTTTTAGTTCCCTAAGCACTAGTTTGCAGAGGGAGAAATAAAATTATTCATCATCTTACTTTTAGTTTTTTCACATTTATCAATCGAAATATACAAACTAGAATAACATATTCAGGAAATAAGATTGTTTCTACAACAGTTAGATTACTTTTTAAAACAATCTTTTTTGCACTTGAAAACGCTAAATGTCGCGAGCGACATTTTGTTGTTCTTTCTCTGACCTGGCACATAAAACTGAAGATTGTAAGCAAACGAAAGGTCAAAATGAGTTCAGCTTCAGAAAATAAGTTAGTAAGACTATAACTGAGGACACTGTAGATATTTCAACTTCAAATGAGTAATAATTATCGCAGTAAATGCGATTTATAGAATGACCGCCTGGAGGCGGTCTTACCCGTTAGAGGGTTAAGTATAATATTACACTATGCAACAAATTGACAACTTTTTTCTGTCTCAGAGGTCCCACATGGTACGTTTGATAGAGTCGAGTCCCCTGATCAAGAATATGGTTTTGGTTTTTCTCCTATACGTCACAATTTTTTTTAATTAATAGTTTAATATTTTTTCTGCTTTGCCTTACATTATCCGTTCTATCTCAGGAACTGGTGGACGGAACTTAAAAAATGTGGGTCCGTTGGAAAGGTCATTAGTTGTGCTTCAACTTTGCTAATAACAAAAAACTTTGTAAAACCACTCCTTCAGGGTGTAAAATTAGAGTTTCTCTAAAAATTACCAAAACAACGGTCTTAAAATGAGGTTTTAAAAAATTTTATAAAATAAACTAAACAAAATATTAAAAATCCATTGACACCAGACGATAGGCACCACTTAGGACTACAATTTTGCTCATCTAAGACATCGCGCTCCGATCACTCTAAATGCCTCATTTGTTGGTTTTTGTCATTTTCCAAAAACATGAAATACCTATTTTAGAGCAAATTCCCTAAAGATTTCTGAGAAAATATTTTTAAAACTTACGTGAAACATACATAAATGTTCAAATTCTTCTTTAATTCGATCGGGGGACCATCAACATGATTTTCATTTACATCCCAAATCAACCAATACGAAACTCTCAGTTTACCTTTTAAGAATACAATTTTTATTTCTATTTATTTCCATCAATCCATCTAATACTATTTCTAGTAGAGGTTAATTTTAAATGAAAGTGTGATCTAAAGTAATTGAAATATGTTCGCAAAATGTCCGCTAATACTTTTTCTACTTATCATAAAAGAGCATACCAAAAAGAAGTTTAGGGGTTTCTTCTCGCGGCTGAATGTTGATTGGGGATGGAAATGAAAATTATGTTGATTGTAAGCCCAAACGGGGCTCACCTAAATACAATACAAACTTATAGAGGGAAAATGGGGAACTGAGGTTTGCCACCCTTATTTCAACTTCCTGAGAGTGACTGTCCACGGCGACTGATGCTCACTCACTGAAGTACTGATGTTAATTGCCATAAGCAATAAGAGCACCATATAGCAACCTTCAGCACCCGCCTTGGGATGGTAGGGGTTGGGCGTGTTAAAGGAATAAGGAATTGGGATTGGTGGGTTGCAGCCGTCGACGAGGGTTGACATGTGTCGAATAGGCTGCACGCTCTACATGATGGTCCTCCGGTCGATTTAAAGAAGAATCTCAACATTTAGGTATGTTTCACGTAAGTTTTAAAAGATATTTTCTCAGTTATCTTTAGGGAATTTGCTCTAAAATAGGTATTTCATATTTTTGGAAAATGACAAAAACCAACAAATGAGGCATTTAGAGTTATTATAGCGCGATATCTTCTATGAGCAAAATTGTACTCCTAAGTGGTGCCTATCGTCTGGTGTCAATGAATTTTTAATATTTTGTTTAGTTTATTTTATACAATTTTTTAAAACCTCACTCAAAGACTGTTTTTTGGCAGTTTTTAGAGAAACTCCAATTTTACACCCTGAAGGAGTGGTTTTACAAAGTTTTTTGTAATGTTCACAATTGAAGCACAACTAATGACCTTTCCAACGGACCCACACTTTTTAAATTCTGTTCGCTAGAACCTGTGATAGAACGGATAATGTAAGGCAAAGTAGAAAAAATATAAAAGTATTAATAAAAAAAATTGTGACGTTTAGGAGAAAAACCAAAACCATGATGAATTTAAATGCAAGTCGCCAATTGTTGATGGACATACCAACCGAACCGGCGTTCTCTAGAAGCTGCTACATTGTCCAAGAATCCAGAACCCTGTGTACCTGTATGGCCAACAACTCCTTTAATCCAGAATCTAGCTTTTGAAACTCAAACAAATCACTTAATTTTACATGGTTTCAGATATTTTTCTTTTGTAACGAGGACACCGTCTTTAAACAAACACTTGGCTTCATCAATGAATTTAAAAAAAATATACATTTTTAGGAATCCCTTTGCCTGCGTAGACTTCTATTACAAGGGAAGTACTCGAGTCATCAAATTCATATAAATCTGGGGCTTTGCTCAACTATGCAGATTAGATTGAATGGAGCCCCATATTTATGTGAATTTGATGACTCGAGTACTTCTCTTATTAGAAAAGAGAAGATCTCTTTTCACGAGAGAAATGAGCCTAAGATAGGCCATACGGATGTTCACCGTATGAATTAAATTTTCTCATTTGGTTTTTCCTCATGATCAGGACAATGTGTAATGCACTTCTGTCGCCGTCACGTTGTTATCTCGCCAAAATTTTCCGATTTTGCGAAATTGAAATATATATCACAGGGTAAGAGCTCATAATTTTGGACAGTTTCTAAATTCGAACACTTTGAGGGTAAAAGAGACAGATAATCCAAACCGGCTTATGTAGGTGAGATTCTTAATGTGAGCTAACTCGAAATGTACGCAAATTCGATTTAGAGTTGAAGTCGGGGGACGCCATTCAGTTATCTTGAATCAAATTCGTGAAATTATACAAATTTTGTATTTAAACTAAAATATCACGGATTTGGATGGAGTGACAGAAAAGTGATATACGGTTGAAATGTAGACCAGAATGTTCTCTACAATTTTGTCGAAAAACTTGATCTCATCGATTAATCAGAAGCCGAGATAATCGAGGTTGTTTGTGTCTGAACTCGCTTTTTCGACCAGAGCGCCCCAAGTATTATAGAGAACATTTTGGAATCGTTGTAGACTGGACTACAACACTCTAAAATTTCATTAACTTGCACAATGCCGTTTTTGAGAAAAATGAGTTTGAATTTTGATGAATTTTGACACTATCGCAGCGGCACCTGTGATGACTTTTTGAACTTCCATCTGAAAGTGCTCATCGAGACGAAACCAAAAAGGTAAAATTTAGGTCGCTATGTTAATTAGAACCGGAAATAGAGGCCGGTCAATGTTCGAACTTTGACCCCTTATAGCTCGGGTCAGGGGTTATGGATCGACTTAAGGTTTTTTTTGTTTGATAGGTATAATCAACGGCTACAACATACTAAAATTTTAGCCCGATGCACAATGGAATTTTTGAGTTATTTAACTTTTAAGATTTAAAAATTTTCTTTTTAATAATAGCGCCCCTAGCGGTGGTTTTATGAACTTGCGATGTTAGAAGGGGAAGTGGCATTTCACGAGAGCTTTCCAAAAAGCCCTCACTTTTTAAATTCTGACAATTAGAACAGGAGTTATGGCCATTTTAAGAAAAAAAAAATTTTGACCCTTATAGATCGGGTCAGGGGGCCTTCAGTTTGGTATTCATCGAAAGCCATAAGTCCCAGCTATAACATACCAAAATTTGAGCTCGATCGATGCTATAGGGGCGGAGCCATTGAGAAAACAAAAAAAGGGGGGTATTCAAAATGGCGGAAGGAGGGTTGGGAGTGGGGGATCAATGCACCAAGTTGCAATTTTCATACGACATATAACCTTTGCCGAAAATCGCAAGTCGATATCTCTTTCAGTTTAGGAGCTATTAAGCTCTGAAGTGCGGCCGGCCGGCCAGGAACGTAACTTAGCCACCCATATATTCGTGATCAGGAAGTGATGAAACACATTTTGGCCAAATTTGAGCTCGATCGGACGACATGAAATATTGTTAGGATTATAGTAGGTGAGATTATTAAGAATCTCACCTAATACTTGTCTTGCCAAAGGTTTCAATTGAGGAAAAGTAATTTCATTTGAATATCGAGAGTCAACCATTAGGATATGGTAAGTCAAATTTGGAATTTCGGTCTAAAAAGCTGTCTTGTTATTCTGTATTTTTTATGGGCCGACGCGACGTGTCGATCCTTAGTTGGGATTTATTTAATTTGGGAATAATTAAATTAATTATTTAATTTAATTATTTAAATTTAATTTAAATATTTAAATTAATTTAATTTAATTTCATTTAAAAATTAAATTTTTTTAATTTATTTTTTTGCCAATTTTTTGTTCAGCTTATCTAATGATAAGCTTATGTACATGAACATGTACATAAGCGCCTTAGTGCAAACAAAACATTATTCAAATTATTTAAATATTTTAGCCAATTTTTTGTCCAGCTTATCTAATGGTAAGACCCTAATGTTTTACTGAAAATTTTTAGTGTAGGATCTGTTCTTATTTTTCATGATGAATGCTTATGTAAGTTTCTTCGAATTTGCGGAAAATATTAAAGAGAATACTTATGGACCAATTGGAATGAATAAAAGCTTATTAATATTTTTATTAAATGATCACGAAAAGCAGCTAAGTTTTGGCCCCATAATTGACGCTCCGCCACGTAACCCTTTAAGGACAAGTGGTACACTGGTATTCCAAAAACAGTAACCGTTTTTTTCTGACTATTTTGAGGACATAATAACATTCAGTTAAAAAAAAAGTTTTTATTTTTGGGACACCGGCCCTTAAAGGGTCATCTTTAAAGGGTTAAATCGGTTAAACCATTATCGGTTACAAAACCATTATTTTATCTACGACTTTTCTGCGAAATCTACGTAAAGTTTCTGCAGAAAAATCGCTAGATTTTAGCTGAGATTCTTTGCAATCTCAGCTTTTTCTGTCCATCAGCATTATAATTTTAAAAATGTTCAGGTAATGCCAGTACGTAGAGTAATGTACTGGGCACGCCAACGGCTTAATCCGAGAGAAACCTCTACGTAAATATAGACTACATTTCCATCAATTTCCGACTTTACCTTAAGAGAATCTTCACTTTCACAAGTTTCTTCAGGATGTTTTTCTTTTTCGTGTGGTGATTTCCCATCATATGATTTAAAAAGTGATTAGTTTGTATAGCAGCTGTTAGATGGAATATAAGGAGGTGAAATCTAAAAATATATATTTGAAGCTAAAGTCATGCGTCAAATTCAAGCCGAATTTCATTAAGGTCGGTTAAGCCATTTTCAAGAAATAAAATATCAAATTTGTGAATTGTCAGAATGATATCGTTAATTTTTCAAAGACTGAAAGTCTTTTTTTTTTGTTTGATTCTCAATAATTTTTACATCGTGTATACCAATATCAACAAAATGAGTTAAAATAAATATACATTATGAGGACATTGTATATTGTTTTCGGTTTTACAAGGTTAATGTAAATATCTATAAAATCAAGTTCCACATGTATCTGCAGCAGGTGCACAATTCAACCAGTGTGCTTGGCCTTAATGTCTCTGGCACTTACACATAGCCAAATACACAATGATATGGGTTTTCTAAACGTCCGGAGGATGCATTCACATTAAAGATATGTTTGAGCATCCGTCTCTGGTACCATTAACCAAACCCATAGAAATATCTGGGATTTCTAACAACAGCGCTTTCGAAGTTTCACCGAATGTGAAAATTATTCACCTTATTCATATAGAAACTATTCAATCTCCCGAACAATCACTGTTTGTAAATTATAGAAGCATTTCAAATGTGGTGCGTGTAATAAATTCATTGTCTTTTAGACAAAATGTTATCGTAAAATATGAGGTAAGGGAAGTATGCATCGGCCAATTAAGAAAAATGCTCCATAATTCGCTTAAAATAAATGATCTAAACCAATTTTTGACATTCTGAAATATGCCAATTGGAACTCCAGTATTACATTTATATCAACATTTGATTTCATAATATTTAGAGAAATTAGTTTTAAAAATATGGTAAAATTGCAATCATTACTGCAAACATTACTTCGGCCATATGAAAGCAGATGAGGAAAATATCGGCCGGGAGTGGAGCAGGCATCGACCGAAAAATAAAACCCTTTAAAAATATTATAAATTTGAATATTTTTCTAATTGATTACGTTGTACTCGAAGAAACACTCTCTTACATCCACCCCTTACCAGAACCCAACCATCAGGACCACTTTTTAGCACTTTCCAGGGAGATTTTTGGTGAAGGTTGTCTGCATCTTCTCATTTTTCACCATATTTTTGATCCAATTCTGGAGCTCGGACTTAAGGATAAGAAATCCAGTTTCAACTTGATTCACGATCCTCCGGTTCACAAGCTCACGTAGTACAAGCTTACCAGTAATTTCCCTTTTGAATGTCTTCCGGAAAGTTTATCATTCAGGGTCATTCTGGACACTCCATATTTTGCAGTCGTTTTCAAGAAGATTCTCGTGCCGTCATGACATCCAGCACATTTTTCAATCTTTCCTCTAATATTGCAGTTTCTAAAAGACCTCCTTCAAGATGTTTTGAAATGTGATGAGAAATGGCCGACCAGATCTGTACTTGGAACAAAACGTACTTCTTCTCAATTAACAAATTAATTCTAATTATGCGTAGCGAGACAATTAAAAAGTGTTCTAGTACTAAAAGTAGAATAATTGAGTAGTATTTTTTTTATTCAGAAATTTTCGTAAATAATTTAAATAAGGTATAACTCCTTATTTTGTGTCACTGAAATTCTAGTATAAAATCATAAGAATTTGAGAAATGGCTACTTTTTGATTAAGACTCTGACACAGTGATTCAATAAATTAGATGAATAATTATATTTTGTTAAAAAGTCAACGAAAAACTTAATTCAGAAGATCATATATGAACAAACGTAATATATTTTGCATTAGATAATTGGTAAAACGTAGTTAGTAATTTTTAAATATTCATTTTATCTTGGTGGCCGATATCTTCTGCAAGCTGGCCGATACAATGTGCATGGCTGATATATACTTCTCTTACCTTAGCACTTTTCTATGTTAGACTTAGTAATTTTCTCAGCTCATTTAAAATTTACTAGTATCTTAATCGTAAGCTCCGTATTGATAACTTTGTATAAAAACTCAATAAAGGACTCCTTGAAAATTGAGTTACTATAAGTGGGAGTTATTTCATTAAAATTTGTTTATTATAATCTTTTTTTTTTATTTTAAATAATGGCTTTTGAAGAGGTAGACACGCGAATTTTAAATTGCATTCCTGTTGTCTTTGATGAAACTTTAGACAATGTGGGAGGTGACGAGAAACACTACCCACCTCTCAGTCGGGTATGTCGACTAAATGGATTGGCAAACACATTCAACATCTACCCACAATACAGTAAGTAGTTAGTACTGTTCCGATGAACTCAATTTAACTCACATTATCTTGTGCCTAATCAAATCAGTTTGAGCTTCCTCTCCTGCATTCTCGCAAACCCTCTTTTACCAATTTTCCGAAAAGCTGAAGAATGGTGTTCATGAAAATTTCTCTGTGTCATGCAACATATCCATTTGAATCAACCACCCACATCCACATACTGGTTTATGCTGAAAATCATGGTGATTGTAAAAGTGCAAACAAAGCTTGTCAATGCACCCATCACTGATGGATTTTATTGGCGTATTGCTTCCAAAAGTAGTTCATTCTTTTCTATGATTCTTCTTACTCTGGGGTTTACGTTTTGAAGATAAAATAGGGTGTGCTTCTTTTATCAATTTGCTGATGACCCACCCATAAGATTTATTATATGTGAAGCATTTGACCAAATGTGTCGCCCTTTGAGAGAATTGCTGTCGAAGGTCCCTAAGAATTTCTACTCTCTAGTGAACTCATCGTGTCCTTCTTCGTTTTTCTCCCACCTCTTTTTCCATCAAATGGCTCCAGAGATGAGAAAAATGGACAGTAGAAGAAAAATATAGAGAACCAATGCCACAAGACACTGTTAATATTGGACAATGAAATCAACAGAGGCAGATAAATCACCAAAGTTGTGATATATTGGTTGTAATAATTTTTTCAAACAATATAAATATAACGAAAACAATAATCATTTTTTTTTAATTGGTAATAAACTAATACTTTAACAGTCTATAATTGAAACTGTTATTATTGTAAATGAAAAGAAGTTTAGAAATTGTACTAGAAATCGATGTCTGAGATTAAAGTTGCATAGCTCCTTTGGCTTAATGTAATACTAAAGGGATTGTAATTATTTGCTATTACTCATGTATATTTATTTAATAAATTAAAATTAAAATTTGATACTATTTTTTGTATATAAGTAATTAATATATTAGCGTTGTTATTTAGAGAAATAAATGATAGAAATAAATGTAAACGGAAACATACAATCTGTTCTTCAGATTGCCATGCCATAGTTAATTGGCGAAAATTAATTAATGAAGTTTAAAAATTCATTTTGTCTCACGGTAACAATACATTATAGGATCTGAAAAACTGAGGAATTTCGAGGATCGCTGATGTCATTCGCTTATCAAGGAAGAATTAAACAAAAAACTTAATTTTATTTACTTAATTTACGCAGATAGGAGATGGGACTTAGTCTTCATATTTATTTCATGTTGAAATATATTATTAAAAAACAGAAAAAAAATTAAACCACATGAAAGGTTGTCACATTCTTGGAGGTCTTTTTAAATTTGTGTATATTTCATACGAGCAACATAGATGAATTCTACTGATATCTTCAAAAGAAACGATATTTTCCTAACAGTTTCAAACATCTTTCTCTTTTAATGCTAATTAACGTTTTAATTTTCAAATTTTGGACTACTTAGAATTTCCATAATATCGTAAGTAGTGCTCAGATCTTTTGACTGTCACAATAAGAACTACAAAAAAAAAATCTTTTAAAAAAAGGATATTTAACGGTTTTCTGATATTCAAAGATGTGAAAAGATATGGAGGGAGACAATAGAAATATTTTATGCACAAGACAACTACTAAAACCGGAGGCAGCCAAAATCCCGAAATCCGAAAGCCCGAAAGCCAAAATCCCGAACGCCAAAATCCCGAAAGGGCCAAAATCCCGAAAGCCAAAATCCCGAATGTTCGAAATCCTGTAAGGGATGAAATTATGGAAGATAATATGTAGAATAATTTCACAAGACACAGAAAATTTCCCTTTGCCTCCAGCAAGCGCGGGAGCTATCGTGGGAGTAGCTTCTATGACACTTTTAATAATTCGAGATTTTGTCTTTCGGGATTTTGACTGGGACCAGTTATGAATGGTTACGAAGCTTTTCGAAAATACATTTTCATAAAATTTCATAACTCCATTTCGGATAAACTCTTTAAATCTATAAAACATCAGTCACAAACTCAACAGGAATGGAACATCAGAAATTAAAAAACGAATGTTATTTAAATTTTAGTTTTGTATAATAAATTTAAGATAATTCAATTCTAAAATATTTCAGAGTTAGGAATTTTCTATTAGAAGTGCTGTCAAAGTGTTTTAACTCATTGGATCTTTTGTGTTTCTTTAAAACTTTCATAATCTACTTTAACGGCGTTATCACACTTGCACATTAAAATTTTAATGTGATTCACATTAATTGTCGCTCGTGAGCGTCCAAATATGTTATTTGTGTCTTTGAGTCACTTAATATTTGCTTAATATTGATAAAGAAGTGGACTTGGCCTGCAAAAATAAGTTTAAATTTACCTAAAGAATAAATATTTTTCACATTAAAAAATTAAAGAGAAAATCGCATTAATTTTTCGCATTAATGGTATAAATCAATTTATATCAAATTTTGCGGGCCAAGTCTACCTTTTTATCAATAAATAGAAAAACCCCAAATATTAAGTGACTCAAAGACACAAATAACATATTTGGACGCTCACGAGCGACAATTAATGTGAATCATATTAAAATTTTAATGTGCAAGTGTAAGTAAGCCTCATACGAAAGATCCTTACATTTGAAAGATCATTTCTTTGAATTTTTAATTTACATATTTGTTTTTGTTACAATTTTTCCATCAAAGAATTGCCAATTCTTCTCCCCCTATTGTAAATCAAAAGCATTATTGATATTCGAGATATATCAGTTTTTCAAGTGGATGATGGTTGTGGATTGATAAAATCAGCCGAATCAATCCTTTCAGTTGTAAAAGGACATATTGCCCATAATGGGAAATAATGAACAAATGACGAATTCGTTGCTATTCTACTTTGATATTCCATTGCAATCTTTGCAGAAGGTCGCTCTGAGATGGTCAGAAGCTCTCTCACCCGGCGCCTCCACACTGTATGTGTGAGTATCTTCCGTTTAGGAGTGCGCAAGTGCAAACCAATTTCTTTGCCCTGGGACGAGCGAGAAAGTGTGGAGCATTTTGTCTTTTTACCCTGTCACCCAGCACCCCTTTTCAGCTCCAGCATATATTTCTCATCGACACTTGAAATTGTTCCAGTAGACAGGCAGAAAAACTGAGTGGAAATAATAGAATAAAGCTCATGAGCTTAATTGTTGAACTTTTGCACACGTGGAGACAATAGAGTGAATTATTTAAACAGAAAGAGAAATTTAATTAGCGTCGTAATTCCCCAGAAAATCACTGCAGAAGTTTTGAACTTTAATCCTTCAATTGTACGCCTTCCTCTTTTTTTTCATGACCTCGCTCTGTGCAAGACAAAAGAATTCCATCCATTTGCATTAATTCACAAACTTTAAATATAATCTTTAGTCTGTGTTTCCGCCTCATGCCCTCTTTTCCATCGTCGTTTCGACACGAACAACCAAGGTCTGAGGAAGAAACTCTTTTAGAGTGCGACTTGCTATCAGGGAAATGAAACTCCATTAGATAATACGATACCAATTTAAGAATAATGAACTTTAGCGCCAAGTAATACGGAGTATTTTATACATTCAACATAAATTCTTATGGCCCACCCGTACCATCAATCCTCTTTAATATTTTCTTACCCATCCCACATTTTAATTAATGATTCAAACCAGTGTCACGTAGGATATATTTGTCGCGGGATTTGAATATAGACGATGTGGTTGATGAACTTCATTCGAATTTTAGGTATGAGGGCTATTCTGGTTTACCCTCATAACTAGAAATTTAAGTAACATTTCGACAATGTTGCAAATTTTCATAAAATTAATAGGAAGGTTGAAAATTTGGCTTTTTATTTTCCATTTCACAGACAAAGCTCTTTTAATCCAATTCATCTGGTTCGAATTTATAAAACATTCAAAGAAACATTTCATTTTTAGTAGAATCTCCAGCAAATAAATTTTATGTGATAACTGGCAATAACTTTTTGTTAGGATCCTCAATACATTTTTTATTAGTTACGATGTCGTTTGGGGTAAAAATTTTTTTTTGAGCATATTATGGATTGCTTCTGGAATATTATACTATTGCTCTTGAGACATTAAAAAAAAAATCGAATTTTAAATTTGGTAAATTGATAAAATATCGACGGCTCCATTCTATACTATTCTAAGCCGTGTTAGAATTATATTATTCTGAGTGAGTAACATGTTGTTTCTGGCAACGAGATCTACAGCTGGTGAAAATTAAATGGTCATCCGACGTCCGATAGATGAACATTTTCTAAAAAAAATCCAAAAACACCATATAGGAAATCGTATAGGAATCGTATAGGAATCGTCAATATTTAAAAAGAATTTTGTAAAACTTGTAATTAAGTTTAAAAAAAAACGAGTAAACATCCTCAGACGACTGCTGTGATAGAGCACTCGCCTATATAGCCAAAGGTCCTCTGTTCAAGTCCGAATGGGGAGTGGGGACAGAAATTTTTCCTGTCTCAGATGAGAACTGAGAATTCGGTACTCTCACGTTCTCTTGGGCCTCCAAACCAAGTTAAACACATGTTCAAAACACTCCTTAATCAATTGAATTTTCGTTTAATTTCAATTTATTTAATACATAATTCAATTAAAAATCACGATCTTACAGGGAAAAAGTAAAATATTCCATGTAACGATTTACAAACTAACTCCGTTGCCTTGGAAATTGAAATTAAAATCACATTACTTCCTTGCCTCCCTTGCAAACTGTAAAAACGTTAAATCGGCACTTTGATTATGATCTCGAATAGGTTATATATAATCGGCTTCTTTTCAATCGACTTCATCACAAGTTGCTTGGCTTTCCTTTCCTTTTTAAAAATATCTAAATTATCTCGATTGGTTTTGGGTAAATGTTTAAAAATCCAGGGTAAATTTTCGTTTAATGCTCTGAAATTTTTTAAAATATTATTAATAACGTCCTAAATGTTCAATTATTATGTGTACCCGGGATACAAATGTCGTAAATTCTTATAACTTTGATTCTCTCTTGCGAATGTTATCTACAAACTGCTTTTTGACATTTTTTGACACTATCTGAATTTTAATGAAATAAAAAGTAAAATTGTGTCTTTTAGAATTTCGTACTGATATTTTAACATTTTCTATTTTGTCGAAAAATGATATCTTATATTACTGTTCGAACTCAAAGGGAGAGCAGTTATATAATCGACTTCTTTTTCAACTTTTCACTGTTCTGGAACTTAAACGGTAAGAGATATCGACTTCCGGTCTTCGATGACCCCTCCACAAATGACATTATCTCGTACCCAACCTCTTTACTTTTCCCCCCTCCCCTTTCGTACGTTCCCTATCCCTCAAAAATAATAGGTCAAAAATGAGGTTTTTCCAATTTTGCAAAAAATTGGCCCAAGCTTTTTCAATGATTTTCGGATATGTTTTAGAGCTAGTCCAGGCGAACATTTCGCCCAAACATACCTATGAACGGAAAATTCGCTATTTTGAATTATTGAAGGTCAAAGTTCAACCACTTTGGAAGGCTCATTTTTCAACCGATTTGGTTAAATTTGGATTTTTGGAAAGGTACCGCAATTTCGAACCCGGCTGCATCGGTCTTCATCGGTAATGAATCGGTTAAGTACCGATTTTTTGATTTTCAAATGCTTTTGTGATTTATGAATCAATTTGATCTCTAGTAGATCAGTGATTCCAAAAGATTATGCAAAAAATTAATTCACGGTGAGCTCTATCTCGTGAGTTCGAGCATTCCGCAAAGCTGGGACGCTTTGCCATCTCTTTTTATTTATAAGAAGTTTGTATATTTAGCATTCAAGATACTCAGCTCAGCATAGCATTTGTAGTAAGCATATTTTTAAAATGAAAATCACTTGAAACTTTTTATAATTTGCTGACTATTTAAGAAAAACCTAGGTGATCGTCAAAATTTCATTTTTTTTTCTTTCTTTCACCAATTAATAAATTTCTTAGCAACATAATATTTTAAAATTGTGGGGCTACTTGAAAGCTCTCACTTTCGTTTATGTCTGACCTTTGCACTTCGTAAACACTGCTCTAAATTTTCCCCGAAATGATCCACCCCTTCATTCATGTTTCATATGGGTTCAAGGAGGTCGGAGGTGGATTCGACATTTATTTCAAAAATAAATGTGGCAATTGGTGAGGAGTCATCCATTGAATTGACAACTTCAAGAGAAAAGCTTGTGTGTGTTTGTTTAATTGCACTATGAAGTTACCACCTTTTCAGTGGTTGGGGAAAGCTCATGTGTGGGGATTCCCAGGGGGTGTATGGCCTGGGATTATAGACTAGAACTGGTGACGTTGAACTTGACACAAACGATAATGCTGTAATTAATGTTAATGACTGTGCAAAATGGGATCACACTCCTTCGTGGAACACCTCACAATGGAATGCTGGTAGGATGGTTTGTGGTGTCATAAAATGTGTATATCGTGAGCTTTTCTTCTCCCATTCCCTGTTAAGATCCATTGCTGAACGATTTCGTACGCCTTGTGTGTGTCACCTACGTTATTCGGCAAATTGTATAAAAGATATACACGGGTATGACTTGCACACACTCATAAGATGATTCGAATGCTTCCTCATCGAAAAATCCTTGGTATGAGGTGCTTTTGAAAATTACCAAGGAAATCCCTTATCTTTCCACTACCACATATCCACGCGCCATGTCTTTTTCCTCGTTCAACTATTTGTTACTTTTAACATCACGTTGGAAGAAAGTTTGTTGGCTGATGGAATGAATATATCACAAACGACCCACTCACCTGATAAGAGTATTTTCTTCCTTGGCAATAATACTTCCAAAAAGCTCTCTTATAACATTTAACATAGCACCTTTCACACAGAATGACTCCCAAATTCTCAACGTGCACAAAAATTTTGCTACAAAATATCAAGGGATTTACCTTTTTGGAAATACGATATTTATATATACCATATACTACCCTATAATGTACAATGGGTGAATTTTATTGTGTCACTGAAGACCAAAAGTAGGGCTCACTTTACCTTCGATATCTTGCTGTGTTCATCTTTGATTTCATATTTGGACCCAAAATTCGTGTCATTCTCTGAAAAGCAATTTCATCACATACCCATATGTTACTTCCTCAATCATTTCCCATTTCATGGTGATAAAGAAATCCCAACAATTTTACCTATAGATGGATCCCTTTGCAATTAAATTTTAGGTATACCAGAGGGCGGAGTATGTGCTACAGTAAAATTCCAGGAAGACACTTGAGACATTATTGATTTTCTTTTTATACTCTTGGTTACCAGTGTACAAAACACTGGCCCAGTTCGCGTGCCTCAAGTGAATCAACAAGTACGGTGTTTTATACAGTGCACAAAATTAAATAATTTATCACTAAATCTTCGTGTTTAAAGGCATTATTCTTTAAAGCTTCTTGTGTTGGGCATGCGATTTTGAATTTTGCACAGAGGGGAATTCAATTTTTACTATTCTGAATATTGCAGGAGTCAGTTTATCTAACAATAACCCTAAAAAATTTTATAGATTGTGTGCTGTTTTTCTCCTAAAAACATTAGAGTAAGGAGAGTACGAGCAGACAAATATTCTTGGACGAATCAGGAAGGAAGAAACAGCGAGCACCGCATTTTTGACCTTATATGTGGATAATTGGTTTATACTAGGGCTCATAACAAATTAAAGAAGAACCGCAAATACTCTACTTCATTAAATTCCTCATACATATTTTCAAAATTATTGTCTTACGTTTAATTTTTTCCATGATCGTTAATGTACTCATTTTTTTCAATTTTTGGAATAAATTTTAAAAAGAAAATCAAAAACCTAAAAACAACTGTCAACACAAACACAGCCATCCACTGTTTAGTTTAGTCCAATTCACCACACAGTTACCCATTTGAACTTTTACTTTTTAAAACGTTCATTTATTATTTTAAAAATTGGAGAAACAATAAAGATAAACAGAGATAGAACGCGAGCTGCTTCACGGCGAAATACTTTCTTGAGCACATCAACAAAGTTTATGAAAGCCTAGTTTCAAACCAAGTTTCTGGAAGCAAAAATTAAAAACAAGTCCAAAGCTATAATTTTGATGTGTAATATTTCTGAAAGACTTCAATCCGATGTGAACTACTAAAGAAGGTCTACATAGGGACCGAAAGCACTGGGCAAGATGAAAAAAGTTTTTAATGACCTTTTTCACTGACGAACATCGGAATAGTCCCTGTGAAAAAAAGATCATATAAATAAACTATATGAATATTTAATTAAAGAATTTTTCTCGTCTGTTTAGTCGATATTCGGAAACTGCCCATAAGAACAACACCTCCTTCGCTATGAATCTAACGTTCTTTAAGAGTCAGTGAGATTTCATCTTTTGCTTTAATTCGTAACGCTTCACATTGGAGCTCATTTTTTAATCTGTTTCAAAGTTGTAATGATCTGAAATAAATTTCAATTCAATTGCATCACTCTGTTTATACGGCCTCTGGCATATTTTTGTTTCAAAGATAATTTACTCTCACTACTTCTCCTCTACAGCGCAAACAGTTAAGAATCCGAGTTAAGAATCGTAAATTCTTTATTGTAACTTTGACCTTACTTTGAGCCCTTTGAACATTCGCAAGGATCTAAAGCAGATGTAAGAACTATTACTTCGAAGCACAATAAAATAAAATATAAAATGAATTATTATTGTACAGAGATACTTTGCAGCATGTATCTATGAGATGACTTCTCGAGGATTTTTTAAATTCCTTAAAAATATACATTTTTCCTCTTTATGTTTGTTTCAATACTTTTGGTCACATGTTTTAAAATAAAATTTTACACTATGTAAATATTTGTAACGCACTCTATTTGTTGTGGTTTATTATACTGCTCGAACTCAAAGAAAGAGCAGTTGTACACTTCTCTTTTTTTCTCAATTTATCACCGTCCTGAAGCTTACACCGTAAAAGATTTCAACTTCTGGTCTTCAGTGATTCCCACTAAAAAAAGCAATATCTCCTAGAAGTGTTTTTCCTTTACCCCCAACTTCCTCCAACAGTTTTTCAATATATTGAAATTAAAATTAAATTGATTATATACATTGTCTTATTAGCATTGCTGAAATTCTAAATGAATTTTATTAAACTGTTGGTTTTATTCAATAATCTGAAGTGCTCTTCCATTGTATTTGAGATTTATTTTTAGTTAAACACAATATTTTATTCTCTTTTTTTTACTATCCAATTTTATATTTTTGGTTAAGACACAGAATCCCTTCATTTCCCTTATTCTTCCAATTTACTCGTCTATGCATATGTAAGTAGCCTTAACATTTGGGATTCAAATTCAAGATTGAAATTTAAATTCACCTCAGCATCCATGTCAAAAAGAAACATAGAGACGTAAAGTGTTTGAAGCTTTCATCACTTATCAGCCCCTTGTTGATATTCCTGACATTATGAACTTTGTCTGGAAATAATTCTCTTTCTCCTTCTGTAACTTTCTTCTCCGCAAAATGAGGTGTGAGGGTGTATCAGCAACTTTGTGTGAGAGAGATATGTAAACCCAACCGAAGGGTTTGGGTTTGCGGGGTCAGAAAACACCACGAGGATGTTCACAGGAGTAGCTCCAAAGCACACAAACCATGAATATGAGAAGAGGTGTGAAAGGTTGTCATCAAAATGACATTTATTTTATCTGATATAATACACCAAGGTTTGCTGAAATATATTTGCATATTAATGATGTTAAGGTGGATGGAGTTTCATGCTCGATGGAGGTGAGACGTTGCACATAAGTAGGGTGTGCTTTGCCTAGCAAATATTTTCAATTATATTGAGAATTACTTGATCGTTAATCGTGCTTTTTTAAAACCATAAAAGTTCTAATACCTTAAGACGTTAAAAGTCTATATCAAGTGGAAAACAATCGTATCAGAGTTCTTACTTTTTTTATTCACATGTTAAACACCCATTTTTTATATAAATTTCCATGGACGTTTAATAAAAGGCAGTAAGATGTTCTATTGATTTTCAAGCATATTTTTTGCTTAAAAATTACTAGTGCTAACATATGGAGGGAAGGTTTTCCCAGAATCTCTTTTTGTTAAAATATTCTGGGATTCATAGAAATCTGAGTGGCCACAAATTCAACTAGATTTTGTATATCGCCGGTTCCAGTCCATACTATACTATCTCAGAATGATAATTTTTCAGGAGATTGACTTAAATTTTGAAATATTTTATACGGCTCCTGTTGCTTTTTTGGCAAAATGGAATAACCCGACACCCAGGTTTGGGTCGGATAACCCCAATATTTTCATCAATTATTGGACTTAATACCAGTGGATGGTCGAGTCGAACATGAAATTTGATTTTATAGTAGATTTCCTCAAATTTGGACATTTGCGGGGTGTAGATGACATTTCTCACTTCTCAAATTTGAACAATATTTTCAAAAAACGTAACGGAATTCATGTGAAATGTACTTTTCCTAAATTGTGGAGCTCAGAGGCAAAATGACACATATCCTATGCTTTAGCTATTGGATATGTGTCATTTTGCCTCTGAGCTCCACAATTTAGAATTAGATAAATAACTTTAGAGAATATATCAATGTAATTTGTTGTGAAATATATGGAATTTGTTGCGGAAGTCAATATAATACGATAATAATGAGGAAACACCAGAGAAAAATAGTTCTAATTCAGACTTCACGCAAAAATTTCTTCACATAACCTCAAATTTTACATTTTGAACTCAACCGTCGGTCGTTCAAATTTGAGGAGTTTAAATTTGAGGAACTCGACTGTATTTATGTATTAATCCAATTCAAGCTCTAAGTTGTAGGGAAAAAGAAATTATTAAAATAATCCTATATAGATCCTGCGAAGGAGATCATTTTCTAAGTTCTTCAAAACTCTTTCTTTTCTACTTCCTCCACAGATACTGTTTTCCTCGTCTTACAAACGCATATGCGTGGCCTTCCCGAAGTATAGAGCTTAAGTGTAAAAACGACACTTAAGCCAATATTCTGCGATTTTCATCCCAAAACGGATAGTTGGAGCTATAGGAGGAACAAGGGCACATTGTGGTGGGGGGTATATCGTGAAGAATTCACTACCCTTCCTAGCCAATTAAGAAGCAAATTATCCACAAAGAAATTACAAATGTGCAAAGAAAACTATAAATTTTGTACATTTTTCTGAGCGAATTTGAAGATTTGAAGACCAAGGAGTTCAAATGCGAATGATTCGGAACTGGTTCTTCTTCTAGGTTAAACTGTGCTAAATACAGTCAGAGCTGGATGCCCAGAACTATCTCTCGGAGTAATGTAATATATAATTCCAAGTCGACTTAAGATAGTATGGTTTGGCACCGTCGATGTATGTTAAGCAAATAGTGTGTGTTTGAGAAGGTCTGGGGTGTTCCGGTGGTTTCTGATGAATTAATTTACGTAGAGACCACATGAACCGCACGTATACAGCAAATCCAAGAATTATTGTGTTCTGAAGCCCTCAAATACACATTTATGTAAATTCATAACATACAGTGTCTCATCCACTGTTTAATTGTATCCACAGACTATCTCTCTAATTGCAAATTCAATTTATTTGCATTTTTCAGGCAATAACGTTAATTAGTCATGTCTATTTTTTATTTTCATCTTTCAAATTGATGATCAATTTTCTGAATTTTATGCAAAACTTCCATCTTGCAATTTCATCAATGAATGCGAAATTTCACGTAAAATTTGTAAAAAAAAGAATGAAAAGAGTAGTAAATGAGAAAAATTCTCAAGACTTATTGAAGATGAAGAAATGTGAAGTAAAATTCACGATAATTGGCAAAGTTTTCATCAACATGTTCTGGAAAATTTGTATAATTGTTGAAATTATTTCTTGTTATGGGAAAATTTCTTCATTCAAAACAAAGAAACTTTCACATTATCCCTTCACATTTTACTTTATCCCAATTAGTTAGAATTTTCGACATCTTCTCCCCATTTTCGTGATCCCTATTTCTTAAACACTGTACCACAAACTTATATTGGTCAGAAGATTCTCTAATGGCATTGCGAAGTCCAACATGAATTTTCCATTTAAATTTCTCTGCTCATCTTCCGGGAATTGAATGTTAACCTCAATTAGACAATGAGTTGATATAATGTTGGGGAAATTTCTTCTACAAATAGAAGAGAAAGTGTAGTGATTTAGTGTTGACTTAATTAGCCGTTATAACATTTATTGGTTCTGGAATTGTAATACAAAAAGGTTACTTTAATTTATCAGTTTCAAGAAGTTACCTGCAATTAAAATAAGACATTTTTTTTATAGAAAAAAGATTGAGGAGCAAATTTCTTACTATTAAAACTCCACAGAGAGAGCATAATAAATACCTCGATTTTGAGATATAACGTATGGCCAGTGAAATCTGGCCAAAGTGTGTGTGTTAATTCTTTGAAGGTTGTAAAATCTGAATTACGAGTTCGAGCCATAGTTCCATCATTTTGGAGAACTTTTTTTTATAACAATTTTTATGCAAAATAATTATTTATATTTCTTTTAAAGTAAAAATTGAGGATTTTCCAAATTTTGGACAAAGAAAAAGGAACTTGGCAAATTTTACTCCTACAACCTACAACTACATGTTATTTTATTGTACGATAGGAATTACTTGTGAATTTTAATCTTGTTGAAAGCTTTAATTAATGTCATGAATTAAATATACTGTATTCAAAATAAGAGGCACTTGCAGGACTTTTTGGAATGGAGAGATTTCTGAAAGAACATTTCAATCACTCATTTTCTCCTTGAATTTTCATTGTTTCCACTTTGTTAAAAAAGAAAATACAATGGGAAATTTTCATTTCATTCTTCACTTTCCGATCAAAGATTTGTGTAAAGAGAGTATGGAGAGACTGTAAAAATGTTGAAGTATGAAACTTTTACAGCAAATTTTACGATTGAAGCAATAATTATTTCAATGTTAGCACCAAAACAAGACTTTGCCTTCTATTTTATAACCATGTCGTATCCTTACGATACTTTTAACATTTTTCCGCGATATCTTTCTTCTTCTGTATTCCTATACATAGTTATACATAAAGCATTCTTTCTTATTAATACTCTAAAAGAAAAAATAAACCGTAATGAATAACAAACTACTGATTTTGGCCTAAAATCATTTCATGTTGAGAATATTGTAAAGAGAATATTGAATAACAAAAGGAATATTAATAAATTAGTTAGCTTAGTTAAATTTTAATAGTTAATTCGTGACATTGTTAAGTACTTTAATAAGCAGGAATTAGGATTAGGCAGCTTTGGCGATCGAAATAAGGTCATAAGTCGTTGTTCTTCACAGATAATCTCCAAATTACCCCCAGAAATCGTGACCAATCCTTAATTTGATATTTTATGTGATAGCTAACGCTAAGCGCGATATACAAATGAAACACTAATTCTCAATAATTCTAATTTTTCTGAACTTTTTTTTTAGTGGAAGTGGTGGCTTATATAAATGCAGTATCTTGCCTGGTACGCCTAGGCATTGAGGATCAACAAGTGCGAAAAATTTACGTATTAAGTGGTAAAAAAATGAATAAATGAAAGTTATAATTAAAACACTATTTCGATTTTTTTGTTTGCGATGTGAAAAGCTGCATTTTAAAAATAAAGCTCTGATTCAATTAGCATTATTTAGTAACAGAATATGAGAATTATTAGGTGAGATTCTGAACAATCTCTCCTACTATAATCTTAACAAAATCTAATGTCGTCCGATCGAGCTCAAACTTTGCCAAAACGCGTTTTGACACTTCCTGATCATGAATATATGGGTGGTTAAAAACCGTTCCCGTCCGTCCGTCCGTCCGTCCGGCCGCTCGAGATATCGACTTGCGGCTTTCGGTAAAGGATATAACCTTATCGTATGAAATATATCGTATGAAAATTGCAACTTGGTGCATTGACCCCCCACCCCCACCCCAACCCTCCTTCCGCCATTTTGAATACCACCTTTTTTTGTTTTCTTAATGGCTCCGCCCCTATGGCATCGATCGGGCTCAAATTTTAGTATGTTATAGCTGGGTTTTAGGGATTTCGATCAATACCAAACTTAAGGTCCCCCGACCCCCTGACCCGAGCTATAAGACTCTAAAAAAAAATTATTAAAATGGCCATAATGGTGCTATTCCAATGCAAAATGAGCATGTTTTTTTAGCACATTACTGTTTTCAAGTACTAAAAGACCATAACTGTTCCCACATGTTAGTTCAATTAATGTCAGATGGCATTGTGATCGGGTGAAAGCTTGCTTGGCGTGAATATTCGAATTCGGATTTCGGTTGGGAAATCGACAAGATTAATTTAATGTTTTCACTTTTATAGTATTTTCTACATTTTCTTTATCATGATATACAAGATGTAAGGTTCTTGTTTCTACACAAAACTTTATATTTTACCCCGTCCTTGTTCTGTTCCAAAATCACCAAATAGTCATGACAGGAACCAACAAAAAAAAAGTTCAACCGAAATCCAAATTCGAATATTTTCTCCGAGCAAGCTTTCACCCGATCACAATACCATCTGACATTCAGTCAGTGTGGAGTAACCTGTCATGTCAGCTTGGTGGCGTAATGCAGGAAGGTCGGGAGATGGCAACTTTAGCCTCGACCGCGAGTTTTCCCAGGTTTTCCCGTGAATGCTCAGTGGTGAAAATTCAGAGAGCAGCATTACTATTCTCTCTCTCTCTCTCTCTCTTCTTTTTATGTTTTGGCTGTCAGACTCAATCAGGTCCATATAGCCAATTACTATTCTCTACTCATTATTTTCTTTGAAATGACGTATGGGAACAGTCATGGTCTATTTTAGTACTTGAGAACAGTAATGTGCTAAAAAAACATGGTCACTTTTTCATTGGAATAGCACCATAACTCCGGTTGTAATTGTCAGAATTTAAAAAGTGAGGGTGTTTTGGAAAGCTCTCGTGAAATTCCACTTCCCCTTCTAACATCGCAAGTTCATAAAACTACCGCTAAGGGCGCTATTTTTAAAAAGAAGATTTTTCAATTTTCTAAGTTCAATAACTCAAAAATTTCATTGTGCATCGGGCTGAAATTTTAGTATGTTGTAGCCGCTGATTATACATATCAAACAAAAAAATACTTAAGTCGATCCATAACCCCTGACCCGAGCTATAAGTTGTCAAAGTTCGAATATTGACCGGCCTCTATCTCCGGTTCTAATTAACATTTTGAGCTAAATTTTGGGTTTTTGGTTTCGCCTTGATCAGCACTTTCAGATGGAAGTTCAAAAAGTCACCACAGGTGGTGACTTTTCGGTCGTCAGAATTCATCTAAATTCAAACTCATTTTTCTCAAAAATTCCTTTGCGCAGGTTAATGAAGTTTTAGAGTATTGTAATTCAGTCTAGGATGTTTCCAAAATGGTGCGTAAGTGCGCTGCGGTTTTAATAGAACCGGAGAGATGAGGGGTCAAAGTTCACGAAATTCAAAAAATCAAATCTCCGGTTCTATTTAACCGATTTTGACGTGTAAGGGCTTAAACGAAAGATCTCACCAAATGCTACAACTTTCTAGAACATTTGAACTTCGTGAAACCAACACCAGGGACACCACAGTCGAAAAACCAAATTTAATATCACATAACCTCAATTATCTCGACTGTCGCTGAACCGATTTTGATGATTACTTCGACATAATTGTAGAGGACATTTGTGTCTATATTTCGTCCATACATCATTTTCCGCTCAGACTACGCTCTCTCTTCGATTTTGTCGTTTAAGTGTGAAAAAATTGATTTTTCCCATAATAACGCTTTGACACCACTCAACTCAGATGCCAATTTGACTGCTTCTACTCTACCAAGACACTTAAAATAGAGCTTTAAATGAAAAGTCTCACAAAATACAACAATTCTTTGATATAGTTGAAGTTCATCAAATAAACACTTGGGGCGCTCTGGTCGAAAAAACGAGTTCAGAAACAAACAACGTCGATTATCTCAGCTTCTGATTAATCCATGAGATCTATTTTATGGAAAAATTATAGAGAACATTCTGGTCTACATTTCAGCTATATAAGGTAAAGTACCCTTACTCGACCGGGTTCCTCTATTCGACCGGTGGGTCAATTTTTGAATATTTGATGGTGAATTTCATCAATTTCTATGAATTTGTCACTGATTCGTATTATTTAAAGAATAATTGACCTATTAATGTTAAATCATACACAAAATATTATAGCAAATATATACAGGGTGGTCTGATACTTCAGCGTTGAAACGGGATCCAGAAGGCCCGAAATACTTCTGATTCATTCAGGAATATAGTCCATTGCTGGTTGAACCATTGCACCTTAATGGCACAGCAATTGTGAACTATGCCACGTCCTAGAAGCCAAGATTAAATAATGTTAATGTTAATTAAATTGAATAAATAAACCTACCGGTCGAATAGAGGAACCGGTCGAATAAAGGGTACTTTACCTTATCACTTTTCTGTCACTCCATCCAAAACTTTGATATTTTGGTTTAAATAAAAAATTGTATAATTTAACGAATTTGATTCAAGGTAATTGAATGGCGTCACCCAACTTCAGCTCTAAATCGAATTTTTAAGAATCTTACCTACATAAGCCAGTTAGGATTATCTGTCCCTTTACATTAAGGTAAGATGAGGTAATTTGGAATCATGGCCATTTGAAACTCTGAGATTTCCTAACAGTTGCAAAAGGAAAAAATGACGAAGAAGAACTCTCGAATGTAAAGTCTTGCACTTCTTTGTGGTTTTATTATTCTGACCATCTGAGACAGTGAGAAAATCTCAAAAATCCAAAATAAACATGATTTCGAATTACCCTATCTTTTCCTACTCTATTGATATATATATATATTTGCAATATTTATATTACAATCATTACACTACTAGAGTTGCATTGTTTAGAATTACGTGAACGTGAACATTTGTATACCAGACGAAACGTGGTGTTAATAAATACGCGTCAAAAATGGTATTTTTTGTATGAAATTCTCCCAAAGAGAATTCTCTTCAAGAGCTAGTTTAACTCATCAGCCAGCAGGTTATTTGCTTTTTTGATTTCAGATTAATCAATTTCGAGAAATATTGTCGATCGCTAATTTTTTTTTTGAATAAGGTCTACGAAAATTAGTCCCAGAGACTGAATTTTCAAAATTTTTAAATGAAAATTTCAGAAAATATAGTTAATTGTACTTTTATATGCTAAAAGCTTGAGTTAAACATTTTTTTTATTGTGTTGGAAAAAAAGAAATATAGAAAAATATGCTGTGTTTTTTTGTCTATTTTGACACACGTAACTTCTTAAGAATCTACTGAGAGAAATCCGAAAAAAATACCATTCCGGAAATGTTAATTTTACCCTGCAGCATTGACCCGAAATCGGTGTAAATATTCTGCTTTTTAGGTGTATTAGGGGTTAAAGTTACCATTTTTCATGTTATTTTTACCCTTGAAAAGGTGTAAAATTAACATTAAAAAATGTTGATATATTTTTATACCTAAAAAGTGTTAAAGTTATGAGGAAAAAAAGTTAATCGCACCCTCGTTTTTTTTCTCAGTGAAGGGACAAATGGGACAAACGGTATCAGTTATCCAAAGCTTCAGGTGTTTTATGCTTACTTTTCAGAAAAAATTAGAATTATACTTTTCTGAGTATACCATTTTTTGAACTATTTTTTTTTCTTGTGCTTCCTGTTTTCCTTCATCATCGAGCTGCGGGTGATTTTATGTGGATCAGAGAGCGGAAATGGTTTCATAAAGCAATTTCGTTTGTGTTGAGCCCGAAATTGCGCAAGTTGAAAAAATTCCATCTATGCCTCAGAAATTCACACAATCCCACCAACGCACAAACATTGTCTTCGCAGAGTAAATTCCTATTTAATAAGAAAGTAAGTGGTTTTAATAATCATTTGTGTTATAAATTTAGCACATTACACGTAAGACTCTAATAACATTCTTATTTACTCACTGTCGTCAATTTTGCCTCAGCCCACGGACTATTCGTTGTTATCTCCGTGGAACAAGGTGTAAGTGAGAGGCATCTGAGGTATCCGAAATACGGTGAGAATCTAAATATCAAACACCTGGATACATTGTAAAATCCCACAAAACACTTTTGACGACTTTGGTGGCGAATGGCGCTGCCGGTGCTGGGTAGAGCTTTTGCCAAAAGGGGGTTTGGGGTTGATGCGAATGGGTGGAACAAGTGGATTTTCTTTAATCCTATTTCCATGAGCTTGTGTGTATCTTAAGTACGGAACAATCCCACCCGACTATGTTATAAATTGTAGAAAATTTGTTCTCATTTGCAGACTCTACCAGCAAACTTGCGTCGGGATTAATTATCTCACATCAGCATTTTTGTCCTATGCCTGTGCATCATTATTCGCTTGGATTATTTACTTGATTATTTACCAGATTATTGGGATCCGAGAGAGAAAAACTGTTTTGTGTAATTGATTTCCGGAATGGTCATGTAGGACATCATAAGACATGTCTTCTTAAAATTATTACTGTAATTTTATTTTTTTCTATGGTAATTTAAACTAAAAAATTGCCAATTATATGGATGAAAGAGCAACAGCATGCAAAAAAATATCAGATGGCCTAATCTCAAACATTGTTTGAGAAAAAGACAAATTGCTCCATTTCTATAAATGACCCAAATTTCATTTTCTACTGACGAAAGCAACATTTCGTTACGACCTTTCATTTCTCAGAGTTGACATAAATATTGGTTATTTTCAGATGATATTTGTCCACAATTTCTCAGCTCAGTCTCAAGAAGACCATAAGTAACTCGTTCAATAACTACTGTCCATTTGCCAATTTTTCAACTCCAGATAATTGTACAACTCTATATCTACTACCATCATCTGTTTCCATCCCCAAAGTACTTTTTCTTGAGTTCTATTTTTTCAGAGCTTTTCGAAGTATTTGTTCATCAAGCTTACAAATCTCTTCGAAAATTCTCCCTCAGAATGTTCAATACGTTAATTGTTTAGAGAAGACAGAGTATAAGGAGAAACACGACAATTCATTTAATTGTTTCAGCATTTCTCTACTCAACACTGTATGTTTTGGATGCTGAAAGGAATTCCTCCTCCAAGACATGAATTAACAATTTGGCACCAATTATCTTGTTTCTCTCACCCAATTTCTTTCTGTCTTTCTGAGCAAGTAGAAAAAAAACAACCTGCCCTTCCAGGTGCTATCGGAATGTTCTTTCTTCATGACCTACATAAATATCTTTAGGGTGAGGCGTTCTGAGAAGAAATTTACCTGTGGAGATTGATGTGAAAATGAGGCTAGACGTCCATCATGGAAAACATTTCAAACTTTTCCTTCTATTTGAAGAATTCGACAATACACTCTTTTGTTTTCCATCCCTAAGAGCTCAAGGGAAAATTCTTCCCTCATTCACCAACCCACCCTAGTTCAAATATACCGAAAATATGCGGGACATTTAATTGATTTAAGTCCCTAAAAATGTACCATCGTGTTTAGTCTTCTAACATTTTTTTTCCCACGAAGGTAACGAAGGTAAGCAATGCTTCTTCACTGTAAACAAATTTTTCTTTGCCATAAAGAATTTTTAAGTAAATAGCTCATGTTAAAGATTTTTCTAGTCACTAATGGAATTTCCCATGTTGTACTAAATTACCAAAAAGAAATCTTTTATCAGTGAAGATGATGATTTCGGAGTTCTAATTTTGTGAATCAAGTGCAATGTTATCACTTCTCATATGTACATATTTCTTTGCTAACCAACGCGATCCCTTGACAGAAGAGAGACTGAGCCTTGAAATGTCGTAAAGAATTAAACAGAAAAAAATCAAGAAATGTGTATATTTTCGTCCACTTCCTGCTTTGTTATTTATGTTGGACCATATCCATTGTTTTTATCTGTAATTTTTATTCTCTCTTTTACGGAATTTTCACGTCCTGCGAAAAGAAAAAAGCTAAAACATAAAACCAAAATAACAATGAATGTTTTACACCTCGAGCTGAGCGAGAGAGTCATTTCCCATTTCAGATGAAGGACAAAAAAGTAATTCTCGCTGAACTCACATTCAACGAAATGGTAATTATATTACCAATTTTTAGGGTAGTTTTTCGTTCTTCTCTTAATATTATACAGTGTGCATTCGCATTTGAATCAACACGAGTTTTTCCTCTAAAAATACAGTCACCTGTTTTACGATTATTTACCACAGTACTTATCTACAATCGCCCGGAGGCGGCCAAAATCCCGAACGCCAAAATCCCGAAAGCCAAAATCCTGAATGCCAAAATCCCGAATGCCAAAATACCGAAAGGTCCAAAATCCCTAAGGGTCCAAAATCTCGAAGGGTCCAAAATCCCGAATGTTCAAAATCCTGAAAGGGATGAAATTATATGGAGGGGATAATGTGTAGAATAATTTCCCAAGATACAGAAAATTTCCCTTTGCCTCCAGTAAGCGCAGGTGCAATCGAGAGCTATGACACTTTAAAGAATTCGAGATCTTGGCTTTCGGGATTTTGGCTTTCGGGATTTTGACCGGGACCCGAGATTCTAAAAATGGCTCCCCTAGCGGTGGTTTTATGAGCTTGTGATGTTAGAAGGGGAAGTAGCATTTCACGAGAGCTTTCCAAAACACCCTCACTTTTTAAATTCTGACAATTAGAACCGGAGTTATGGCCATTTAAAGAATTGTTTTTTGGACCCTTATAGCTCGGGTCAGGGGTGTCAGGGGACTTTAAGTTTGGTATTGATCGGAAGCTCTATAACATACTAAACATAACAAGCCCAGCTATAACATACTAAAATTTGAGTCCGATCGATGCCATAGGGGCTGAGCTATTGAGAAAACAAAAAAAGGTGGGTATTCAAAATGGCGGAAAGAGGGGTAGGGGGTGGGGGGTCAATGCAGCAAGTTGCAATTTTCACACGATATATAACCTTTGCCGAAAACTGCAAGTCGATATTTTTCTTAGTTTAGGAGCTATTAAGCTCCAAAGAGCGGCTGGACGGACGGGAACGGTTTTTAGCCATCCATATATTCGTTCAGGAAGTGTCAAAACACACATTCTAGCAAAGTTTGGGGCCAATCGGAGGACATGAGATTTTGTTAGGATTATAGTAGGTGAGATTGTTAAAAATCTCACTAAATCATCCTGTATAGCATCCTAATATCTCACAGCTTTGTGTACCCGTTTAGGATGTAGTTCACTATTTATATGAAGTGGAAAAGGATATTAAAGTTAATAAAAAAAAAGTAGAAAAGCTTTGGAAAGTTTTACACTTCAGTTTTCTACACTGCGCGAGAGAAACGCATATAACATTGAATATATAGTGGCCCATTTTTTATTTGTGTTATTGAAATAAAAATATTTCCAAATTATAACAGAAACCAGTGATAAGCCCAGATAATCTTATGATAGATGAGATTCTTTACAGGCAACCTGGTTTGATCTTTCACCTTGAAAACAATTTCAAGGACTAATTCAACGGAAAAAATAGAAGGATGGGTTTTCAGCAATCCCAAAAACATGATCTTGAAGTGTAAGGGAAAGCACGTTACCTTCGAACGATTTATGCTTGGCACAAATCATTTTTTTTTCAATGTGTTATAAATGAATGTGGCCCATTGCCATTGTAATATTATTTTTTAATAGCTAGTCCAATGCCTAAAATTTTCAGAAAAGTGCTCTGGGTGAAATCCATAAGGAACATAAAGAAAAAAATTAAATTGTCCGAAGCTTGAGTCGTCCGAAGATTAGCGCTTTTTTTTCTAAGGGTGAGAGAAAATGAGGGGCATGTGAATTCTCCCATGGGTTGATATACGATAATACCGTTGAATCACTCCTAACCCAGCGAGCACAATTAGCAGAAAAAAATAGAATTTTCAGCATTTTTTTGCTGAATCGATCTGTTGGCCAGTCAGCAGCTCTCGAATAAAAAGTGCTAAGCAAATACATGAAAATGGCACTGTTTAGTGCTCGCAGCGGATGATGGCAGAACTAAACCATTTAGCAGATTTTCTCTTTCATTTTTTTCTTTTTCTCTCAAAATGAACTTGGAATTTCCCCTGAAATTATTTAACATCTTGGGGGATATTATAATCACGATTTTTATTTCCTATATTGTTATAGGATTTATGCTGCGGTATACTGTCTATAGAGAATGGTCAAATAAGAGTATTAAACATACTCGCGACCAAAAATTCTGCATTTTTTAGTAAATTGCGTCATTATTTTCTTGAGAAAAAAAAAATTTTTATTCTGAGGAAATATTCAGTCGGGGATTATAAAATTATTCATTATTTATGAAAAATATGTTTTTTCTTTTGGAAAAAGCATATTTTCCTCAATTTTTGCAATAAAATATTGCCATTTTTCCTGAAACAGCCATTGATCTATTATGCTTACATTCGGTCACAACTATTGTAATTGATCGCGAAACTGGATTTTTCTACATTTTAACTTATTTATGGTAAATAAAGTTGCAGAAGCATTAAAAATCGTTTTAAAAGATATGGCTCCCCTACTTAGTAAGTTCAATGATGGTTTTAAAAACACTACAAAAAATTGTATTAGAAAAATTTTGAATAGACCAATGCAATGCTGTATTGGTCTAATAAAACATTTATTGATTTTAAATTGTGGAGCTCAGAGGCAAAATGACACATTTCCTATGCTTTAGCCATAGGATATGTGTCATTTTGCCTCTGAGCTACACAATTTTCTGAAGCGCATTTTTGCGCAAAAAATTACTTTTATTATCGAGGTATAATACAGTGAGCGAAATTCAAATAGGGACGTACTTATAAGTGTGTGTTGTGGGTGGTCTGTAAGTCGGATCGACCTAATATTCTTTTGTATAATATAGGCCTATCCAACAAGGCTTTTTATGGTAGTGACCCACGCGCAATTTCGTTCGTGCGTGCACACCAGCCAAATATCAAATTTTTAGGTGATTTTTGAGCGAAATTCAAATAGGGACGATGCCGATTTTTTAAATAAAAGTGAAACAAATCAGATCAATGAGAATTATTTTAATATTGTGGACTTTATATTTTATTCTTCGTGCCAATAAAATTTCTTATAGCCCTATTTAAGACCAATTCATGAAGAATTTCTTACCTAATTAGCATTACTGAGAGCATCAGATCCTCCACTGTCACTACTATATGATACTGCTTAAATCTTGCATTAATTTATATTGCAATGATGCCTCATAGATTTTCATTGAGATTTAGGAAGGCAGAAATTACTGAATAAACCAAAATTTGCAGTTTTTTACCTGGAACCACTTCATTAAAAGACTTTCTTCATGAATTTCCCTCATAATTCTGCTGGAAAATGGCATTACCACTAGTTTAGACTTCTGAAAATGGTACCAGTGCATCTTCAATTGGTATTCAACACTTTTGAGATATCATTCTATTGGTCACCCGACAGATTCATGTCTTTTTCTAAAGTGAAAAAGCCGCCCAAGTCATCACAGTTGCACAACCGAAGTTTTTGCTCTGTATGTTATAACAAATAATATTTAAAACAATTTCACTCATTCAGTTTAAACTTCTTTTGATCGGAAAAAAGTAAGTTTATTCCAATTTTTATCCATTGAGATATATTTTTCTGTAAATGGTAGACTAGCTTTAATATGACGTTTTAGTCATTTTATGTAAATACACGAAACCGTTGAATCACCACTAAAATTATATCTGAAAAGTGTTGAATATTATTTGAAAATGCACCGGTGGCATTTTCCGAAGTTTAAACTAGTGGTAATATCAAATTCCAGCAGAATAATGGGGGAATTCACGAAGAAAGTCTTGTAGTGAAATTGTTTCAGGACAAAAAACTACACATTAGTCAGATGACTTACCTAGCCCAAATCATATTGAAAATCTGTAAGGCATCATTGCAAGATAATTTAACGCAGAAGTTAAGTAGTAACCGACCGTGGGGAACGTAGATGAACTCAAGAACGCTATCAGTAGCGCATGGCACTAATTAAGCAAGAAACTCTTCATGAATTGGTCTTAAATGTAGCTAAAAGACCTTATTTCTGACATAAAGAATAAGAGATCAAGTCCACAATATTAAAATAATTCTCATTGATCTGATTTGTTTCACTTTTATTTAAAAAATCGGGATCGTCCCTATTTGAATTTCGCTCACTGTAGCAAATTAACAAATTATTTATTTTCTTAATACTGCACATATTCTTTTTAAAATCAAAAATTTATTCGATTTGATGATTTATTTTTTAAATTAAAATGACACGTGTTAATATTTTTTAAAAGAGAGATTTTAGATACCTTTAAAGTCAGTAAAATATGCCAATTAGTTGGAAATCAGTTTGCGTCGACTGTACCATTAAATGAAAATGATATAGGCTCTAAATTTCATATGTTATTAGTCTTTTAGTATTTAAATGAGTTTCTGGAATTTTTTCAATATTCTAGATTTTAGAATTCATGAAATGTTAAAATGTCTTGTTCCCAAGAATTTCTTTGGTTATTAATTTTTGCGAATTGTAATCTTTTTTGCTTTATTTTTTAATGTGAAATGTGGTTATTGTAAGAATCATGAAATTGTATTAATGGAAAGGGTTTACATTTAGCTTCTACTCAATCCCGGCAACCTCGATGAGTTATATACTAGCAATGGGAAAGTGTGCGCCGAAGAAAAAAGTATATAAATTAAAGGGACAGATAATCCTAACCGGTTTATGTAGATGAGATTCTTAATGTGAGCTAACTCGGAATGCATGCAAATTCGATTTAGAGCTGAAGTTGGGGGATGCCATTCAGTTATCTTGAATCAAATTCGTGAAATTATACAAATTTTGTATTTAAACCAAAATATCAAAGATTTGGATGGAGTGACAGAAAAGTGATATATGGGTAAAATATAGACCAGAATGTTCTCTATATTTCTGCCATAGAACTTGATCTCATCGATTAATCAGAAGCCGAGATAATCGACGTTGTTTGTTTCTGAACTCGTTTTTTCGACCAGAGCGCCCCAAGTGTTTATTTGATGAACTTCAACTATATCAAAGAATTGTTGTATTTTGTGACACCTTCCATTTAAAACCCTATTTTAAGTGTCTTGGTCGAGAAGAAGTAGTCAAATTGGCATCTGAGTGGTTTCAAAGCGTTATTATGGGAAAAATCAGTTTTTTCACAATTAAACGACAAAATCGGAGAGATAGCGTAGTCTGAGCGGAAAATGATGTATGGACGAAATATAGACACAAATGTCCTCTACAATTATGTCGAAGTAATCATCAAAATCGGTTCAGCGACAGTCGAGATAATTGAGGTTATGTGATATTAAAATTGGTTTTTCGACTGTGGTGTCCCTGGTGTTGGTCCCACAAAGTTCAAATATTTTATAAAGTTGTAGCATTTGGTGAGATCTTTCGTTCAAGCCCTCATTCATCAAAATCGGTCACATAGAACCGGAGATATGATTTTTTGAATTTCGTGAAATTTGACCCATCATATCTCCGATTCTATTGAAACCACAGCGCACTTACGCCACTTTTTGGAAACGTCCTAGACTGGACTACAACATACTAAAATTTGATTAACTTGCACAATGCCGTTTTTGAGAAATATTAGTTTGAATTTCGATGAATTTTGACGCTATCGCAGCGGCACCTGTGGTGAATTTTTGAACTTCCATCTGAAAGTGCTCATTGAGACGACACGAGAGTGGTACAGACTTCGGCATATATAGTCCACACCCACCACTTGATTTTTCGGCTGGAGTTCACCAATTGACGTCGGTCTTCACGGCAGAGGCGATGGCGATCGAGAAGGCTCGGGGGATTGGGATTCGGACTGCACAGCCGTTCGTAATTTTCACAGACAGCTTGTCCACTATGAGGTCGATCGAAAATCCAGACTGCCAACACGCTATCCCGACAAATATTAGGGGAATCTTGCAGGAACATCCCAACGCGACTCTGGTCTGGGTGTCGGGCCATTCGGGAATTTCCGGAAATGAGAGAGCGGATCGGCTCGCCAAACGAGGGGCAGATGCGGACGTTGCCACTGTCGCGTCGATTCCCTTACTAGATATCCAGAGATTTGCTAAACAGAGTTGGATCGCTCGTCGGAAGGAAAGATGGTCTTCAATGTCGGATGACAACAAGTTAAGAGATATTTGTGAGAACCCTTACGATCTCATCCACTCACAATTATCAAGACGCGATCAAACCGCAATTACAAGACTACGAATCGGTCACACCAGGCTCACTCATTCGTATCTTATGGAGAAAACTCCCTCGTCAATGTGTGGCACTTGCAACAGTGTTTTGAGCGTAAAGCATTTACTAGAGGAATGTATCAGATTCGATGAGGAGAGAATGCTGGTAGGGGGAATTTCCCTTGAAAATGACTTGGGTACACTGAGCACTATGAAATCGTGCAAGAAAATCCTTATGTTCTTAGATAAAATACATCTCCGGAAATTCGTGTGACCTCGTGGGGGCTCCTCGTTGGGGGTCTCTTAAAGATTAAGTAGTGAACTGTGCTGCAGAAGTATTATTCAAAGTGGTGCAAATGGCCCTGGCCGCCGCGCGCCCGCAAAGCCCATAATGGATGGAGACGAAACCAAAAAGCCAAAATTTAGGTCGCTATGTTAATTAGAACCGGAGATAGAGGCAGGTCAATGTTCGAACTTTGACCCCTTATAGCTGGGGTCAGGGGTTATGGATCGACTTAAGTACTTTTTTGTTTGATAGGTATAATCAGCGGCTACAACATACTAAAATTTCAGCCCGATGCACAATGGAATTTTTGAGTTATTTAATTTAGAAAATTGAAAAATCTTCTTTTTAAAAATAGCGCCCCTAGCGGTGGTTTTATGAACTTGTGATGTTAGAAGGGGAAATGGCATTTCATGAGAGCTTTCCAAAAAGCCCTCACTTTTTAAAATCTGACAATTAGAACTGGAGTTATGCCCATTTTAAGAAATTTTTTTGACCCTTATAGCTAGGGTCAGGGGGGTCGGGGAACCTTAAGTTTGGTATTGATGGAAAGCCCTAAGGCCCAGCTATAACATACTAAAATTTGTGCCTGATCGATGCCATAGGGGCTGAGCTATTGAGACACAAAAAATGGGGGGTGTTCAAAATGGCGGAAGGAGGGGTGGGGGGTGGGGGAGTCAATGCACCAAGTTGCAATTTTCACCCGATATATAACCTTTGCCGAAAACCGCAAGTCGATATCTCTTTTAGTTTAGGAGCTATTAAGCTCCAAAGAGCGGCCGGCCGGCCAGGAACGTAAATTAGCCACATATATATTCGTGATCAGGAAGTGCTGAAACACATTTTGGCCAAGTTTGAGCTCGATCGGAGAACATGAAATTTTGGTAGGATTATAGTAGGTGAGATTATTAAGAATCTCACCTAATACTTCTTGTCACAGTTTGCCTTAGTTTTGTTCTCAATATTTAAAATTACTAAACTCTTGTAAATTTATTTTTCTGGAGTACAGTGAAGGTAAGGAAACTGTATGATAGTTTGCAGACGATACAAGCATAATATGGTGAGAATGGTTATATCACATTTATCATCTTGTCCTATTACTTGAAATACTGCTATTTTATGTGATATTATATTGCCCTCGTACCATTTGATAGATTATTGTCATTGGAACAATTCGCCATAAAGATAATTGAAAATGAAATTCGACAACTCTGGATATTAGCACTAGAACACACTCTTTTAATGATTCTACATTGTGGGCGATATGTTTCATATACGAAATTCTACTGCAATTGAAGTGTCTTTATCAAAGAGAGAAGTGAGTCTAATGGGAAAATTAATTAAACTCAATTTAGTTCTCAAGGAAATTTGAAGTTTTAGAATTAGCAATCTAGACAGTGAGGACAATGATGGTGTACGTACTCCAAAGATGGGAAGCAAATGTGTGAATGAGTACTTGATATGATTTCTCAAAGAGAGTTTGCAAAGGAATTCCTTTAAGGCGAATTTGATTAAATTCGCATACCGTCAAGCATACCACTGTACAAATTCACTTTAACCAAGAATTTCTCTGACAATCTTCTTTAAACTTCCCCATCTACCCCAATTTCCTTTCTTTAAGTCTTTCCGAACATAAAAGTAACTATAAATAAACCCCACTCCATGACCCGTCAACCTTCGAAAAAATTGATTTATGTATTTAATTGACTAGTGAAAAAGGGACTCGGTTGCCATCAAAGGAATCATCCTCATGTGGGAGAGTCTGAAAAGTGAATGATTTCATCAGAAATCGATATCCATCAGCAATGTGTCAGAGTAAAAAGTTAGCAAATATACCCCAAAGAGCTTTCTATGTGAGGGACTTTTTACAGGGCTGTTGATATCTTATCAGAGCTCCTTCAATCGTGTCAAATGTCAGAGATGTTTTTTTGCCGTCATAGAAGGCAAAAAAAAAACTCAAAGCACCTTATATAGATTTTTCTCATCCTGCCACCCAGAGTTGAATTGTTGAAGTTAAAAGGATTAACCATTGAGGAATTTCAAAATACTTCATAAAGGGTTTAAGAAACACAAATTATTTTAAATTGTGAATGTTTTTGAAGGATAATTTGTAAACTATCAATTAAGCACAAAAATGGAATTAAATTGAGCTAAAACCGAATTGTCGTTTAATAACTGTTGTGTTATTCTGAGTTTTAATCATTTTTTACTATTGCAGACTTCTTGTTAGAAATTGAAAGATCTTTTATATAGAAAATCATAATTGTGTTGAAATCACAATCAACGAATACAATTTCTACGAGGATTTGACTTCGGTTAGCAGCATAAAAGAACGAATAAATGGAAACAGAGGTGCTATGATTCAGTATCTGGCATATGGTTTAGCCATATGCCAAATCTAATTACTTATCAGGCGAGATTTTAGGAAAATTTTGACTCATAATTGAATATTAAAGACAAGTGATTTATTAGATTTTAAATCAATGATAAGCCCCACTAAGCTTATGGTAGAAGAAATTCTTTACAGGCGACTTTGAAATGCGTGCAACTTGAGAGGCTTGCAACTCGGAATGCTTGAAAATTCGATTATGAGTTGAATTTTGTGGGTATCCAATAGCGTCGAGCAAACTGCTCTTGGCGGTAGAAGTGAATAAAATTGGCTCGACGTGATTTTTATATCCCAAAATTCAACTCACCATCAATTTTTCAAGCATTCTGTGGGGTCCCGGTATATTGAAATCGGTTAATAACATCAAAGATAGAGTCTGGTTAATTTTGGTATAGTAAGGATGGAGTCGGAGTACAATGGTCAGAGCCAAGGGGTAAATAAGAGGTTCTCGGAGTGAACCGTGAGCGGCGATCGTCAAAATTATGCCGATCTGGAGGTAAAAATCAACAGATTGGCACTATTTTGCAAAGACATCGACAGATTAGCATATTGAACGTGCCATTTTCATTCACAAAAATCTGCAAACTTGACCGATTTCAGCGAAGAATCGACGGATTTAATTGACAGTTCACTGTTATGAAGTACAGCGTTTGTTTAAGCTCAAGTAACATTATAAATTTTCTACAAACGATTCAAGTTAATTCAGGTTAATGCAGGGCTGAGCAAGAACCGTTTGAAACCGAATAAACTTCAAAATAAGTTTGTTCAAATAGCGTTTTGACCATTGACGTATAATTTTCATTTGATGTTTATTCAGTTTCAAACGGTCCTTGCTCACCTCTGTTTTATGTACTGTATTGGAAACACTAATATTGCAAACGTACTTGCGACAGATCGGCACGAGATCGACAGATCGGCACTTGAGTGAACCGTGAGCAGCTCAGTTATCTATCCCTTGGTCAGGGCAGATCAACCGTTTGAAAGCTCTTGACCTTAGCTACAACATACTAAAATTTCATCAAAATTAAAATGCAAGTTCCGAGATAAGACATCAAATTTTCGAAAATCGATTTTTTTATTAATCGGACATACGATTAAATAGGATGAAGTATAGATTTCAGAGGAGTATTAACATTTCACGAGAGCTTTTCAATTCACCAAAATTTTTCAAAATTCTGATAATTAGAATCGGAGATATGGCTGTCTAAAAATTGAATTTTTGAGCCCTTATAGCTCGAGTCAGAGAGGACGGGGGGGGGGCTTATATTTTTTTTAATCGAAAGCTATTAAACCCAGTTATACATAGCAAAATTTGGAGCTGAAACTTGAGCGTTGGAGGGACGCTTTAGAGAGTAATGGCTTCCGGATCAGCAGGACTAAAACCGAGTATATGACGCTACCATTTGCGAATCACCAAGCGTATGGACCACGCCAATCTATACGTCTCGGAAACGATGACCTCCCGTTGGTCACCCAATTTAAGTATTTAGGGTCGAAAATTACCGCAAATGGGACTGTGGATGCTGACGTCCAACACAGGGTAAATGTTGGTTGGATGAAGTGGCGGTCAGCTAGTGGAGTTCTGTGTGATAGGAGGATGCCAAAATCGCTCAAGGGGTTAGTTTATAAAACTATGGTGCGTCCGACCATGCTTTACGGTGCTGAATGTCGTAGATCCCAAAAGGTTCACGACAACCGCCTGCATGTAGCAGAAATGCGAATGCTAAGGTGGTCTCTGGGATTGACTCTCAAAGACAGAGTCAAGAATGATGCCATCAGAGACAGTCTCGGAGTTCAGCACATCGCGGAGAAAGCAAGAGAAAGGCGACTGAGGTGGTATGGCCACATCATGCGTCGTGACGATCACCATATGATCCGGCGCACCATTAACATGGAGGAGAAGAAACGAGGGCCAGGAAGGCCTCCGACGACGTGGATTTCTACAATCCGAGATGACATGAAGCGTAGTGGCCTCGTGATTGCTGCGACGCAGGAGCGCGCCACTTGGCGTCTTCGAAGTAGGAGGGCCGACCCCCGGTAAGGGGAAATAACGGCAGTAAAGTAAGTATACATAGCAAAATTTGAGATCGATCGATGCCATAGGGGCTGAGTTATTGAAAAATCAAAATTTAGTGATATTCCACAATGGCGGAAAGAGGGTTGGATCTGATATCGGCCTGATGGATAGAATCGGTTGGGCGGACAGGACGACCGTCCATAAAAATCGATTTTCAGCGCATATGAGTGTGATCTATGTGTGTCAAAACATGTAGATCTAAAATTAGGGCACGATCTGACGAGATCAAATTTCACCTAGGACCACAAAAGCTGAGATTGTAAAGAATCTCAGCTGAAACCTTAGAAAAATTTTTGTTATTTTAAATTTCGAAATTTTCGGGAACTGGACTAAAGGGGTTTAAGTTCTAATCTGAGACCCATGTAAAGATCCTACTAAATCAATAAGACATACGGTAAACTATGGTTAATACAAGAATTAATATATTTATAAAATCACCACCACTCCCAACCCTAAAATTGCAAACTCTACCTTTTGTATCAACTTTGTAGAATACCTTTAAACAAGGTAAATTTCTCTACACTTCGTTATCCTCTTTGTTGTGTATGTGGTTTGTGAAGCTTTAAAGGTATTTCTGCACCATGTCTTTTCTTGTGAAGCCCTTGTTCAGCGGAAGGAACTCATTGTCGTCAATCCAGGGATGAAGGGGGACAAAAGTAAGGGATGAAAAGTGAAACCAAGCAGAAGGAAAAACTAAGCCAATAATCTCCAAAAATTCAGCATCTTAAACAAACACCATAAACATCTTTTTTCTCTATTCCAACCACCTCACGCCTACATATTCGTCTATTTATTCGGCCTCTTTATGGTGAGGGAGGGAGACATCAAAAGTATGAGAAGAAACATGGAAAGAATGAGATGGGGCAAATTTGCGGGAGAAATATGGTGAATTGTATAGGAGGCTGTCTTATTTATTTTCTTCCGGTTCGTCGAGAATAATATCATAGGAATAATTCCATGATAATACAAGGCATATTTACTAAATTTTCCACCCATTGCGGAGGCATGAAAAAAAGCATCTTTCAATCTTGGTGGAATTTTAGCATTCTCATACAGAGGCTGGAGTAGCATAAACTATGCCTCGGGAAAGTTTGAATACCGCTGAATGTTAGCAGCGAGATTGAGAGATTCTGTATTCCAATTAAATATTCCGTACGCTGGCAAAAAGATGTAGAATTTGGAGTGAGAATAGACATTTGAGATTGTACCACCACGAATTCATTAGATTTTATCAAATTATTTGGACTCGCATATATTTTTCAATTTGACTCTTGTTCAGTAATGAAGGAATTCTGACGGGGTTCTGGGTAATACATAGGCGTTGAGTGCTGCCTCAAGAGCATTTGCAGGGAAGATATTACAAAATTAAATCAGATGGACTTTTTGATTTATTAGCCTTTTACACGTGACTGAATTGGGAAATTTGATTGTAAAGTTGAATTATGTTGAAGGCATGAACATGATGAAGAGAAAAAGCAAGAAAGCGACCATTCCATTACATTTACCTTTTATGTGATGTTTTATTCCAAAACAGCATCTGGCTTTCGTCGCGATGCTGTGAGGAACCCTCCCCCAAGAACTTTACCCAAAATGCAAAGAAAATGTGCTGTAAAATCTTATTTTAGAATCTCCTTGAGTTATCGCACATTGAACCACACACTCATTCTTTGTGCAATTTTACATATACTGGAAGTACTTTCATTTCAATTCTTCTTTTTCGTGTTGTAGAAAAGGCAACCACTCAGAAAGTCCAGAAATTTTGAATTGCATTCTGACATAGTTGAATAATTTTCTTTCACAACTTTCATGTCATACACGGAGAAAAGAACAAGTTAGCGAGAGAAGCAATTTGAGTGTGATTTTCTGTCATGAAATCAGTCACCAAAAAGCTCAACTCAACTCTCTAGCTTTGATACAAATAGTTGGTAGAAAGTTTCACAAACCCACTTTTACACGACGAAAGTCTCTCAAACTATTTCACATCACTCTTGATGGTAGAGATAGTATAACATTAAAATATAAGAGGTAAAACTTATTTTTCCAACTCACACACTCACCTATATACCATGCAACAAGGAGCGAAATTGAACATGAAAGCACAATTGAATTTTAGCTTTGTTGAAGATTGTACAGTCTTTTTCGTAGAATTTGATATACAAGAAAAGTCTGTGGGAGAAAAAAGGTGTGAAAGATTCCTCTGATTCTAAGAGGGGTTGACAAGTAGGGGAAAGTACTCTCCCTTCGAACATTCATGCCTTCGAATAATGTGAATTTCTTTTATTTTCTCTAAGAGATTTACACATAATTATCACGTAATTATCAATAATTGATTATAATCTAACAATATTTAATAGAAATGTGTAAGTTTCTTGGGAAAAATAAAAGAAAATTCACATTATTCTGTAATAATAAAAATGTTCTTGAGTAAAACACACTTCATTCTCTTAAGGTGTTTATTCGTTCCACGCTCTTTTCCAACTCTCTACATAATTCTTTACAAAAGAGTTTTATTTGGGGACTTAATGCAAGCTTGCATAGGCTGAGGTGCATGCACTCATTTTGGACATTGGTCATTGCAAATCTAGCAATTTGCACTAAGTTAACCCTTTATCTCATAAGAGGGGTATTCATACTACAATTCGCAGGCATGAACGTTCGAAGGGAGAGTACTTTCGCTTAACCCATTCCTTACCATGGTATTATACATCACACGCAAATTGAGTGATTTTAGATGATTTATTCCAGGGCAATTGATATTCGAGTTTCTGTCGGGAATGGATTTTTAGTTACTTTAGTCCTTCAATTACTTGGAAAAAATAGCCCGACAGAGATGGGAATACATTTTATTGTTCTTTTTTCGCTTCACGTGAAGTCATGCAAAAATTTTGCTCAAAATGGCGGACGGAAAATGCGACATCCCGTCGAATTTGTTAAAATTGACCTTCATTCTCTTTCCTGATTTGAATTCTGGTTACCAATGTTTTTTCTTGGATAGTTACTCTATCCAAATCAATAGAGTTTGTAATGAATTAATGCGCAGAATTTAAATTCAGTGGCCGTTAAGAAGCGTGTTTGAGGGCGGCTCCCCGCGCCCTCATAATGGATGAAAATTATTTCTTTTCAAAAAAATCATCTATTGACCTGTAGGAAACTAATTCCAAAATACGAACATTCTCTCAAGTATTTCTGGTACATTGACTGAATGGGTTAAGCTTGAGCTTATTGATCACAATTAGTTATATGTTTTCAAAATTTTTAATATTTTGCAAAATTTGAAAGTCGGCTAGGCTAGAGGAGCCCCGACATTCTCCAACAAATGCACTTTGGTGGACCGACTACCCCCTAGGAGGAAGTAAAAAAAACCTTTCCGTGGCCTCAATGGAGTAAAAACAATGTGGTTTTCTTACTTATATTTTATTGCCTAATTATGTCTTAATTTGGGTAAAATTCACTAGAATCCATATACATTGTTGCGGATTTGACCGGAGACCACGGCGGCAGGGAGGAAAACAAAGGCCAGGAGATCAACTCAACAACACTTTATTTACTTCTCACTGACAGAAATTACGGAATCTCGTGCAGCAAAAAAGCGCACAGAGGAGGAAATTCGCGCTCTAGAGTGGAGAGCCAATTGCGCAAGCAGGATAGCTGCAGCAATGTTCTCGCTTACTCGGTCGCGGATGATAAACCCAAGCTCAAACTGAAACTTAACCATGAAAGCAATAGTACTCGACTTACTTCATTGCGAGTATGAGTTGCTCACATGAATTATAGGGGTATTTGCTAAATTCAGTAATTCACGGTATCGGCACTCAACCCCTAAAGAGCGCCGTGCAGCATCCCCTAGGCAAGGCATGCCTCAAAGCAGGTTCGCAACAATATGAACACCTTTAGGCGTAGTTAGGGGATAATGCTGTTTCAGAATGGTTAACGGAAAGTCCCATAGATGACATCAAGAAGAAATCTCCGAAAGTCCTATAGTTTCACTGCCATGTAGAGCATTATTAGGTGAGATTCTTAACAATCTCACCTACTATAATCCTAACAAAATTTCATGTCGTCCGATCGACCTCAAATTTGGCCAAAATGTGTTTCGCCACTTCCTGATTCCGAATATATATGCGGCTAATTTACGTTCCCGGCCGGCCGGCCGGCCGGCCGGCCGCTCTTTGGAGCTTAATAGCTCCTAAACTAAAAAAGATATCGACTTGCGGTTTTCGGCAAAGGTTATATATCGGGTGAAAATTGCAACTTGGTGCATAGACCCCCCACCCCCCACCCCTCCTTCCTCCATTTTGAAGACCCCCCTTTTTTTGTTTTCTCAATAGCTCCGCCCCTATGGCATTCAGCGGACTCAAATTTTAGTATGTTATAGCTGGGCCTTAGAGCTTTCCATCAATACCAAACTTAAGGTCCCCCGACCCCCCTGACCCGAGCTATAAGGGTCCAAAAAAAATTTCTTAAAATGGTCATTACTCCGGTTCTAATTGTCAGAATTTAAAAAGTGAGGGCTTTTTGGAAAGCTCTCGTGAAATGCCACTTCCCCTTCTAAAATCGCAAGTTCATAAAACCACCGCTAGGGGCGCTTTTTTTAAAAAGAAAATTTTTAAATCTTAAAAGTTAAATAACTCAAAAATTCCATTGTGCATCGGGCTGAAAATTTAGTATGTTGTAGCCGTTGATTATACCTATCAAACAAAAAAAACCTTAAGTCGATCTAAAACCCCTGACCCGAGCTATAAGGGGTCAAAGTTCGAACATTGACCGGCCTCTATCTCCGGTTCTAATTAACATAGCGACCTAAATTTTACCTTTTTGGTTTCGTCTCGATGAGCACTTTCAGATGGAAGTTCAAAAAGTCACCATAGGTGGCGCTGTGATAGCGTCAAAATTCATCGAAATTCAAAGTCACTTTTCTCAAAAACGGCATTGTGCAAGTTAATGAAATTTTAGTATGTTGTAGTCCAGTCTAGGACGTTTCCAAAATGGTGCGTATGCGCGCTGTGGTTTCAATAGAACCGGAGATATGAGGGGTCAAAGTTCACAAAATTCAAAAAATCATATCTCCGGTTCTATGTGACCGATTTTGATGAATGAGGGTTTAAACGAAAGATCTCACCAAATGCTACAACTTTCTAGAATATTTGAACTTTGTGGGACCAACACCAGGGGCGCCACAGTCGAAAAACCAATTTCAATATCACATAACCTCAATTATCTCGACTGTCGCTGGACCGATTTTGATGATTACTTCAACATAATTGTAGAGCACATTTGTCTCTACATTTCGTCCATACATCATTTTCCACTCAGACTACGCTATCACTCCGATTTTGCCGTTTAAGTGTGAAAAAATTGATTTTTCCAATAATAACGCTTTGAAATCACTCAGATGCCAATTTGACTGCCTCTACTCCACCAAGACACTTAAAATAGGGGTTTAAATGGAAAGTCCCGCAAAATACAACAATTCTTTGATATAGTTGAAGTTCAACAAATGACTACTTGGGGAACTCTGGATGAAAAAACGAGTTAAGAAACAAAAAACCTCGCTTATCTTGGCTTCTGAGTAATCGATGAGTTCAAGTTCTACGGCAAAATTATAGAGAACATTCTGGTCTACATTTCACCCATATATCACTTTTCTGTCAGTTCTTCCAAATCCTTGATATTTTGGTTTAAATACAAAATTTGTATAATTTCACGAATTTTATTCAAGATAACTGAATGGCGTCTCCCAACTTCAGCTCTAAATCGAATTTGCATGCACTCCGAGTTAGCTCACGTTAAGAATCTCACCTACATAAGCCGGTTAGGATTATCTGTCCCTTTTTCACTGATGACAGGCATTGGGTCGTCCTTGAAGTCAGATATTCCAATAAGACCCAAAATGACTCATCTGATTAAATACTCGCACAGCTGGCAGATTCAACCTAAACTGCGGAATCGTAGGGACTCCATCCACAGGAATACAGGAGATGGGTTTAAAAAGTGTTGTTTTTAGTTTGTTTAAAAAGCCTGATTAAAAAGTATTGGCACGGCTATTGGAATTTTGGAACCCTAGGAGCTTCCCCATTCACATCAGGCGACTCACAATAAACTGTAATTGCTACCAGAGGCAATTGTGCCACCTGGACCTGGATCATAAAGGGGCAGTTTCAACGTTTAAAGCTTATTTTCTTCTCCCTTATCTCCACAGACATTGCCTTCCTTGTCTTACAAACGCATATGCATGGCCCTCCCGAAGTATAGGGCTTAAGTGTAAAAGGGATACTTAAGCCAATGTTATCTGCAATTTTCGCCCCAAAACGAATAGTTAGGGCTACAGAAGGTACAAAGATGCTTTGTGGAAGATGGTAGGGGGGCAGAGGGGGCATCTATAACGAATAATTGACTGGCCCTACTCATTTTAGAGGCAAATTCGTCGCAATATCATATAAAATTTATTTCAGCGTAATTGATATATATGAATTATTGCCAGGAAAGAATTTTTATTTACTTTACTTCTTTTATAGAAATAAATTATATTACACTTTGCTTGGAAAATCGTGCAAAATTTGAATGAAGTAAATTATACAAATTAACATTGCACAATAATTTTGATAATGAATTAGATGATGAGTTTCTTAAGTGACCCACTGTAATTTTTGTAATCCTAATGAAATTCCTGATCATAAATACACATATAGGTAGCTAAAGAACACTTCCGGGCGTCCATCCGTTCCTCCGACCGGCCGCTCTTTGGAGCTTAATAAAGCTAAAATATCTTGAATTGCGGGTTTAGCAAAGGTTATAAATAAAGTTAAAATTGCAACTTGATGAATTGACCCTTTTCTTACTTCCGCCATTTTGAATAGCCCCCATATTAGGTGAGATTCTTAACAATCTCACCTACTATAATCCTAACAAAATTTCATGTCGTCCGATCGACCTCAAACTTGGCCAAAATGTGTTTCGCCACTTCCTGATCACGAATATATGGGGGGCTAAGTTAAGTTCCCGGCCGGCCGGCCGGCCGGCCGCTCTTTGGAGCTTAATAGCTCCTAAACTAAAAAAGATATCGATTTGCGGTTTTCGGCAAAGGTTATATATCGCATGAAAATTGCAACTTGGTGCATTGACCCCCCACCCCCCCGCCCCTCCTTCCTCCATTTTGAAGACCCCCCTTTTTTGTTTTCTCAATAGCTCCGTCCCTATGGCATCGAGCGGGCTCAAATTTTAGTATGTTATAGCTGGGCCTTAGAGCTTTCCATCAATACCCAACTTAAGGTCCCCCGATCCCCCTGACCCGAGCTATAAGGGTCCAAAAAAATTTCTTAAAATGACAATAACTCCGGTTCTAATTGTCAGAATTTAAAAAATGAGGGCTTTTTGGAAAACTCTCATGAAATGCCACTTCGTCTTCTAACATCGCAAGTTCATAAAACCACCGCTAGGGGCGCTATTATTAAAAAGAAAATTTTTAAATCTTAAAAGTTAAATAACTCAAAAATTCCTTATGCAATCGGGCTGAAATTTTAGTATGTTGTAGCTGTTGATTATACCTATCAAACAAAAAAAACCTTAAGTCGATCTAAAACCCCTGACCCGAGCTATAAGGGGTCAAAGTTCGAACATTGGCCGGCCTCTATCTCCGGTTCTAATTAACATAGCGACCTAAGTTTTACCTTTTTGGATTCGTCTCGATGAGCGCTTTCAGATGGAAGTTCAAAAAGTCACCACAGGTGGCGCTGTGATAGCGTCAAAATTCATCGAAATTCAAAGTCAGTTTTCTCAAAAACGGCATTGTGCAAGTTAATGAAATTTTAGAATGTTGTAGTCCAGTCTAGGACGTTTCCAAAATAGTGCAAATGTGCGCTGTGGTTAAAACAGAACCGGAGATATGAGGGGTCAAAGTTCACAAAATTCAAAAAATCATATCTCCGGTTCTATGTGACCGATTTTGATGAATGAGGGTTTAAACGAAAGATCTCACCAAATGCTACAACTTTCTAGAATATTTGAACTTCGTGGGACCAACACCAGGGGCGCCACAGTCGAAAAACCAATTTCAATATCACATAACCTCAATTATCTCGACTGTCGCTGAACCGATTTTGATGATTACTTCGACATAATTGTAGAGCACATTTGTCTCTACATTTCGTCCATACATCATTTTCCGCTCAGACTACGCTATCACTCCGATTTTGCCGTTTAAGTGTGAAAAAATTGATTTTTCCCATAATAACGCTTTGAAATCACTCAGATGCCAATTTGACAGCCTCTACTCCACAAAGACACTTAAAATATGGTTTTAAATGGAAAGTCCCACAAAATACAACAATTCTTTGATATAGTTGAAGCTCAACAAATGACTACTTGGGGCACTCTGGATGAAAAAACAAGTTAAGAAACAAAAAACCTCGCTTATCTTGGCTTCTGAGTAATCGATGAGATCATGTTCTATAGGAAAATTATAGAGTACATTCTGGTCTACATTTCACCCATATATCACTTTTGTGCCAGTTCATCCAAATCCTTGATATTTTGGTTTAAATACAAAATTTGTATAATTTCACGAATTTGATTCAAGATAACTGAATGGCGACTCACAATTTCAGCTCTAAATCGAATTTGCATGCACTCCGAGTTAGCTCACGTTAAGAATCTCACCTACATAAGCCGGTTAGGATTATCTGTCCCTTTTGTCTTCTCAATGGTTCGGCCCATATGGCACGGATCTGGCTTAAAATTTAATATTTTTTTAAGAAGTGAAAAAATGGGATTTCGACCTTTTAACTTTTTAAACTATATTCTTCTCCAACTTTTTGTAGCTTGATGACTCCTGCTTCAGGTGGAAATAGAAATGTGGGAAAACAGTGTTAGGAATGGTTCACTACCAGTTTTTCACAAATGGACGAAGTGGACATCACGATGCGATGGTCAGATTGTGAATCTGAACATCGCAAAGTGTGCGAAGTCTGAAAGTTCTACTGATAGTCCCCTATTGGAATTGCGATAGTGTAAAATTGCAAAAGGATTTTGTCTCAAATTTTCTCAACTTTATTCAATATCTCTCTCTTACTCAATTTTTGCCGAAAATCGCACGTCGATCTCTCTCTTAGTTTTGGAGTTTATAAAGCTCTAAATAGGAACCGGACAGATAAACGGAAAAGTTTTTTAACCACCTAGAGCAGAGGTGTGCAAAAACCGTTAAAACCGAAAAAACGTCAAAATAAGTTTTTTCTAATAGCGTTTTGACCATTGATGTACATGTTTCATTTGACGTTTATTCGGTTTCAACAGTTCTTGCCGCCTCTGACCTAGAGGCTTCTCCGACTCCATGATCTCCTTCACCTGCTAAGTGTAAACTAAGTGATTTAATGGACAATCTCAACATCACACCAAAAAACCATTACCAGATATAAGCTTGAATGGTGCGTAGATAACCGAATCTGAAGCTTAGACAATCATTGGTTCAATGCCTATGTACGGCTATTACGGGAGCCACATCAAGGATCTTTTCAATGGGAAGACATCCAAATGAGCACAAGATACACTGGGCTAAACGGTCTGGTCTTCGGCGTGTTAAGCTATCTCGGAACCAGACGGCAAATGGAGAATAGAGATCTTAAATCTTAACAATACACCAAGTAAGAACGATAGTTGGCTTTCTTGCGAGATACTGTGCTTTTGGCTTTCACTTAATAAAAATAGGCATCAGCACAGATGGGATTTGGCGATATTGTTTAGAGAAGGAAAAGGAGAATATTCACATCTTCTGCTACGGTCTAGCAATTGGGATACAGCGAAGGATATTTCTGGGAGACACTGTTTGCTCTATCTCTATTCTGAAATGGTCCCAACTTGGAATTTTACTGTCTTTTATTAAGGATACCAAAATAAAGCTTTAAACAAATAAAGAGAACGGGTACAATACAATACACTGAGTGGCAGTGCCAGAAACTACCTCAATACTTTAATAAAAAAAAATCGTCTTTTAGAGATCGTTAAATTTAAATCCATTACATCAAATCCTGTCAAACACTATCTCCATTGTGTAACTTCTTAAGAAAATGATTTGTCACTCAGAATTTAAATTAAGAAAGGGAATGATGAAAAATATTATCAAAATCGATACGTAGACAACTTTCCGTGTATATGATTTCGTGTACAACTTTTACATAGTTGGTATTTAGCAATGCTACCTTGCAAACCGACACTTTTCAATCCAAATCTAATCAAACTGATTTTTGGAGTGCTGAAAAAGTATTTTTGATCTCATTTTCATTAATATCCTACTTTCAAATCCTCCCAATTATTTTCCCCCAATTTCTTACTATATAGAACTCTTGTAATCCTTCTCCACAATTTTCGTTCCTTAACTTTAGGCCGGAAGCTGGGTTATCCTTCAAGGCATGGAGTGGGAAAACTCACACGCAGAACAGTGACGCATTAAAATGGGCCAGAGGGTTTATCATCTTGATTAAATTTCATGGGTGAGTGGGTGGTGGAGAATGGTTGAGGAAGCCGACAAAAGCTGAAGCCATTAAGCCATGGCAAAAGGCCAAAGTTGTCTGAATATCTTTATTTTCTTCTTTCCAATACCAAATAATAACAGATATTCACCTCAGATATTAGGTGAATTTCCATTGTTATAAGATGTTTCTATATCTCCCATTTCTCTTCGACTCAAAGCCGCGTTTGGCACTTTCTCAGCTAAAGTTTTATCCCACGTCCTCAATTATGCACAAGACGTAGGTATAATATAGTATGAGGCAATTCGTTGTTCTCTTGTACATGTTTTTCACTCACACTGATACTCTTGAAACTTAAGAGAGAAAATTTTCACCACCCACGGTAGCGAAAAAGTAAATTATTCCCAGAATACATTTATGCAAACAAAATGTCATTTATTTTCAAGTAGCTACGAAGTGTGGAAATCTTAAAATATGTAAATTGCCAGGTAATGACTCTGCCTAACATCATATACAACAAAATGTAGGTAAGTCTCCTTCAAATGTGCGAGCTCAATTCTTTTCCTGGATATTTTTTCACCATCCTCAAGTGATGAAACAACCCTCAGATATCCACAATACACAAAAATCTCTTCCCCATCCCAAAAAAAAACTTGAAATTTATCTTTTCATTTTTGCCACACACGACAATTTCCAAGAAAAAATTTAACTGCAAATCAAGCTTTTCAATTGCCTAAGGATATTTTTTTGTACCACTTCGCCCCTCAAATATTATACACTGTTTTTTATGTGAGATTTTCTTCTATAATACAAAACTTATTACAAGTTTATAATAGACGAAAAGCGAAAAAGAGATTTCGCAACTTCAAATAAATTAAATTAAAGTAAATTGTATTATATGTTTTTAAGTTGTCAACAAATGAAATTACTTAAGTATACAGATGAAATGATTTTTTTTTTCTTGTGAAAGCATACTGTAGAGAAAATATGATATACACTACTCGTATGTACATAGAAATGCATAGAGAGCTTTTGCTTCTTTGCAAATAAATGAGCTTTTTCTACCTATACTTCAGTGTAAGAGCCCTTAAAAGCACACACACGCACACACACCTATGAATTTCCAAACTTAATCCACAATGTTTCTCCCATATTGTACCTTCATAGAGCCATTCTGGAGGGTAATTCTGATGTACGCGACAAGAAACTTGCCTTTATTTGCCTTGCTATCTTCTAATGGATGGTATTTGGGGATGGGGCAAGTTTACAAAAGGGGTTTGGCATAGGCCCACCCCATCGTTCATATCAGAAGGGAAATGGGTGTGAAGGCGTGAGAGGCAACTAATGAAGCCACTGGAAGTGAACTTGGGATTATTTTTGCAGAGATGTTGAAAGTGTTATTTTTACCTTCATTTTTATCTACTTGGTTCTTTTATAAGGATCAATCTTGAAGAAAATTTGAAAGGTAGTCACCAGAGAATTACACTTTTAGCTTCTGAAATTATGCCAAGTAGGTGAAATACTTTCATTTCTAATCGTATCTCGTTAATGATTTACATGAATGAGGCAAAATGTGGCAAAGCATATATTTTTTTCATGAGCTCTAGAAAATATCTACTGGACTTCCAATGATCAGCATATTTTGTAGGAAACTTATCGCTCTAATGTCGAAGATATGCTTTTTACTGGGTTGCAGAGAAATTTGTTTTGGAAGTCTGAAATTTGATTTTCGATCAAATTCGAGACTTGATTTGTTGAAGTTCTCAAAAAAATTTTAGTAGATGTCGGATTTTGTGGCATTTTGATTCACATTATTACAAATTTACGAGAACAAAAGTAACATCCAGGAGGGGAATTCTGTAACGTTCTGGCAATGTCATATGACAAATTGGGTTCCAATCTTAAGAGAGCTTTTTCGAAATTGCGATTCTGAAGCCGTGACTTTGCCATTACAGCTCACGTGGCATTGTCAGAAGTCACATATTTGAGATTTCTGGCAATTCAAATGACAATGAATTTTGTTAAACAAATCAACCAAGACGGACTGTAATTTCATAAAAATCATCAAATAAAGGGATTTCATTAAAAAATCAATGAACTGTATTTTCGAACTCATATGACAAAATAAAAGCTCGATTGGCATTGTCAGGTTTCGAACTCACGCGTGATAGTGCCACGAAAATTATAGAATTCCCCTACAGGTGACATAATTTTATAGGAAATGTATTATCCATTAACTTTTTCTCAGACTTCTTTACGTAGATGAGAAATGTGCAATTCTTTAGCGCAGCTTTTGTTAAAAAAAAATGACAAATAAAAGGCGAACTGGAAAAGAGTGGGTTATGCAAATTTTACTCAACATATTTTTGCCACTTTTTTTGCATTTTTTTTTGCATTCAATTTGCATTCAACAGATTAAAATTAATGTAAAGACGCTAGAAACATAAATTAATGAATAAATTTTTGACAATACATTATTAAAAAATCATATGTTGTGTTACAAAAGGGGTTATAAACACGTACGAGGCTTTGCGAGCTGCTCGAACTATCAAAAAATAATTTTGCCTCATGTTCTTTTCCAAAATATTTTTGGACACATACATATAAGAATAATTACGGTTTAAATTTGTCTATAAATCATTATAAAACCATCTTGAATTTAAAAATTTGAAAATTGTTTGTATTTAAAAAAAAATAATATTTGACCAAATCGGATAAAAATTAGGTTCCTTGCCTTTAACTCTTTAAGGACGATAGGAATACCGCTGTCCTAAAAACAATTTTTTTTATAAAGTCCTCTAAAGTTCCGTTTCGCTCTAAGAAGTCAGAAAAAGTGACTTATTCTGACCCCCAATTTTTGATCCTCTTGTCTTCTGTAATAATAATAGTGATGCTGGCACAACATTCCATTAAGGAACTAGGCTTTCCCTAAGGCGATTTCTAGGCATGCATTGTTACTTTTTCTTGTACGGGATGAGGTTGTCAGTCCCATGCCCGTGGAATCAAGTACAGTGAAGATCACTGGATGCAATCCGAAGAGCTTAAACGCCAGAAATATTCCTGGTGACCTAAAAGGGATTATTATTAATCGCATTATAATATTAATCGCAGGGATTATTATTAATGCCTTCCCCGTAGTGTGGATGCTTCTTCCATGCTCCCAAAGTTTTTGTGGGCAGAGACGGTGCATTATATTACGTTTTATCACAGTGAATATGTCTTTTTCTGATAGTCAGTTGCTTGCAGCGGGCGGAACTCGAACTCACAACTTTGAGAGTCGAGTCAGAGATCTCGTCCACCCAAATCCAGCGGTCTTGCCTATTGCGCCACTGAGATCCCTCTAAAGAGGATTTGAACCCGGAACACTTGCATTATAGAACGAGTGTTCTACCACTTGACCAATTGAGTGCCCTCTCGTTCTTAAGATCGTAATTTATTATATTATACTTATACGTAATTTATTATATTATAATTATACAAGATCGTAATTTAACCAGTGAAAGATGTCTAATGGCAAAATGTTCAGGTGAACTATCTCCAAAACATATCCGAAAATGAAAGAAATCGCCTAGACCAATTTTGCAATAAATCAAATAATCATGTTTTTGGAGAAATTGGAAGGCCTGGAGGGTGGGGTAGTTTAGGTACGTTAGGTCACTAAAGAATGTTGAATTGTGGCGGGGTGGGGGGTGGTCACCACCAAAGACCGGTTCTTTTGCCATAAACCTTTCAATGATCCAAATAAAAACTTTCATTTACTTTTGAATTTGTGATCTAACGATCTAATTTAGAAATGTGGAAAATGCTGGAATTCGACTGCAAACAATTTTATTTAACAGAATAATTAATGCGAAACTTTTTTCTTTAAACGTAGCGTGAGCCAAGACATTCCACGAAGTGTTCTTCACATCTTCACTTGGTCACCCCTTTTCAATAATTTCTCACTTAAGTACTTGGCAAGAATGTAAAGTTCATCGTTGTAGAAAATATACCACCGCTAATTTCTTGAGTAATGTTTCAACACCACAGAAAATATACATAGTGCGTTATAAATTGCAACCGGAATGTGCTTATCATCGCCCGTTTGTGACTTCCGTCATAAAGTCGAGGTGAGTTTTCGCGCGGGATGTACATGGAAAATACGTTATTAATTAACTTTTCTCATATTTAACGTGGCTCGAGGGATGACTCCAATGACATTTTTACGACTTTAATCCATTGGAGACTATATTACTAAGATATATTTCATGTAGTTCCTTGTAGAAAGGGAGTCCGTTACATTATATATACATTGATATATGTACGTATATTTATCACCTTTTGCATGTCCAAGTGTGGGTTATAGCATTTCTCTAGCTTGGAGAAACTAAATTTTCTTATATAATAGCTGACACATTTGTGAATTTTTGCACTACTTGCAATGAAAATAAGTATATATTGAAAATTTAATGTGAGTTTCTATCAAGAACCTTTTGAATGTCCTTAAGAATTAAAGAATATCCGAGTGATATGGCAAATGTGCAAGGAAACACGATAAGAATTCTCATCTCACTCTTCATGTGCCAATTGAATTTCGTTGTATCGTTCAATTTCTTAAAAGCATTCCACTTGACTGTTAAATTCTCAAACTTTTAAATACATTTTTGAACCAATTTTTCTTGAAATTTTGGTGAATTAGAAAATCGAATATAATAAAATTTCATAAATTCAAATTTCATATAAAAAACTCTAATATTTCATTAGCCAATCCCTATTTATTATTTATTATTATTATTTATTGAACTACAAGACAGTTGTTTACATTAAGAATACAATATTTGTGTTCGGTTCAAAAACCTTTCAAACAATTAAGAATAAAATGATGAGACAACTTAAATTGCAGCAGAATAAAATTTGAAGATTTAGAGTTGAAGAAAAAGAGAAAAACTTCTTATAAGTGCCAATCCCTAATCACATTTATATCGTTCCAACAAGGCAAAAAACATAGTTATTCAAAAATGTAGCATACGAATTTAATCAATTTAATGAAAATAAAATAAATCAAAAAATAAATAAACAAAATTGAAATGGAATATTCAGGCGTGAAATTTAAAATCTTATTCGGCAAATTGCCACTTTATTATAGTAAAACAAAATACATTATAGCTCCAAACCTTTTTTTTATTATTTTAACAAGAGTTTTACAAAATTTTAAATAAATCCACAGAGAATCTTAAATCGAAATTCATGAGGAGGCAAACTTATTTAGGTAAATTTAAATTGAAATGCAATACCATATAAAAAGTATTTACGCAGAATAATGTATAAGTAAGATTGTTGTACTTTTGCGTAGTTAATTGGGGAAAAATGCCGTTAAATTATTAAATCAATTTAAATTTACAATTTAAAAATAAGTGAAATTATGTAAATTTTAGTAAAAAGAAAAATGGAAAAAAAATGTTTTAAATCAAAAATCCCGCGCCACATGTGCAAAAGTCACCTTATTCCGTAAATTATTAAGTTGACTGAATGGAGTTACTTGGAGGCAAAAACAGCCATAAATGAAAATTAAAGATGATGTATTTATCATGGAAAAAACTTCAGAAAAGTCATATTTTTGAGAGTGCTTGGTGTGCACAAAATCCATTCCACAGGTGACACTTGCAGCACTTGGTTTTGGGTTTCATTTGAGTTGAGCATAATTTTACCGGATAAAAAGCTTTAGGTGGAAACTCTCAATGTTCCGGTTGTGTTGTGCTGAAGGGAAAAGTGGATGAAGGGTGCTTTCCATGCAAAAGTTTTATATGGCTGTTGGCTGAGGGAACATTGGGTGTGGGAGAAAGTGTCGCTTAGGTGGATGATAAAAAGCCCATGGTGATAGTTTCAAATAAGGGAAGTGTTGAGGATGAAACATATCCTCCGGATATTTTCACACGATAATTTTTTTTAAGGTCTTCACGATGAGTTTTTCCGGTAGATGAGAAATGTTTTTTTTTTTTCGTCAATAAAAAATTAATACACTATACTATTAATCCCCTAATCCTCTTCTGGTACAAGTTAAACCAGGCTAGACAAGAGCACTCATTCAATATTTTCAAAATAATTTCTTTTGCGAACTGTTTGTTCGATATCAGTTGTATTTATATACAGAGAATCAACAATCAGAGAAACAGAGGGTCCCTGGATCAAGCCTGGGTGGAGGCAGGAATATTTCCTATCTCTACTTCAAAAAAGATCGAGCCGTTTAATAGAAAATTCACAGAAAAAGCTCAAATTTTTTTTGAATGTTTAAAATGATTTTCGAATAGATATCTTTACCTAACTAAATCCTTTAAAACATTGTGTGAAAGCTTAATTTTTGTATACAGTGCCGGTAAAAGAAATAAAATCCCATTGCAAAACTCTTTTTAAATATATAATTTTCAAATTATTAGCATTGCAGGATAAGTAGTCTACATCTTTTTTTTTATAATTTTGTTATAGTGAAATAAATTTCAACTACTTCTTAGAAATTTTCAACATTAATTTGATACGATGGAGGTGAAGGTGAGATTCTAATTAATAAGTCAAAAAATTTAATTTTTTTTTGTTTTTGTAAAAGTTTTCCAAAAAGTTTCACAAACCCCTATTCCGACTGAATATATGTTTTTATATATGTGGCTAAAACTTTCCCTGCGTTTCGGTTGATGAAAGCAATCTCCTAAATCAGCACTAGTCGATGCTTGCCGAATTACTCTACTATCTTAAACTAATCTGTTTGCACCAATATCAACTATCGTCTAGTTTTTTTTTTATTCTAATTGAAATAGGATTTTGCCAGCATGTGAGTTTTTTTGTAAAGTCACGTTTTTTATTGAAAGCGTACTAATGGGTATATGCTTTCATGTCATTTCATTCTTATATTGTCAAAAAAATTACTCAGTGTATATGATATAGATTGTAATAAACTCTCGTATATTCATGTAATCTTCATTTGCTCTGGAACTCAAAAACGCTTCTTTGACAAGAAATATAAAAGTGGTTGGAGTTTGGAGAGTTCTTTAAGGGTTTCAAATATGAAATTCGTGACAATCGCGACAAGTCGCGTCTAGATTTCTATGCACAAGCTTTTTAAGTTTTTTTTTTATGTTTTCTAGAATTATATATTCCCAATCCAGAGCCATTGTGGAGGATTACCTGCACAATAAAATAAAATAATATTAGGTTAGGTTAACTGCCTTCCTACAGAAACCCACATCCAGAATAGATACCTGTTGAAGAGACACAAAATGATTAAATCCGGATCGATTGACCGGATTCCCTTGTGCCCCGAGGACTGCTTTGAAGAGGCTCCCTGAATCTTCAAATTGAAACGCCGGAGGATCTCTATTCACGGAATCTTAATTCACACTCTCCTGAAAACTTCAAATTCACCACTCTACTAAGGAATTTCTCACAAATTAATCTAGCAAGAATAAATAATTAAAATTGCTTGACAATGGCGTCTTTTCTCGACGATAGTTTTTCTCCAAGTATTCGGCTTCCCCTTGACATGAGCTTTATCCAGGTTGCCGCTGGATAAAATTCCAATTTCCCCTACTCTTGCAAAGTGACGTTTTCCATAATTCCAACACACGTCCATGCTGACAGCATGGACCAGTTTCCAACAGCCATGGTTACGTTTGCCGCCGTCTTAGCATAACTGGTGAGACCAGGTAAACGGCAAATACCCATTATGTATTGACGACATAACGCAGCTCATATATATAATCGAGCTTCATTATGCAGATCATTTAATATAAATTGCATATAAGTTTTTATGAGACTCTTGATCAGACTTACGGTGTCTACATACTAGAAGCAATTTTCGTCAAAAATTGCTTTAAAAAAAATCTGACGTTTCTGCCTACAAGGACAGGAGAAATTTTCTTTAAAAAGGCATTTTTTAAAGAAATTTCTCCTAATGTGTAGAGGCCATAAAGAACGAAATGAATCGATATCATTTAGTAAGGCAAGGGAAGGAGATAGAGCAGGACCTTGAGCAGGACACAGGAATGGGATTAAGTGATAAAGTGTTTTTTGATTAAGTGCAAACTGTTACTACTGAATGAGTTCCGAAAAATTCAAGTGTGCCGCAAATTTCAGAAGAAATTAGAGGTGCAACAAGATTTAATGTGTAAAAGATGTTCGAAAAGATAAAATGTTAAGTTTTTGAAAGAAAATTACTTTGCGGTGGACAGTATAAATTCAACAGCGTATAATTTCATTTTAAATCTTAAAACCAAAGGAACAGATAATCCTAACCGGCTTATGTAGGTGAGATTCTTAACGTGAGTTAACTCGGAGTGCATGCAAATTCGATTTAGAGCTGAAGTTGGGAGACGCCATTCAGTTATCTTGAATCAAATTCGTGAAATTATACAAATTTTGTATTTAAACCAAAATATCAAGGATTTGGATGAACTGGCACAAAAGTAATATATGGGTGAAATGTAGACCAGAATGTTCTCTATAATTTTCCCATAGAACATGATCTCATCGATTACTCAGAAGTCAAGATAAGCGAGGTTTTTTGTTTCTTAACTCGTTTTTTCATCCAGAGTTCCCCAAGTAGTCATTTGTTGAAATTCAACTATATCAAAGAATTGTTGTCTTTTGTGGGACTTTCCATTTAAAACCCTATTTTAAGTGTCTTTGTGGAGTAGAAGCAGTCAAATTGGCATCTGAGTGATTTCAAAGCGTTATTATTGGAAAAATCATTTTTTTCACACTTAGACGGCAAAATCGGAGTGATAGCGTAGTCTGAGTGGAAAATGATGTATGGACGAAATGTAGAGACAAATGTGCTCTACAATTATGTTGAAGTAATCATCAAAATCGGTTCAGCGACAGTCGAGATAATTGAGGTTATGTGATATTAAAATTGGTTTTTCGACTGTGGCGCCCCTGGTGTTGGTCCCACGAAGTTCAAATATTCTAGAAAGTTGTAGCATTTGGTGAGATCTTTCGTTTAAGCCCTCATTCATCAAAATCAGTCACATAGAACCGGAGATATGATTTTTTGAATTTTGTGAACTTTGACCCCTCATATCTCCGGTTCTGTTTTAACCACAGCGCACATTTGCACCATTTTGGAAACGTCTTAGACTGGACTACAACATACTAAAATTTCACTAACTTGCACAATGCCGTTTTTGAGAAAAGTGACTTTGAATTTCGATGAATTTTGACGCTATCACAGCGCCACCTATGGGGACTTTTTGAACTTCCATCTGAAAGTGCTCATCGAGGCGAAACCAAAAAGGTAAAATTTAGGCCGCTATGTTAATTAGAACCGGAGATAGAGGCCGGTCAATGTTCGAACTTTGACCCCTTATAGCTCGGGTCAGGGGTTAAGGATCGACTTAAGGTTTTTTTTGTTTGATAGGTATTATCAACGGCTACAACATACTAAAATTTCAGCCCGATTGCATAAGGAATTTTTGAGTTATTTAACTTTTAAGATTTAAAAATTTTCTTTTTAATAATAGCGCCCCTAGCGGTGGTTTTATGAACTTGAGATGTTAGAAGAGGAAGTGGCATTTCACGAGAGCTTTCCAAAAAGCCCTCATTTTTTAAATTCTGATAATTAGAACCGGAGTTATGGCCATTTTAAGAAAATTTTTTTGGACCCTTATAGCTCGGGTCAGGGGGGTCGGGGGACCTTAAGTTTGGTATTGATGGAAAGCTCTAAGGCCCAGCTATAACATACTAAAATTTGAGCCCGATCGATGCCATAGGGCCGGAGCTATTGAGAAAACAAAAAAAGGGGGGTCTTCAAAATGGCGGAAGGAGGGGTGGGGGGTCAATGCACCATGTTGCAATTTTCATACGATATTTAACCTTTGCCGAAAACCGCAAGTCGATATCTTTTAGTTTAGGAGCTATTAAGCTCCAAAGAGCGGCCGGACGGCCGGCCGGGAACGTAACTTAGCCCCCCATATATTCGTGATCAGGAAGTGGCGAAACACATTTTGGCCAAGTTTGAGCGCGATCAGAGGACATGAAATTTTGTTAGGATTATAGTAGGTGAGATTGTTAAGAATCTCACCTAATTACTTTGCGGTGGACAGTATAAATTCAACAGCGTATAATTTCATTTTAAATCTTAAAACCAAATATTTCCTTTTAGAAGATAAGGTAAATTAGGCCTTAAACCAATGATTTTTGAAAGAAAATATAATATATTTGGATTTTCGTGAGAATTTTATACTGAAAATTACTCATTTATTTATTTAAAAGAAATTTTAGTTTTTAATTTCATATAAATCTACATTGAGTAATCTTGCCTACCCCAAAGTGTGTTTTTGTAGAAACAAGTCTTCGAGAATCTTGAGGTAATGGAGAATCTTTTACCTCCGTTATGGCCCCTACACACTAGAGAAATTTATGTCCATATTGAAGAAAATTCCCTACGCTTGTATAGGAAAACTCTTCAATATGGACATAAATTTCTCTAGTGTGTAGACCATTGACCAAGATCGTAAGTTAATATCTGATACCATTTGAGCTTAAAAGGTGGTGACATATTGAACAGTTAAAAACAAATGAATTCCATTATTGTTCTTTGGACTATATATGTGTAGCTCAGAGGCAAAATGGCACATATCCTATGCTTTAGCCATAGGATATGTGCCATTTTGCCTCTGAACTCCACATATCTGGCAGAATTCTGTGTAATTGCAGCTGTTCCGGTGTTCGCCAGAGAATTCGTTCTTTTCAAATTAAAAGACTTCGAATTTTTGCCAAAGCTTTCAACCCTTGGTGTGGGTCTTCATCAGTGGGCTGAGAATTTTTTATTAATTTTAGAACATTTTGGACAATTTTTCTATGCTCTCCTACTTATACTCAATTACAGCCGTTTTTAACAATTTGAAAATCCGTCTTTCGTCTGCTTAGATATATTATACTTTGCCACTTTAACTTATTATCGGGTTTTTTTAATCTATTTTTACTTGAATTATTACGTTATTGTTCTTCCTTTATTCCATTATTGTTCTTTCTTTAAATTGAAGCTATAAAAATATGTAATATCAGAAAAAATATTCAAAATTAGGTGTGAATTCCATTAAGAACAATGAGCACCTTCTTTACATTTTTGCGGAAAACTTGTAGCATCAACTCTTAAATGCTATTCCGAGAAACTTTAAACAAATTTTCTGGAGAAAGGGACAGATAATCCTAACCGGCTTATGTAGGTGAGATTCTTAACGTGAGCTAACTCGGAGTGCATGCAAATTCGATTTAGAGCTGAAGTTGGGAGACGCCATTCAGTTATCTTGAATAAAATTCGTGAAATTATACAAATTTTGTATTTAAACCAAAATATCAAGGATTTGGATGAACTGACAAAAAAGTGATATATGGGTGAAATGTAGACCAGAATGTTCTCTATAATTTTCTCATAGAACATGATCTCATCGATTACTCAGAAGCCAAGATAAGCGAGGTTTTTTGTTTCTTAACTCGATTTTTCATCCAGAGTTCCCCAAGTAGTCATTTGTTGAACTTCAACTATATCAAAGAATTGTTGTATTATGTGAGTTTTTCCATTTAAAACCATATTTTAAGTGTCTTGGTCGAGTAGAGGCAGTCAAATTGGCATCTGAGTGGTTTCAAAGCGTAATTATGGGAAAAATCAATTTTTTCACACTTAAACGGCAAAATCGGAGTGATAGCGTAGTCTGAGTGGAAAATGATGTATGGACGAAATGTAGAGACAAATGTGCTCTACAATTATGTCGAAGTAATCATCAAAATCGGTTCAGCGACAGTCGAAAAACCAATTTCAATATCACATAACCTCAATTATCTCGACTGTCGCTGAACCGATTTTGATGATTACTTCGACATATATATAGAGCACATTTGTCTCTACATTTCGTCCATACATCATTTTCCGATCAGACTACGCTATCACTCCGATTTTGCCGTTTAAGTGTGAAAAAATTGATTTTTCCCATAATAACGCTTTGAAATCACTCAGATGCCAATTTGACTGCCTCTACTCCACAAAGACACTTAAAATATGGTTTTAAATGGAAAGTCCCACAAAATACAACAATTCTTTGATATAGTTGAATTTCAACAAATGACTACTTGGGGCACTCTGGATGAAAAAACAAGTTAAGAAACAAAAAACTTCGCTTATCTTGGCTTCTGAGTAATCGATGAGATCATGTTCTATAGGAAAATTATAGAGAACATTCTGGTCTACATTTCACCCATATATCACTTTTGTGCCAGTTCATCCAAATCCTTGATATTTTGGTTTAAATACAAAATTTGTATAATTTCACGAATTTGATTCAAGATAACTGAATGGCGACTCACAATTTCAGCTCTAAATCGAATTTGCATGCACTCCGAGTTAGCTCACGTTAAGAATCTCACCTACATATGCCGGTTAGGATTATCTGTCCTTTATACTAAGGCCCTATTAGGTGAGATTCTTAACAATCTCACCTACTATAATCCTACCAAAATTTCATGTCCACCGATCGAGCTCAAACTTGGCCAAAATGTGTTTCAGCACTTCCTGATCACGAATATATATGTGGCTAATTTACGTTCCCGGCCGGCCGGCCGGCCGGCCGCTCTTTGGAGCTTAATAGCTCCTAAACTAAAAAAGATATCGACTTGCGGTTTTCGGCAAAGGTTATATATCGGGTGAAAATTGCAACTTGGTGCATAGACCCCCCACCCCCCACCCCTCCTTCCGCCATTTTGAAGACCCCCCTTTTTTGTTTTCTCAATAGCTCCGCCCCTATGGCATTCAGCGGACTCAAATTTTAGTATGTTATAGCTGGGCTTTAGAGCTTTCCATCAATACCAAACTTAAGGTCCCCGACCCCCCTGACCCGAGCTATAAGGGTCCAAAAAAAATTTCTTAAAATGGCCATAACTCCGGTTCTAATTATCAGAATTTAAAAAGTCAGGGCTTTTTGGAAAGCTCTCGTGAAATGCCACTTCTCCTTCTAACATCGCAAGTTCATAAAACCACCGCTAGGGGCGCTTTTTTTAAAAAGAAAATTTTTAAATCTTAAAAGTTAAATAACTCAAAAATTCCATTGTGCATCGGGCTGAAAATTTAGTATGTTGTAGCCGTTGATTATACCTATCAAACAAAAAAAACCTTAAGTTGATCTAAAACCCCTGACCCGAGCTATAAGGGGTCAAAGTTCGAACATTGACCGGTCTCTATCTCCGGTTCTAATTAACATAGCGACCTAAATTTTACCTTTTTGGTTTCGTCTCGATGAGCACTTTCAGATGGAAGTTCAAAAAGTCACCACAGGTGGCGCTGTGATAGCGTCAAAATTCATCGAAATTCAAAGTCACTTTTCTCAAAAACGGCATTGTGCAAGTTAATGAAATTTTAGTATGTTGTAGTCCAGTCTAGGACGTTTCCAAAATGGTGCGTATGCGCGCTGTGGTTTCAATAGAACCGGAGATATGAGGGGTCAAAGTTCACGAAATTCAAAAAATCATATCTCCGGTTCTATTTGACCGATTTTGATGAATGAGGACTTAAACGAAAGATCTCACCAAATGCTACAACTTTCTAGAATATTTGAACTTCGTGGGACCAACACCAGGGGCGCCACAGTCGAAAAACCAATTTCAATATCACATAACCTCAATTATCTCGACTGTCGCTGAACCGATTTTGATGATTACTTCGACATAATTGTAGAGCACATTTGTCTCTACATTTCGTCCATACATAATTTTCCGCTCAAACTACGCTATCACTCCGATTTTGCCGTTTAAGTGTGAAAAAATTGATTTTTCCCATAATAACGCTTTGAAATCACTCAGATGCCAATTTGACTGCCTCTACTCCACCGAGACACTTAAAATAGGGTTTTAAATGGAAAGTCCCGCAAAATACAATAATTCTTTGATTTAGTTGAAGTTCAACAAATGAACACTTGGGGCACTCTGGATGAAAAAACGAGTTAAGAAACAAAAAACCTGGCTTATCTTGGCTTCTGAGTAATCGATGAGTTCAAGTTCTACGGCAAAATTATAGAGAACATTCTGGTCTACATTTCACCCATATATCACTTTTCTGTCAGTTCATCCAAATCCTTGACATTTTGGTTCAAATACAAAACTTGTATAATTTCACGAATTTGATTCAAGATAACTGAATGGCGTCTCCCCACTTCAGCATCAAATCGAATTTGCATGCACTCCGAGTTAGCTCACGTTAAGAATCTCACCTACATAAGCCGGTTAGGATTATCTGTCCCTTTACTCTAAAATCATTCTTAATACATTTTAAAATGAATAAAAATGTAGACTTAGGGGTCAATTCCCAATAACATGTGTAAATTATTTGGAAAATGTAGATAATAGTTGAATTCTTTATTCAATTAAATTTTCACTGCCTTCACAGTTGCATAATTTTCACAGACTACCAATTGTTTCAACGCCTACTGCGTTTTTCTCCAAATTCAAATTTCTTTTTAACGGATTACAAAATTATAATTCAATCAAATATTTCACACTCCCCCTCGGTGCGGTCCGCACCCACATCAAGAGGCACTATCTTTGTCACTGGGCGGCAGTACTTCCCTTTGGTCGTCTGTACTACCACAGTTCGAATTTTCCCATCTTTCCCAGGCCGTACTTCGATAACTATTGCAAGTGGCCATTGGCTCCTAGGCCCATTCTCATCAGTAACCAATACGACGTCCCCAACTTGAATCTGACGTCCTTGGTCGTGCCACTTCGAGCGTTTCGCCAATTGAGGGAGATATTCCCTCGACCATCGCTTCCAAAACATGTCTGCAAGCCTCTGGGATTTGCGCCAAGCCTTACGCAAAATCATGTCACGGTCCGTGAACTCACCAGGTTGTGTATTGTCCAATGCTCCCCCATGGAGCAAATGATTAGGGGTTAATGCTGTTTGATCATCTGGGTCTACCGAGACGTGAGTCAGAGGGCGATTGTTGAGTATCCCCTCAATCTCGGTGAATAGCGTCTGCAGTACCTCATCTGTCGGAAATTGTTCCTTCAGGATCACATCAAGACTGTTCTTGACTGATCGAATCAAGCGTTCCCAGCTCCCCCCCATATGCGGAGCAGCTGGGGGGATAAAGTGGAACTCTATCATCTTTCGGAGCAAATCTTCCCTCACTTTGTTGTCATCTATGGATTCAACGGCTGTTCTCATCTCTACACTTGCACCTCTGAGATTCGTCCCGTTGTCACAGTAAATGTGTCGCACTGGGCCACGGCGACACAAAAATCTTCTTATAGCCATAATTGCACTATCAGTAGTAAGGGAATAGGCAATCTCAAGATGTACAGCACGGCTGGCCATACACGTGAATATAACACCCCATCTCTTCTCTCTACGTCTACCCACAGTTACGTAAAGTGGGCCGAAGTAGTCCATTCCAGTGTGAGTGAATGCATGAAGATGTTCACTCACTCTCGCTTCAGGTAGTGGAGCCATCTCTGGGATCGAAACCTGAGCCCTTCGGTTTCGACAATACTGGCAATCATTCCAGGCCTTCCTCACAGCTGCTCTCATCTGTGGAATATAGAATCTCAAACGCAAATCATTCAATACTTGCTCACGCCCACAATGCAGATGGCGCTCATGAGATTCCATAATCAACAGCCTAGTAACCTTGTGCTTCGGTGGCAAGATAATTGGAAACTTGCCTGGAAACTCACTGTTTGTGAGCCTCGAATTCATTCGTAGAACACCTTCGTCATCATAAAATGGCGAAAGGCCGTACACTCTGCTTTTCTTGTCGGTTAGACTTAACCCATGGTACTCACTTTGAGCCTCTTTGTACCACTCACTTTCCGCTTCACGAATATGCTCAACGGTCAGTGATGGCAAGACTCTTTTAACACTGTTGTGATTCAAACGATCACGCACTTTTTGTAGCCAACAATTGGCAATGTTTCTCACTTGAGCTGTTGCTCTCAGCAATCTCCACCACTTTGAAAATCTTTTCACATCAGGAAGTGGATATTTCACATCCTTTTTTGGCTTGATTATTGTCTTCACTATTTCCACTTCATCATCTTCCAATCGAGAATCACTGCACTTTTCTACAGGCCACTGACTTGAGTCTTTTTTTCAGGAATGATGGGCCACGAAACCAGACAGATTCAGGTGAAAGATCACTTGTACTCGCACGAGTAGCCAAATCTGCTACATTCATCTTCGTTGGCACCCATCTCCAGGATTTCACTTCACTGTTTTCTTCGATTTCACCAAGGCGATGCGCAACAAAATCTTTGAAGCGCCTGTTGTCGTTTCTTATCCACTTTAGGACAGTCATTGAGTCTGACCAAAACACTACATTGTCTATTCTCACTTCTAAGAACTCTCGGATGGTTTTGGCCAGTCTCACACACAACACTGCTGCTTGAAGCTCCATTCGAGGAATACTCATTTGTTTCAAAGGAGCGACACGAGACCGTGCACACACCAATGAAACATCTGAGCCCTCATCAAACACTATGCGTAAATACGCCACTGCTGCAAAAGCTTTTTCACTCGCATCTCCAAACACATGAAGTTCAATCAGGTGAGCCTTTGGAAGGTTCACAGAAAAACATCGGGGCACTTTCACTTCTTCAATTTCTTTTAATTCTTTGAGGAATTTCCTCCACTGAATCACTAAATCACCACTAATTTCTGTGTCCCAGCCAAGCTTTTGCTTCCACATTTCTTGTAGGAAAATCTTTCCTTTCACTGCAAACACTGCGATGAATCCCAAAGGGTCGAAAATCGACATGATCAGTCGAAGCACTTCTCGCATTGTTGGGAGTCTCTCTCCTGAGAGAATATCAGCTGACACTTGTCGGAAATTCACTTGAAACGTAAACACGTCTTCACTTGGGAGCCAAAGCATTCCCAGAACTCTCTCGGAAACATTGCTCTCAAAATTCACCACTTTTGCACTCAGCTGATCTTGTGCTAAATTTTTTAGCACTTGCATGTCATTAGCACACCAATTCACAATATCAAACCCTCCGGATTTGAACACTTTCACTACATCACTGATTAGTTTCTGTGCTTCCATCGTTGTCTCTGATGTGCCAAGGTAATCATCACAGTACGTGTGATTAAGAATCTCCTGCACAGCTTCTGGATACTCTTCCTGGAAGTCTCTTGCATTGACTTCTTTTGCATATGATGCGAGGGCAGGAGAACAACTTGCACCAAAAGTAAGCACCGTCAATTTATACTCTTCTGGTTCTATTTTCCGTTCCATTCCTCGCCACAGAATGCGCTGGTAGTTCTGATCTTCAGCTTTCACATGGACACGATGAAACATTTCTCGAATGTCTCCCATGAATGCATATTGTCCACGTCTGAAATTCCCTAAGACCGCTGGCAATGGCTTCAGAAGATCAGGCCCTTTCACTAACACATCATTGAGGGCTACGCCATTCGATCTCGCAGCACAATCAAACACAATCCTCAACTTTTTCTTGGCGGGATGGAATATTGGAAAATGAGGAATGTACCACACTTTTTCCATGGGAATCTGTCGATCAACATCCTCCAATTTCTTCAGGTAACCTTTTTGAAGATGATCATCAATCTTTTGGCAATAAGCCTCAGCCAAATCCTTGTCACGATCCAGCTTTTTCTCAGTGTGTTGAAGCCTCTTAAAAGCGGCTTGTCGTGACTCGGGCATTTTTGGAGACTCACCCTCTTTCCACAGAAGGCCAGCTTCAAATCGTCCATCTAAAGCCCTCTTAGTATTCTCCTGCATGTATTTGAGAGCCTTTCTGTCCTCACGAGAATACGTCGTGTCCATATTGGACTTCACTCCAAAAGCCTCAGTGGAAAAAGATTCCTTGACCATTTCGTACAAATCATCTGCACGTTCAATGTCCAAAACTGTATAATTGCTCTCCATATTGTCAATGGAATTAGCGACTTTCCCCATAATGACCCATCCCAATAAAGTTCGAGCCAAATATGGGGCATCCCATGGACCGTGTATCACTTCTCGGGATGTGATTAATGCCACATTATCGAGTCCAATGAGGATTTCTGGTTCAGCTTCCACCATGTCTTCGACATGTCTCTCACTCAAAAATCTCCAATCTTGGGCTAATTTCTGAACATTCACTGTCTGCTGTGGCAAGCTCATTTCTTTCATAGTTCTCACATTGTAGAGGGTGTATTCTCGTGCATGAGAAAATGTGCCTCTAATTTTCATCTCAACACTTTTCGAGGTGTTGTCAATTTGTGGCAATCCAGATGCTCCCTGGAATCTCAGCGGTTTGTTAGGTCCAGTCAAGCCCATTCTATCTGCCAGAGTGTCCTTCACCATTGTAATAGTAGATCCCTCATCTAGGAAGGCATAAACTTTGATAGTTCCTCTGGGACCTGTAACGTACACTGGTAAGATTTTCATCAACATTCTCGGTACTGTCGCTTGCGCATTGACATGCACCACTTTTCCGGAAACATCAGCTGATGCTTTCGGACCTCCCGAATTACTGGCATGATTTCCACTGACAGTAGCTGAGCTACTTCCCTGGCCATCTACAGTCACTGAAGTAGAGGGATTTGCTTCAGTCTGCTGAACACTCTGTTCAACTTCTTTGTGGAGCATCTCATGATGTTTTTTGCCGCAATCATTGATTTTACATTTTTGCTTTTTGCGACATTCAGGGGCACTGTGATTTTTGCCCAAGCACAGGAAGCAAAGCTTCTTGCTTGTCAAAATCTTCCATCTTTGGTCCACAGATGCTTTAACAAAACTCCCACAATCTTTGGCCATGTGCTCAGTGGAATTACAAAGATTACATGGCTTCAAAACAGCCTCAGCTGTAACAAGGACTTTGGACTTTTTCTCTGGACCATTTTTGTCTTTTCCCTTGGGACATTCCCCACAGAGAATCATACGATTCACAGCAGCCTCTGCTTTTTTGTTCAACCACCCAGCAAGAGTTTTCATGGTTACATAAGAACCAATCTCAGCCTCCTCTGATTCTGACCACTGAATTTTCATGGAAAGTGGAAGCTTGTTCACAACTTCCCGCATTAATTGAGGATTATCAAGATAATTTCTCTTACCCATTACCTCCAGGGACGACACCAGATTGCTCACAGCTGAGGCAAACTTCATCACGGATTCAGGCTTTTCCTCCTTCACCGGAGGCAGCTCATTCACCTTCTCCATCATCGTCATGATGAGGAATTCCGGACGTCCAAACCTTTTCTCCAATTTGTCGAGAATCAGCTGCAGATTCCTCGAATCGTGCAGCAGGAACTGAACCGTCTCCCGGTCATCTCCCTTCAGGCATTTTTCGAGCTGTGTCAAAGCCTCTTCCTGCGTGAATTCACACGCTGTCGCTGTGCTGTTCCACCAGCTGGAGAAAATTGGCCACTCCTGGTAGCTTCCGTCGAAGGTTTTCATATCTTTCATCATAGTTTGCCTTGACATGAACATTTTCATGTCTGAGGTATACTCCTTCCTCAGGGAAGCTGCAGAGTGAGTCTCCAGATCATCATCTGTGTCATCAGAATCCAATGGCTCAATTCGCGGAGCATACTTGGGTGAAAATTTCGGTGTTGAAGTTGATCGACTTCCCATGGCCTCAAGTGCCTTCTTCTTTTCCAGCTGGATCAGTTCCAGCTTCATCCTGGTTTCAGAGATCTCTAGATCCAATAGAGACTTCTCTGTCTCGCGGAAATTCTCCGCTTCAGCCTCCCCCTCGTGTGGAGACTCTTCGAATCCATATCTCTTGGGTGGAACGCCTTTGTTCACCCGATCGCTTTTCCTCGGTGTCCTGAACATCCTGTCCAGTCCAATCCGTCTCCGATGGACCACCAAATGTAAATTATTTGGAAAATGTAGATAATAGTTGAATTCTTTATTCAATTAAATTTTCACTGCCTTCACAGTTGCATAATTTTCACAGACTACCAATTGTTTCAACGCCTACTGCGTTTTTCTCCAAATTCAAATTTCTTTTTAACGGATTACAAAATTATAATTCAATCAAATATTTCACAACATGTGTTATGTGTTATCGTGTGTTATCTCGAGATAACACATAAATTGGTATTCCCGATAACACATGTTATAATCAAAATGGCGGATGTGTTAAAAAAGTCTCCAAACATGTGTTATGGAATATTAGTATTCTCTATACACACATAACACATCAATTTGTTCTATGGCATGTGTTATCTTTAACACAACCTCTCAAGGAGCATTTATGATGTGTTAGGAAGTGATTCAAGCAAAAATCTGTAGAAATAATACAAATGAGGACTATTATGACTCACGATTATTGATCAATATTTTTTTTTCTATTACTTAATAACAAGTCACATTTTGTACCCCCAAAATTTCCACTTTCCAGCCCCAAGGAACTATTTTTTTTAATATATCTTTCCGTTTCATATTTTTAAAATTATGACTACTTTTCGACTTTAAAAATTATTGTTAATATTTGTTATTTTTTTATTTTAAAAAATATGTCATATTTCTATGAAATATGCAAATTTATTGATTAATGATTTTTTTTCTATATCTTATTGTTTGAAAATCTCTGCCAATATTCATTTAAATCCTAGATGTTTTTTTAAATTTAAATACAAAATTTGAAAGTGTTTCAGAAATTTTATACCAATATCACTGTATGATATCTTCCAACATCAGCTACAAATCGAATTAACATGCAATCGAATTTGCTCATGTTAAAAATCTCATCTACAATAAGCTGATCTAGGCTTATCTGTCCATTTTTCTCTTACACCCCAATACTGCTTTTCTGCTTTCTATATATATTTTTTGCTTGGGGATTTTCTAATAATTGAGCAAATGAATGGAACACCAATTCATCCCCAGTACAATATAAAGCATTTTTAGACAAATGATAATGTATTCAGCTTCCAAACAGAGCTCTTTGATTTAGAATTTACCATATTTTGGAAAAAATAAACATAAAAAATAATTTCCAAATGGGGCTGTCAGAGACCAAAACGTACAATGGATGGCGCTGATTGTGGAAAATGCTCTACATTAGATGGCGCACTCATCAAGTCTCCAAGTGTTATCATAACACACCATAAAATTCTCCAAAATCATTTATTGGGAATTGCTCGGATGTGTTATGCTTATGAGCTTAACATGTGTTAAGTCTTATAATAACACATGTTAAGATAACACATAACACATTTTATTGGGAATTGACCCCTTAGCTTTGGTGCCCTATTTCGGCCACCTTCATTCTCATAGCTCCTTGCCCTTCGGGAATTCTTCTAATATCTTTTTCACGTCATCTAGTTTGTCGAAGCTACATTTTTTGTTATTCTTTTGCATTGTATAATCTCTAGATTACGTAAAATCTAAAAGTTCATGGAAATTCGAGGAACAAAAAAGGTGGCCGAAATTGCAAGTTGGCCGGAATTTGGCACACTTACCGTATCAACTTGTATTTTTCGGCAAAAGTTAAAAATATCAGTAGATAGAATTTGGGCTTTTCCTCCTGTTTAAATGGAAGTAGATCTTCTCTGGCAACATTAAGATATATAAACGGGTCCCGGTCAAAATCTCGAACGCCAAAATCCCGAAAGCCAAAATCCCGAATAGGCCAAAATCCTGAAAGCCAAAATGCCGAATTCTTAAAAGTGTCACAGCTACTCCCACGATAGTACTTGCGCTTGTTGGAGGCAAAGGGAAATCTTCTGTGTCTTGGGAAATTATTCTAAGCATTTTCCTTCATCTAATTTCATCCCTATCAGGATTTTGAAAATTCGGGATTTTGGCTTTCGGGATTTTGGCTTTCGGGATTTTGGCCTTTTCGGGATTTTGGCGTTCGGGATTTTGGCTTTCGGGATTTTGGCTTTCGGAATTTTGGCTGCCACCGATACAAACCAATTGTAGAATACATTGCATTTAGTTAGTTAATTTTTAAGGTGCCCCAACTCAAAGGTGCCTTGCTTTCCCCTATAGGAAAATGTATGTTTGGGTATTTTTTAAATATATTTTTTATTTGTAGTTAATAACTTTTTTTTTAAATACTCGTGTGACACTATTTGATTCAAATAATAAAAAAAATATAAAAATTCGCGAGACTGTCTGAGTCTGAGGAATAAAAGTTTATAATTATATTTCATCTCCCTAAACTCGAGCAATAAAGAGAAACACCTCCGACAAAATATTTTGTATAAATCTCTCACTTTTCATAAAACATTCACACTATTTGTAAAAAACGAATCTTGACAGAATTATTGAAAGATTTATTCACACGTTTTTCACAAATGCCACTCATTCAGTAACAAGTATTTGTATGATGAAAAACTTGAGAGGTAAAAAGCTCACCTTGAGAAAAAGACGTAATAAATTTTTAAGGCTCTTTCAAACTATAACACCACATGAACCATCATCATTTTCATGACAGCTCCCATCAGTGTTTTGTAAGTCGCCACCGAGTGTCTCATCTTTCTTGTATGTATGTCACAACATCAGCAACACAATGAGGGATGACAAAAATGGAGGAGGTTCTTGAATTAAAATGAGGGGTAATCACTATAAGGATAAGCAATTGCCTTACATTACGCCAAACTAATTTATATTTTTTGTTGTTAAAGACGGCTTTTCAATTTGCTGTTTATGTAAAAAAAATGATAAAATAAAAGTAATTTTATATACACGGTCTGTATATGTAATTTCTCAATTATTTGCCCCTTTAGTGGATGAGATTTCATACATGTGACACTTCGAATGGGAATTTCCTTCTTGCCTTTACTCATTCTTCTATCCCTGGTGGGTTCAGTTTTTTTTTATTCACAACTGTCTCATCCATCCTAGAGAGAGCAGTATTTTGCATTCGTCTTACCCTCGAGGAGCGAAAAAAGTGAACGACAACATAAAACATAAAGGGATGTTTTCTCATTTTGATTTATGTACATTACATATGTGAGTAAAAGCTCATGAAAAGTGAGGGAATAGAAGATGGCTTAAGAAATACATATTTTACATAAGATTTTCACCACAGATTCTGTGACTGCCCAGATTTTTTTTTGCTTTACAAAATCCACAAAATGCTAAAGGATGGGCGGAAAGAAAAATATTCCTAATTACTCGATTCATAATTAATTAAGTCCCAATTTTGCTTTGATGTATTTCTTTCTTCCTAAACCCACCAGTTGGATGTTATCTTTTGCAATTTTAATATTCTTCTCTTTCTCGCCCACAGAGATTCTTTCATTCGTTAAAGCTCTTCAAAACTCCCACTCCCACACTAAAGTGGTTAAAAGGTGAAAACTCAAGATATCAAGTATGATTATTTGTGAATGTAGATCATTCAACGCCCACTTTTGATGATTATTTCCACTGCAAGTACGGGAATTTTTTGTAACTTTATCTGCTTTCTAAAGGAAAAATAGAATATTATTGTATTTTCGTGTAAATTCTCCTGGTAAAGTTCTGGGCATTTGAGATTTTTTTTTCTGTTCTTTTTAAAGGAGTGTTCTCAATTGCGCTCCTGTTGCTTGCAAAACAAACCCATATGCGCAACAGCAGACACTCTTGCTTCCCCAGCTCGATGGCCTTTCCCCTTTAGCATGGGCAAAAGCTCAATGGTACTCAATGAACGACGGTTTCACGCTCAAAACCCCGTTTTCAGGGTGACGCACTTGCTTCTGTGTGGGTGGATGTCAAGGGGTAAAATTTCAAGAGTGGAATTTATTAAACCATCTCCAAATTGCACTCTTGAAGAGTAATTTGAAAATCTTATAATAAATCCAAATGAGAAAATGAGCTTCAAATTCATTTGAAAAGACTCACAACGTTTACTGCTCGATTTTATTTCTCAAAATGAAGCAGAGATAATAAAATTCACCAAATTCACTAATTTTTCCATACCTCCACTTCTTCCATCTTAATCTTCTGAAAGGTCATATTTTAACACAACCTTTCATTATAATGAATACAAAAATTTGCGAAAAATTACATCCCAAGTATGTTTTACAAACAATAAAAGATACAGGTTTCGAGTATTCTGAAACTATAACATTATTTTACATACATCTATCTTTAGGGGGAAGTGGGGTACATTTGCGTTGGGGTACTTTGAAAGTGGTTTTCTTCGTTCTATTTTTAAATGGAATTGAGTGTTTCATAATGTAATTTAGATTTCCAATTCAGTTGTGGAGCCAAATTATATCATAGTATGGTAAAGCTCCCTTTAAAAATAAGAGAAAGAGCTCAATTTTAAAGGTATTCTAATTGAAAAGTGCCCTACTTCCTCTTACGCCCTCTTTGTAGTAATTTTATTTAAATCCCTCGAAGATCAGCCCCATAATTTTCTTTTTCTTCGTATGTGTTTTGAAATTAGAACTATCAGTCCTACATGCCATCAAACAATTGAATTAATTTCAAAGATCTGGAAATTGTGAATAATTGGCAATAATGAATAATTTGTAAACTGTTGATTCAAGTATGTAAAGCACTAATTGTAAAAATTTATACGAAATGGTTAAATATGAAGTTTCCGCAAACCCATATTTCGTGTGGCAAATAATAAGTAGGGTAGGAAAATTCTTGAAAATCGCTATAATCTAATTATAAATAACCATAACTAACTACACAAACTCATATATTTATACTACTACTATACACCTATTCTTATACCGTCAAGAATTCACCTTTATTGCTGCTCGAGCTCCACAAAGTGAGCTTTGTATATCGCTGCTTGGAAATTACAAGGGTCTAACTGATTCTTTTGCGATTTTGATATTTTAATGTAAGGAGACCGGGGCAGATAAGTAATGCATAATATTAGATAATTTTGCCTAAGAAGGAATATTGAATAAATCTTTGTTTTTTTAAGTAAACACCTCCCTTTCTATTCATTGAAATAATTATTAGCATATACAAATAGTACGAATCCTTTCATTTCTGGATATGTTGTTTTAGAGATTAATCAGACAAGCATTTCGTTCTTATACGAAAATACTGATGAATCTTTCTTTCATCAGTTTTTTTTTCAACACCATCATTTTTTCAACGGTTTTTCGTGGTGAAAAGTAAAAAAAAACTCTATAGAGCGAATTTCTAATCCGGATGGTATCATGTTTGGGCTCGTCGGAAAGGTCTTGGGATTTCTAAGAACACTGAATCTGTTCCAATCGGTTCCGAACTGGTAATGAGCCGGTAAAGGAAAATTTGTCCGGAAAACAAAATTGATTGATTACAGGGAGACCTCCCCGTAAATCGACCCATTGGCCATTAACATGCCCCATTTTTCCTTTTCACCTACCCTCTCCTCTAAAAACATTTTTTTTGATTGCTCGAAAACGCGTCGCGCAATTTTTTTATTTTTAGATTTTTTTTAGATTTTTTAAATTTAAATTTAAATTTTAGATTTTAGAAGACTAGCCAGTCGGACATTTCGTTCATATACGACAATACCGTTGAATCATACTTAATAAGGGCTTTTCAAGTTCAAAGAATAAAAAAAAAGTTTTAGAGAGTGTAATTCTCAATCCAATGTTATCATATTTAGGCTCATTACAAATGTCTTTAAATTTCTGATAAAACTAAACCGGTTCAAATCGTTATTTGAACCGGTTTTAAACTGATTATAAATCGATAATTGTCTGTCGTTTATCCAAAAATTATTTTTTAGTTGTCATACACCATTTTGGAGCACCTTTCGAATGATTTATGAATCGGTTCAAAATTGAATATGAACCGGTAGGAGGTATATGATATGATGCATCTGAGTTACGAGTTCGAGCATTCCGCAAAGTATGGGACGCTTCGCCACCCTTTTTTATAATAAGCATATTATTCTGACATGATTTAAACGAACATAATTTTTATAGAATTTAAATTGTAATTGTAAACATAAATTGTAAAACTTTTATACATTTTTGGCTTAAACGATCTGTGATTCAGGGTTTCTGCCGTTTACCTGATGAGATCGGTCGTGGTAAGTCGGCGGCAGCCGCAACCAAGCATTATTTGAGGAGAAATATATTGAATTGAATTGAATTGAATTGAATAGAAAGTTATAATAGCGTTATTGCTTGACATTCTCCACAGACCACAGAAGCTGAGATTGTAAAGAATCTCAGTTAAAAATTAACTGAATGTAATATAATAAAAGTTTCTTATTTTAATAAAAATAGTTACTAAATTAAAATTTTCTTCTACAGACCATTTTTAATATAAAAAAGGTAAGATTAAAAAAATGAACAAATAAAAGAAACTACGGATACAAAAAATAAACCAAATTAAGAAGAAGCCGAAAACATGTAAAGCGAATTACACAATTATGACGATTGGCTTGTATTTTAACTCCCCAAAAAGACAAATGGCCATAAGCTTATAAGCTTTAACTCTTTAACGACGAGACAGCTTTCGTGGACCGAAAATCAGCAATAGAAATGAAACCAATGAACAAAACCAGTAAAAGGTCTTATATCTGTCCTTCGAAAAGCCAACAGAGTCTGTTTTGGTGTATTTTTTGTGTCTATGAACAATAGAGACAAAAATAGTCCAAAAATTTAATAATTTTTCTGACAATACTAATGAATGATAATTTTCAATCTAATGAAAAATATAATGTTTAAGTATTGTAGTTTCCTTTCCCAAAACGTTTTTGCTTTAAAAAATTGGAAGTATAAAAAATATTTAAAATTAATTTTCATTATGAGAATTTAAAAAATTGTCATTTTTGAGCTTAAAAATTTACTATATAACAGATAGATGTAGACTTCCAAAAAATATCCTAGATTCCTTCAACCTCCTGTTTTGCAATTACGTACAAACATAAGGAAAAAATAACTTTAGGTAGTCAGGAAAAATTATTTTCTTTATGTGGCACCGGTGTTAAAATCGGCCTTAAAGGGTTAACGACGATTTGGTAATCCGTTAATTTTTCAAATATTTGGACGTAATCGTAAAGACGAAGGCTTGTAGGAATCTAGAAAATCTTCAGCTATTTGCTGTATGGTAATATTATATTTACCCTAAAAAAAGAGACGAATTTTCAAATTACCGCGTTGATGCATATGATTTATATTTCAATTTTTCAAGCAAAAAACTCTTGACACCAGAATGTATAATAACTATACATAATATTTTTCTTTTGGGATATTTTAACTGCTCGAACTCCACGGGAGAGCAGTACTTTTTGTCCTTTTCGTCCTAAAAGACAAAAAATACACTTAATCAGATTCTATTGGATTTTCAAGGGTTAGATGTAAGATGTTTCATTGATTTTCTTCATCGATTTCATGTTTTTTGTTGATTTTCGGTCAGTGAAAAATGTCTCGTCGTTATAGGGTTAAATCAACAAAAAATAAATAAGAATGGTCACTAAACAATTCAGTTAATTTTCCTTTTGAATTAATGTTTGGTCGCCATTGTCATCGACTTTTACCAGTACCGATAGATCCTATCACGTAAGTGGACGGTACCAAGATTAAATAATCAAAATGTTCAGTAAGAAACTGTATTTTAGTTAGTAAAAAAAATCATTTATCTCATCAAATTAAATCGATGTCTTAAAACCTTTTCATTTTTCCGTTGCCAAGAAGCATTTCTTTTTTTTTGTGCCTTTACTATTTATGATTTCTGTTTTATTTCTGTACTGAAAAAATATTTTATTAATCACTTGTACTAAAAACTTCCTAATCTGCAGCAATTTTCTCATAAATTTTTGTAACAACTCTGAGATGAAGACAGTTGAAACTTAAAACTAATTACAAAATTGAAGATTATACATCTTAAGAAAAAGTAATCCCATTTCATATCTTACTATGTCTTTTAAATCTTAAAGCTAAGCAACTTAAAAATGAGTGTTATTCTCATTAAGAATGTGAACCTTTTGTTTCAAAGGCCTTAAAAATTATGATTTTTAAATACATAACTTTTCATCTTAAACGAATCGGCGATAATATGTAGTTTCAAAGATTTATCTCAAAATTAAGAAGATAAACTGATATTGTATAAATATTTTATTGAATACATACATGTATAATAAATACATATCAATATTATATGTATCAATATTCTATGTATTTGTGTGAAATTTTCATCACAATCTTCCGGCAGAATTCTTAAGAGGGTAGTTGAAATTGCATTATTAAGCCTAATGATTGTCATTTGTTAAATCTGCTAGTGATATTTTCCCCTCGAAAGCGAAAGCGTTGCTGGAAAGTGTTAATTGTACGAAGTCTTTTCTCTGTATCTGCCCCACAAAACAGAAATTCTCTCTTACGCTCTTGAGGTCTCCCACCTTTAGGGAGCTTTCTCCTCCAGCCCACTTACTTCATCCCTAGGATTCTCGCTCTCTTGTGGCCTCTCGCTCTCTTTTTCGAATATAGCGGGTGACACTGGAGCTTTGGCGGTGTTGAGTTAGTCAGGGAAAGCTAGAAAGCCTGAGCACAACAAGTGCGCGACGTGGTGCAAGAGAACACGGAAGCTCTTTCACAATCGTGCTGGGAGCAGTAATATTTTTTTCCCAAATAAGAATAAAAACTTCCCTGTAAGTTTCAAAAAAAAAAAAATAGTAAGTTAAAAGAAATTTCCCCGAGGATTAATTGCGGCTGGAAGTGAGGTGTTTTGTGGTGTGAAAAAAGGTGTAAAAGCTGCAGGAAATATGGCCAAGCAATTAATTATAATTATCTGAGAGATTATTTGGCACATGGATGAAAAATTGCGGCCAGATAAAAGTGTTTAGTCCTAAAATCGCAATGCTAAATGTGATTATGAGCCATGGTGACACGATTTCTGTGAAATTGTGAAAGCTAAAAGTACGTGACATGTCCCAGAAAATCCATACATTATCTCCCACACAATCATGCCCAATAATCATGGATGAATTTTAATTATTCCACCCCATCCACGGCCAAAAGTTTGGCAGGAAGAACCGCCTCATTTTTCCATTCTACCAAGTTGACGAGGCTTGCTCAACCACAGATGGATGGGCGGAGGAAAGTTCCGATGAACAAGAAGCAAAAGTTGAAAGACGCACCAAAGCTTAATTAGTTATTCGTGTCTTTTGTGAACTTGGATATTTTTTTTTGTGTTGAGCTTTTTTCTTACTTCCCCCTCTGTCTTCCTAATTTTTTCCATCAATTTTCTCTCATTTTTTCCCACGACACTTCCTACGAGTTCTTCCATCCGCCCGTGCGTTCTCCATTCTCGCCTCTATTTCCACTCACTTGAGCACTAAATGGGAGAAACAGCAAAAGTGAAAAGAGGTGACAGGAAAGAATGAGTTGGCATAAGCTGGGAAAAAGCACGAGTAGGAGAAGATGAAAAAGAATGAAGCAAATTAATTATTAAACTCATTTTTCAAATTGAAATTCTCTACCCTACTCTATTTTTGCCAAAAACCATAAAGAAAACCAGAAAAAAAACGATTGTTCAATGTGATAATTTTGAGAGAAAAAAAATATTTCACTGACCAAAGGCATTAACCAAAACCAAGGAGTGTCCATCTAAATTGTATATTGAAGTCCAGAAAAAATAACTCAACTTTTATAATAACAAATGTTATTGAAAAGTGCTACTTAAATGAAATTTTAATAACTCATGATTTTGAACTTATAACAAGTATTTTTGTGTAAAAAAAATCCAGATTGCACTCACTCCTCATGTTCTTCAGAAGAATGTAGCAGCTTTAATAAAAACCTAGATTTGGAAACGTCTTCTGTAGCTTTTCGCCTTATTCGTATTAGCTTTGGTACCCAAAGCACAAGTTTGCAAGGTTAAATAAATAATTAGTATTATTTTGATTCGGTAATATTGTTGGAAATTACTAATTAAAAAAAATGGTTTAAAATTGAATATTTTTGGACAATCCTTTTTCAAAAGCCGATATTTTGTCGCTTGATTTTGCAATTCGACAATTGGGTTGAAATATCTCGGTAGTAAAATTAATTAAAGTCTTATATAGACCTAAAGTTTAAACGAAGGATGATTTACCTAAAGAATATTCGAAATAATCATTCAACTAATATTTTCATAAGTGTTCGAAAAATCTGTCTCTCGGCGTGATGTCACATATAACGGCGTTATCACACTTGCACATTAAAATTTTAATGTGATTCACATTAATTGTCGCTTGTGAGCGTCCAAATATTTTATTTGTGTCTTTATGTGAGTCACTTAATATTTGGGATTTTTCTATTTATTGATAAAGAAGTGGACTTGGCCTGCAAAAATAAGTTTAAATTTACCTAAAGCATAAATATTTTTCACATTAAAAAATTAAAGAGAAAATCGCATTAATTTTTCGCATTAATGCTAAAAATCAATTTATATCAAATTTTGCGGGTCAAGTCTACCTTTTTATCGACAACTAGATCAAATTTTGAATATAAAATGATTCAAACACACAAATTACACATTTGGACGCTTACCAGCGACAATTAATGTGAATCATATTAAAATTTTAATGTGAAAGTGTGATAACACAGTAAGATTAACATAAAAGTAAGAAAAGACGGAAAGAGAGGTGCATAGTATGAAAACTTGGCTCTAAGTTTATTAGGGTCATCGCGTTACCTTCGGACGATTTAAGCTTAGAACAATTCATTTTTATCAATGTGTTATAAATGAATTTGGTCCATTATAATATTATATTTTAATAGCTAAGTCCAATGCCTCAAATTTTCAGAAGAGAGCTATGAATGAAATTCACAAGGAATATAGAGAAAAAATTGAATTGTTAGAAGCTTGAGTCGTCCGAAGGTAGCGTGCTTTCCCTAGATCAATTTATACGCAATTAGATCTAATAATAAAATATAAAACAAAACATTTTACTCCCATCGCGTCTTCTCATCAGGTAAAATGGGTAAAATATTAAGAATTATTTAATATATAAATAATACATTGATACCAATAAAATATAACTCTCTTATAATATTCTCCGTATCACATACTTAACTGACATACGAAAAATTATTGATTTTTTGGAGTTCACCTATAATAATTTTGTTATTTGATTAATTTAAATGACCAATATAAAATTACTCAATTACTGTTTTCATAGGGTTTGAGAAATGTAAATGGATTGTTTTTTCACCTAAAAGCTTGTACACATTGGGAATAATAATTTTCGTAAAACGTAGCGTTTTTGGCAAGATTTTGAAATTTCCAACTACAGTTGTGCATGAAATTTTCTTCCATAAATAAGCAATTTTTCACGAAATTTCCTTCAAATATGATTATGTAGTCCATTGAAGCTGGTTATAAATTAAATTAAATTAAATTAAAATTGGAATTAAAAAAATTTCACACACAAGAGAAACGACTAATATGATACAATCTTAAACAGCAAAATTCATTATTTTAAATGTAAAATCAACTATTTCAGTCACCCTTTCAATATATCGCAGATTATTGGGCGTTTAATCATATAAACATTACAACAGCTTCTCAGAAAACGACATATCAAGTTCAGATGACTTTCCATTAACAACATTTGAATGTTAAATTCTGTTAACCAATAAAATATAATTAATTGGAATAACTTTCAAAATAAGATTGTATTTAAAAATAAAAAAAAATACCAAAAAGCAATAAACGTTTCTAAAATTTGAGTGATGAAAGTCACAACATTGGCTGTATTAATTAAAAATACACAATATTAAGTTTTGGACAATTTATGGATCCCTCAAATTAAAGATGAAAGATTAATCACGAACTGATGTTAGAAATTAGAATTTTTTAAGCATTGTTGCTGATAATTCGATCAGAATAATTTATCGCCAGTTTAACGATTTTTGCAGATATAACATTCACCTGTCTGATTTCTGGAATATTGGGAGTGAAAATGACATAATGTGAATGGTGGATTTTTTTTTGTATTTATTGAATGTTCGCCAGCTGGCATCTGGATATGGATCCGGATACTGGAGAGTATTTCCGACGGATAATTATGTGGGGGAATAGGAAAGAAAACGGCAAGCGTCGGAAAAAATAGTCACTCAGTCGAGTGGCTGAGCACTTGCTCTATGATGGAAGTGCCCCGAGTTCGAATCCCATTTCCGCCACCAGAAATTTTCTGGCATTGAAGATATTCGAATTACATCCAGTAAACTTTATTTCACTTGATTTCACAGGGGATGGAACTGACAACCCAATCCTTGTATAAGAACAAAAATAATAATGAATGTCCTGAAAATCTCGCTTACGAGAAAGTCTTGTTCCTCTATGGGATGTTGTGCCATCACCTATTATTATACCAGACAGATGGTAGCTTAGAAAATATCAATTTTCCCATAGTTTTCGGCTCAGACTCCAAGCCTTATTGCAGTGTTCAAATCTTGTTATTTCAAGATTTTTAATTTTATCATAATTTATCACGATTTTTATCATACAGTCTGATGAAACCTAGCGCATGGTATTTAAATAAATTAATTAAATAAATTTTAAATCAAAATTTACGGTCTTTTTAACCAAGATTTCTTGTGTGTTCCGTGATTTTTTTATTCTAAACATTACGTTGAACGGATTTTACTATTATTCTTATTTATTACTATTCTAAAAGGTAATTTCATATTAAAATAGTTAATTCTTGTTTAGAATTTGTTGCTTTTTGGTGATTTTATGTCAAAAAAAGTTAATAATTCCATATCGAATTTCTTTTTATTTCAAAGATAATTTTCAATTTCAGACAACTTAATGAGAGTTTAGGTCTGATTTTAAATGATAAGTGAGAATAAAAACTTTGTGTAAGAGAGTCCGGGGCAGATTTAAACAGCAAATGAAATTTTTGTTTGCCTTTTATGTGATTTCGCATGCTCTGCGTGATATTTAAAATTCTGAGCAATTTCCTTTAGTTTTTAAAATATAGGCGCGATGAGTTACACTCATTGAGAAAGATAGGAGAAATTGAGTAATTACGAAGCCTAGGATCGTACGAAGCATGGACATTTTCCCCTAAATATTCTTCTTGGATAATAATTGATTTTATAGGAATAGTTAAATATTTCAAAAATTATTTTAAAATTCAATCAAATATTTAAATTTACTGTGGATGAGTCACAAAGTGAACTTTTGTGGTTTATTACTATTAATGCTCATTGATTTTCTCAAATACATTTGAAATCATTTCGAATCCAAAAATGAATAATCTATTTTAGAGCTTTAACGAAAATATTTCTGAAAAAAACCCTTGGTAATTCTTTAAAAAAAAGTCGAAGCTTTTACTGAAACATATCTTTTAATCTTAAATCACATGTGCGCTTAAAATTTTCCCATACGAACCTTTTGTGGCTTATTTTTTGTCATTGTGTTAATTATTTCATAACCGCAGGGTTGAGCACTTTGCATCCCTCTGACCCCAGTTTGAATTGGTTATTTTCCAATCAGTGTCATGCTCTATACTCAAAAAACATTCACCCCGTAATACTGTAAGAACAATGTGTATAGAGTGATTTTTAAAATTGCACGTAAAGCTATAAAAATTTTCTAAAGTTGCGTAAAATTAACTTTCAATACAATCCAATTTTCCTCCATCCATAACTTCTGAATGTGGGGACAAAAGCCACGTTTATTTGAGTGTTACAAAGGGTGGTTGTGCAGTGATTAACGGAACGGATTGTGTGTGGAACTTAATAATTAATTGTGATAATAATATTGCAGTGCCGGATAGTTCCCTCATAAACACAGTTTATTATCTGAATGGAATTAGCGCAACTGGATGCATCAGTGTAGTACTGTGAAGTTTACACTTGGATTTCAACCGTGAATATTGAAGCAGTATCATAACAAAAGCTTTTCCCAAAACCATCATCAGCAGAATGCCAAAATTAGTAGTGCAGAAATTTTGGATAACTATTTGTGGATTTATGTTAATTTTGATGAATCACCGAACAAGTGAGTTTAATTATCATGATATTCACCTAATTATTGCAATGATTCACCAGGGACATTTGCTCATTTCGTTGAAATTACTTAATGCATGAGTTTGCATCAATTCGAAATACCCGAGGAAAAAATGTGACCTCGTAATATATTTCAGCGGGAATGCTATTCATGTCCTTTTACGACCTCAATAGATGTATGTACACATGAAAATACATAATCGAATATTTGCGAATTGCGTACATTTGCGTTTATATTACAATTCCTCACATGTTCGTTCCAAATATGAATAAATTAACCGAATCAGTGTTAAATCCGTTTACTAGACAAAGGACAAAATTAAATTCATACCCGTCAAGCTCTCATATGGCTTGTAAATAATTTTTATAGAGCTGCTTTTAGAACGAAAATACAGATTTAGGAAAAAATTCAAACCTTTCTGAAATAAGGAAAATCCTCAATTCCTCGAAAAAAGGGGTGGCAAAGTGTCCCAGGTTTTGCGAAATGCTCGAACTCGTGACTTAGATGCTATCCTTCAAAAGTACTTTTGCATCATTTACCGTGTACTGGTTCTCAACCGATTCAACCCGATTTGTAAATCACTCAAAACATCCCACAAAATTAATTTTCGGAGAAAATTAATTTGCATCATAATTTGCATTAAAATCGGAGTCCCAGCTTTGCAAAATGCTCGAACTCACGAGATAGAGCGGTTCGCGGAAACCTCGTATTTTACATTTCGTATTTTACATCTTCGTATTGCACATTTCGTATTGCGGAAACTTCGTATTTCAGCACATTTCGTATTTTACCATTTCGTATTTCACATTTCGTCTTTCATACATTTTGTACAAAAATTGAACATTTCGTCTGCCATACATTTCATACAAGCATATCAACCAATAAAATAATAGAATTGTAGTTTTATAAGGTCAAGGGCGCTATGCGCCTCGGGTCTAAGTTTGAAGTCGAACATCATGCTTTTTAATTATTCATTTATTTAAAATTTTTATGTAAATTTCCAACTGCTTCAGCAAATATTTCAAATTTTACCACCAAGTCTGAGAAATATTGGTAAATGTTTACAATATGCTCTTAAAACCCATTTGAGCCTTTTATTCATAACTTTATCAAGACATTAGATGGAGATTTTATAAAAGGGAAACGTGACAATTAAAATGGATTTTATAATAATTCCTTAAGTTTTTTTGTAGATATATCTTGTGTAGCCGGGCTTTTGCCCTGAAAGATTCTTTATGGAGACCAAAGCTTTTCGCGGCCAATTGCCCAGCACCGCCCAGGCTCTGTGCCTCCATCCGATCTCTTCCAGGCCATGTTACCGACTGACTGACAGTTATCTCTTGTCTTATCTCCTGTTATCCTGTTAACCAAGGCCAAGCTCACAGACGACGAGCAACCGAACCAGTAAAAGGCCTTGCTTGGAGCGGGAGGCGGGAAATATGAAGTTGCTGCTAACAGGGAAGGGATAGCCGAGCCATTGCCGCTGTGTATTATTATTATTGGATATGAGATGGAGGTAGTCCAAGTGAACATTTCGTCCTTTGACACCGTGTATTTTGATTTCGTTAAAACTATTAAAAATTGACTAGATTTCGAGCAAAAATCACTGAAGACTAATTGGACATGAATCACAGAACCAAGTTTTACCAATTTCGAAGCCCCATTTAATAACTTAGGCCCCATTTTCGAAGCAAAATATCGGAGTCCATTTGACATTTCAAAATTTAGGTTATGTTTCGTTCTTTTAGCGATTTTAATCATTTCTTGGGCTGTTTTCACTAGTTTCTCATCACTATATGTTAAAAAATTACTTGTTTTAAGGAATTTGTGTGGTAGTTCCCCCGACACCTAAAGCTTAAAATCTCCCGCTTGTGGCATTCTTCCGTTTCGTGATGTTATCATCGCCGGCTAGCGCCGCTTGCTCGGTTCGATCCTCGCTCACCCTCAGTGTTAGTCGATCACTAGACAGCGAGAGAAGAAGACATTCTCTCCAAAAGTTCGAGAAAGGAGTTATCTTACTGCCCATTCAGTCAGATTAGTTTCGGGAACAAGCGAAGAGGGGTTGCGAGCAAGTGAGAGCAAGCCCCAGTTCTGCCTACACGGCGGGCAAAAGTGGATTTTACCTCCACATTTGAATGTTATTTTTTCACTAAAACTTAAGAAATTATCGAAAAACTAAGAAAATATGGGAGCATTTCGCATGCAAACAACTGAGCATTCTCAAAGTCGCACACTAACGCAGCTATCATCAGCAGGCTGTCATACACGCTCACTTCCCTATCCTTATTCAGAGCGGCAATGGCCGAGCTCAATTTCGCTATCAGGAGGAAAGTTTCTCTAACACTTAAAAATTTCTATTTTTTATCACATAAAACTGCAGCCTATTTATATATTACGTTTTTTTTTGCCAAACATTTTTTTTAATGAAATCCGTGCAAGAAAAAGTATACGGCTGTCGGAAATTGCATTAAAATAGTCGTAAACGACTATTCGAACCGATCTATAATTAAATTTTTGCGCGGAATTTCTCCAAATTTTCAGTTTTCACTATCTTAGCAATAAAATTTTTCTATATAAAGTAAAATTTACGAGTTTTATTTTCTTTCAATTTCGTCGTATTCCACATTCAGATATGAAAAAAACCAAAGGCACGGAAACAAAAATACAGAAAAACAAAACGAAAGAAATAAAAAGAATATAAGATAAAAAAAAAAAAATAAAAACGACACTTCTGACACAGAGTAAGGGGACCCAGCATTGAGCCATTAATTAACGCCCTGGTTTAGGAACTATTTTAGCCCTCATCGGCAAGGTCTGAGCGGCCCAGCAACGAAAGAGTTCCCTGTTCCACATTTCCCGACGGTCGCGGCCTCCCAAATGTTCAGAAAGTGGTGGCCACCAAGGAGAACTATTGCTTCAACCGCGTTCGTTTTTTCCCACGCCGTAAGGATTTTACATTGAAGCGAACCCTGTTCCGAACGCGTTTGCTGAATGGTGTTCAAACAGGGAACTTTCGTTGCTGGGGGTAGGCCCGAATTAAGGGCAATGGCTCGGCTATCCCTTCCCTGTTAGCAGCAACTTCATATTTCCCGCCTCCCGCTCCAAGCAAGGCCTTTTACTGGTTCGGTTGCTCGTCGTCTGTGAGCTTGGCCTTGGTTAACAGGATAACAGGAGATAAGACAAGAGATAACTGTCAGTCAGTCGGTAACATGGCCTGGAAGAGATCGGATGGAGGCACAGAGCCTGGGCGGTGCTGGGCAATTGGCCGCGAAAAGCTTTGGTCTCCATAAGGAATCTTTCAGGGCAAAAGCCCGGCTACACAAGATATATCTACAAAAAAACTTAAGGAATTATTATAAAATCCATTTTAATTGTCACGTTTCCCTTTTATAAAATCTCCATCTAATGTCTTGATAAAGTTATGAATAAAAGGCTCAAATGGGTTTTAAGAGCATATTGTAAACATTTACCAATATTTCTCAGACTTGGTGGTAAAATTTGAAATATTTGCTGAAGCAGTTGGAAATTTACATAAAAATTTTAAATAAATGAATAATTAAAAAGCATGATGTTCGACTTCAAACTTAGACCCGAGGCGCATAGCGCCCTTGACCTTATAAAACTACAATTCTATTATTTTATTGGTTGATATGCTTGTATGAAATGTATGGCAGACGAAATGTTCAATTTTTGTACAAAATGTATGAAAGACGAAATGTGAAATACGAAATGGTAAAATACGAAATGTGCTGAAATACGAAGTTTCCGCAATACGAAATGTGCAATACGAAGATGTAAAATACGAAATGTAAAATACGAGGTTTCTCAATCCCGATAGAGCTCTCCGTGAATTAGTTTTTCGCATGATCTTTTGATGCTTACTGATCTACTGATAAATCACAAAAACATTCAAAAATCAAAAATAAGTAAAGATATGATCATTTTAGAATGTTTTGGCATGAGTTACAAACATATTGGCAAACACAAAATATAAACCCGAGAAAGATATAAGTCACTCACGGATATTTGATCGATTCATTATACTGATTTCAAGCCCGCAGTTAAACTTTGACTTTCGAAAATTCAAAATGGAGAATTTTTAGGTCACAGTAAATTTAGGTAATCGAATTTTTTAGGTAACCATAAAAAACCTGGTTTTGGAGCGAGTGGAGTGTGGGGTGGGCGGAAAGAAAAAAACTTATAGAGATATCGTTTTTTTATTGGGGGTCATCGAAGACCGGAAGTTGATATCTCTTACCATTTATGCTATAGGACAGAGGTGTGCAAGAACCGTTGAAACCGAATAAACATCAAAATAAGTTTGCTTAGGTAGCGTTTTGACCATTGACGAACAAGCTTTATTTGACGTTTTTTCGGTTTCAAACGGTTCTTGCACACCTCTGCTATAGGACGGTGACAATTTGAAAAAAAGTGGATTATATAAATACTCCCTCTTTGAGTTCGAGCAGTAAAATTACTTATCGCTTTATTACCGGTTCACAACAGATTTGAACGGATTTATAAATCACTGAAAGCATTGGTCAAAATAACTTAGGATTAATATAATTAAATTTAGGATAAAAATTAGTTATCAGTTATGAACTGGTTCGTTACCAGTTGAAAACTGTTTGGAACCGGGTCAGTTTTGTCAGAAATTCCAAGATTTCTGATAATTTTTTTACACAAAAAATACTTTAAATTTTCTAATGAGAAGACAAACACAAATCAGTAATAAACTTATAGTAGCTGAGATTCTTTACCGGGCACCCCGAAGTGTTTGCAACTCGGAATGCTTGAAATTTGGATTTTGAACTTAATTTTAAGAATAAAATAATAAATTTCGGCCACCAAGAATAGTTAACTCTACGCGATTCTTTACCCTAAAATTACTCTAAAATTCAACTCAAAATCGAAATTTCACGTATTCCGGGTTGTAAGCACTCCGAGGTCGCCTGTAATTTGAGCTACCATAAGCTTATCTGGGCTTATCACTTGTTTAATTTTGACTTGAAATGTAATAGTTTATGCATAGAAAATGTTGAAACTGATTTTTAAAATATTTAAAAATCAGTTTTACAGATTTAAATTCACAGGAAACCCGAAATGAATGCAACTCGAGATTTATTTCTAGATCAAAAATTTGAATATCGATTTTTCGATTAATCGGACCTTTGATTAAATCGGATGAAGTAGGAGTTTCAGAAGAGTTGTAGGATTTCACGAGAGCTCTCCAAATGACCAGTTTTCAAATTATTACAATTAAAATCGGGGACATGGCCATTTTAAAATTGAATTTTTGACCCCTTATAGCTCGGATCAGGGAGTTCACGGGGCTTAAATTTTTCTTAATAGAAAACTCTTAGGCCCAGCTATAACATGGTAAAATTTGGGACCGATTGGTGGAATTTGATCTGAGTTATTATTGAGCCATCAAAATTGTGGGGTATTCCAAAATGACAGAAAGGGGGCGTAGGAAGATGGTTCTGATATCACCATGACGTCGCTTACCTAATATTAGGTGAGATTCTTAACAATCTCACCTACTATAATCCTAACAAAATTTCATGTCGTCCGATCGACCTCAAACTTGGCCAAAATGTGTTTCGCCACTTCCTGATCACGAATATATGGGGGGCTAAGTTAAGTTCCCGGCCGCTCTTTGGAGCTTAATAGCTCCTAAACTAAAAAAGATATCGACTTGCGGTATCGCATGAAAATTGCAACTTGGTGTATTGACCCCCACCCCCCACCCCTCCTTCCGCCATTTTGAAGACCCACCTTTTTTTGTTTTCTCAATAGCTCCGCCCCTGTGGCATCGAGCGGGCTCAAATTTTAGAATGTTATAGCTGGGCCTTAGAGCTTTCCTTAAGGTCCCCCGACCCCCCTGACCCGAGCTATAAGGGTCCAAAAAAAATTCTTTAAGTTAAGTGTGAAAAAATTGATTTTTCCCATAATAACGCTTTGAAATCACTCAGATGCCAATTTGACTGCCTCTACTCCACCAAGACACTTAAAATAGGGTTTTAAATGGAAAGTCCTACAAAATACAACAATTCTTTGATATAGTTGAAGTTCAACAAATGACTACTTGGGGAACTCTGGATGAAAAAACGAGTTAAGAAACAAAAAACCTCGCTTATCTTGACTTCTGAGTAATCGATGATATCATGTTCTATGGGAAAATTATAGAGAACATTCTGGTCTACATTTCACCCATATATCACTTTTCTATCACCCCATCCAAATCCTTGATATTTTGGATTTAATACAAAATTAGTATAATTTCACAAATTTGATTCAAAATAACTGAATGGCGTCCCCCAACTTCAGCTCTAAATCGAATTTGCATGCACTCCGAGTTAGCTCACGATAAGAATCTCACCTACATAAGCCGGTTAGAATTATCTGCCCCTTTAACCTTTGCCGTAAACCGATATCTCTTTCTGTTCCCACACCGAGTGTTTGTACTATGTGAAATCGGTCGGATGGCTACGAAAATCTGTTTTCGCCGGGATTGATACAGTAGAGTCTCCTAAATTCGAACGCTCGGGTGGTATTTTTGACATTTCTCACCTCCCAAATTCGAACGATTTTTTTCAAAACTAACGAAATTTATGTGAGATTAAATTGTACTTTGAATCAAATTCTCGTACTTTCTCGCAAGTTTTAGTGGTAACATACTTCCTTTTCATTTTATACGATCATAATGTATGTAAACATTCAAGAAGAAGCACATAAATATGATTTTCATTCACCCAGAATACGAATTTCTTAACATAACCCCACAATTGACATTTTGAATCCAAACGTTCTTCGAATTTGAGAGATTCAGATTTAAGAGACTCTACTGTATGTATGATGTGAAAGTATCAAAACGTGTTTACACAAAGTTTGGGCGTGAAACTGAGTTTGTAAATTATCTCAATTAAAACAAAAAAATTTTGATTATTAATATAATTCTATTAAACTTGGCTAAAAATGGTTTTCTTTTTTGTGTTCTAACATTTGTGAAGTTATTTGCAAATCGAGTTTGTATTTGCCTGTCATTTAAAAGTTTGGTTTTGAATGATAATTGACTAGTGAAAACCAATTGAAATTAATTCAAGTTCGTCCAAAATCCAGACAGTTCAATCCGTTCAACCCTTTACTATGAAAAACCGCTCAATGAATTGATTTGACACCATTCGAGTATTTTGTAAAGATCATTGTGAGGATTTGCAAACTTTTTATACAATTCCAATTAGATTTTTGTACAAAGAATCGTCAATCAGTGGAAGTAACACTCAAATAACTCAGACTTCTCATAATGTTTTACCTTAGAATGACAAATTTTTCAGAATATGCTGCGCGTGCAATTTTTTCGAAAAATTAATATCTTGTTAGACCTCAATTTTTTAGCCAACTTGTTAAAGAATAAAGTATTAAATAAGAGAATAAAAGTATTAGAATGCTTCTATATCTTCCAGCGAAAGGACCTACTACTGTCGTAAACGTCAAATTCAGAAATTACATCACAAAGAAATCTTTTTTGGATTGGAAAATTCAATTTAGAGATATTGTAAAGTAAGGGAATTATCTATCATAGTACGTCTCCTCTGTGGAATTTGAGCAATAAAAATAAATAAAATCATTCATTTGATTAATTCTATATGGGGTTTTTTATTGCTCAGTATAAATCAATATATACCTATAGAATCCTTATGATTGTTTAGCCTGGTATTTCAATCTATCACAAAACCAAATCAATTTTGAAACCTGTTGAATAATCATGAGTAGTTGTGGTTCATCAGTATTACCAAAATATTAGGCCTATACCAAAGTATGATAAAGATTTCTCATTAAATCCAATTAATAACGCTTTGTTAGGTCTTGATCGATAAATGACTGTTTCCAATTTCAACTCCAAAGCGAATTTGCAGGTGTTTTCGTGTTAGCTTATATTAAGTATCTAACTTACAGAAAGTCAGCTAGGTTTATCACTTATTGTTCACATTGAATAGAATTTTCTGAAGATAGCGTGAACATCAATTTTAATCTGTTTTATTGTATTGATTTTCTGCCATTTGTCTAAATACATCTCGAAATATCTTGTTCAATACTTTGGTCAAGCTCCATGAGTATCATCCCAAAAAAAAACTGTCCATCATCCCTCAAGAGTGCTTTTGTGGGTGTATATTAAATTTGAATTTCATTCACTATTTCACTGCATAATTTATCGGCATCAGGGCATTATAACATCCACCCACACAGTATCTAAACATAGAAGGTGCTTTCAGGGATACAGTAAAAATCCATCCGAATTCGCGCAAATCAGGGCATGGATGTTCTTTCAAAATAAAAAAAACCATGGCATTTGAATTGTGTGTTATTTTTGGGAGACTGGCTGGGTAACATATCTTTATAAATTATTCAAGAATACATACATACAGTAGCATGAAGCAGATGGAAAATGAGGAAAAACGTTCACACTAAATTCTTTTCATAAACAATGTGAAAAGAGGACCATGAAAATACTAAAATTTGCCACTTTATATATGTTTTGCAAATATAATGAAAATTTTAGAAACGTAAATATAAGAAATTTTTGTTTCTGAAAGAGTGGAAAATATCTGATTCACAAGTTGCAAACTTCTTTTCAAAGTGCATAATAATCAGTAAAGAGTTGATATTTCTGGAAAATTTTCAATCTTCTGAAAGCTTCTTTATGAAAAATTTTCCATTCAAAATAAGCATAAATGCATGAATTTCGTGCTCTATGGGAAAACTTTAAATTGCAACTTGAGTTGCTACAAATTCTTCAATAACAGCGCACAACTCATAAATATTGTTTACGGTTTTATCTGGAGTTTTATATATTGCTTTTTTTAAGTCAAGTATCTTCATAAATAAAAACGCTTTCCTAACAATTCTTCAATTCCCATATTACACAAAATATCCTCATTTTAAAACCATCTGTCTCCTTAACAGTACCCAAAAAGCTCACCCTCAACAAGAGAAAGCCCATCCATGAGTGGGAAATGTGATTGAAAAATGTAATAAGAGACTCTTTTGTCGATGGATGATAGGAAGAAAATTACATTGGCAAATATCTAAAGGAAATACGGTGGATTTATTTAATTCGGAAATAATGATGCGAAACATGTGCAAAAAATTTCACAAAATCGTATTTTAAATTGATGGGTGGAGAAAGCTAACGCCTCTCTGTGATAATTTGAACATTTCAAATATTCTCGCGTCACACTTCTGGTATCATTTATTATCATCTTCGTAAATTTTCCATACAAGTCATGTCACTTAAACACTTACGCAACGGATGACAATTTTTTTTTGAAGGGATGCTTAATCAAGGGGTGTTGAAATCTAGTTAATTTTTTCTCTATTCACTTATTCGTTATAATAATTAAACTTCCTAAGAAGGCCGAAACGTTTCAAGGGGTTCCGTGGATTGAAATGACTGAAACAGCATAATTTTCCCTATTTTTTTTAATAAAAATTATTTAATTCAAGTTCTTAAGCATACAAAATTTTAACTATTTTTTCTAAAATTTTCATTTAAATATTTTAAAAATTCAGCTTCTGGAACCTGCTTTTCGGAGACCTCATTTAAAAATTTGAGTTTAGGACATGATTTTCAAAATCAAAATCAAAAAAAAATATAAATTTTAAAATTTCACTTAGAAAAAACTTCTGTTTGTTATGAAGAAACCTACCCCCTAATTTTGAACTCTCATCATTGATCGTATTGATGATAATTTTCATCGTGTCTTCCTATTCACTTTATCACTCTCCGGGAACTTTTTTTTTCCTGCGGGCAAGCAAACTTTTCCTTCCCAATGGGAGGTAAAAGCAGCAATATAAAAAGAGGGAGAAATCACTCTTGGGGATTGAGAATTTTTCAGAAAATTTCCTCAGAGTGGGTGGATTTGTGGGTCACAGTGACAAAAAGAAAAACATGGTGATGGGGCTTGAAATCAAGTCAGAAAAGCCACGCAACATCTTGTGCCAAAGTAAAGTACAGACGGGAGAGTGGATGAAGAATAGGATGAAGTGAATTTGAGTCATTTCAGCCCTTGAGCACATTTATTCTGCTGTATCAAATATTTGTCTATTCTTGTGCGCGACATATTTGTTCGGCATAGATGGGAAAATCTTATCAACACCCACCCCAAGGTGAAAGCTCGTATATGTAAGGGTAAAGCATATAGTAAATTACTTGCCATAAAGACTTACATTCATATGATACCATTTCTACCCTACACTTTGTCACATTTGACTGGGGTTATTTCATCTTTTATTTCTTTTCTTTGAGAAAAAAAATCAATGTGCGAGAAAGAGAAATTATCTACAACTATAGATTATTGTTAAATGATAATGCCACCTGATGTCCCTTCTTTTTCTTCCGAGTTGTTATCCCAATAAAATTGTATAGATTTACGTTTAATTTAGACATTAAGGCTACACTGAGATAAAAATTGTAGTTGAAGGTTATTATTTTTGTTAAAAAAAAATTATTGTGTTTTTCAAATATTTAACACACCTTAAAAAAGTAATAACCTTCATATTCGTATTCATGCTCGGACTCATTCAATGAGAGAGTAGTTATATAATCGTCTTTTTTCAACTTGTCACCATTCTGGAGCTTAAACGGTAAAAGATATCACCTTCCGGTCTTCGATAACCTCCAATAATGAAACTATATCATGTGCAGAGCCTTATTTCACGTCTCTCTGCGATTTCTGGAGCATTCAGGCGAAGCAATGCAGGAAGGATGAGTGAAACCACGCAAAAAACCGCCTATTTTGCCCTGTGTCACTCCTTAATTCTTTATGGTGTGACCATCTGGGGGGTTTGCGCGAACAAGGACCTCTTGGGTAGACTCCAGAGAGCACAAAACAAGGCCATCAAAGCTGTTTTCCGATTGAATAGACTTATGAGCTCAGAATTTCTTTACTCCAGATTTGAAATAAATAACATAGATCAAACGATAAAAGCTCAACAACTCATTCATATCTTTAAAATTCACAAAAAATTAATTCACACCAATCAATCACTACATGAACAACAAAATCTTAAAAACACTAGACAGTTCAATACGATACAGTTATCTAAGCCTAGCACTACAAAGTATGGAATCAATTCAATTAAATTTTCTGCAATTAGCTTATAGAATAAAACTTTGCCACTCTTATCACAAAACGAACCTAAAGAACTTCACCTTTTCAAAAAAAAAAGATAAATATCTTAGTCAAAAAATTATGAATGTTATATTATTCTTTCTCGTTTCTTGATTTTTCAATTGATGCTTTGTAAAAATTAGTTTTTTTTTTTGAGTAAATGCTATTATGTATAGTCCTAGATGTATCTTATGTACTATGGGCATGAAACAATAAATATTATTATTTATTATTATTATATCTTCAGACTTGTTTTCCTACTCCTCCCTCCCTCCCCCTCCCAAACCTCAAAATCAATGTTTTTTAGATTTTTCTCAAAATTGGCCCAAGCTTTTTCAATGATTTTCTGATATCTTTCAGAGGTAGTCCTGAGTCCTGACGAACATTTTGTCTAAACATTACCTACATATGATCGGAAAATTGGGCATTTTGAGTTATTGAAGGCCAACCAGGTCAACAACATTGGAGGGCCCATTTTTCAAGCGATTTGTTAAATTTTGTTTTTTTGGAAGGAACTGGACTTTTCTTATCAATTTAATTTCCTTTCAATTCTTTCTCATTGGTTAAGTAATCGTAATTGATTTATTTTTCTCGCTTATCCTGTTTTATTTGTACGTAAATATGTTACTTCTTATCCAATTTTCTAGTTCAAAATAGTTTTTCGATTTACGAATGAATTTGAGCGGTAATAAACCAATGTAGACCAAAAAAACATGCAAGAAAGTAATTCACGGAGAACTCTATCTCGTAAGTTCGAGCATTCCGCAAAGCTCAAACGCCTTGTCATATCTTTTTTATTACCTATCATGATTGTTTTTAGAGGTATTTAGAAAGAAACTAAAATTTCCGTATCTGTATACAATGAAAAATGAAAGGAGAACATTTTAAGATGAAAAAAAAAGCAAATTGTATACAAATTTTCAACATTTTTTTTAGTGTATCTTCCATTGTATACCAACATTATCAGCTATATAAACTAATCAAATAGCTTGAAGGGCATTCTTCCAGCAACAATTACTTCAATTAATTATTCAGTTCACCATATTATGAGTATATCTGGAACTACTTTCCTACATTAGAAACTCATCGATCGGATTATCAAAGTCAAAAAATTGAAATTTGAAATGCTATTTACATCAAACCTCGCTTTACTCCATACAACATGCCAAAGATGATGTTAATGTTTTCTTACGTTGAGTTTCTTGTTTTACCACAATTTTCCAATCCCATGAACATATCCACCCAATGGATTTTCTCTAAAGGAAATATCAAGGTGGAATATTCAACAGGGAGAAATCAATACTTATACACCAATTAAATTACTGTATGGAAAGCCTTTCTATCTTTGCCTTTACTCCTTGTTTTCATAGCTAAAAGATACAAGTCAAGGAAGTACATGGTTGTTAAATTGTATTACCTTGCTGGATTTATCATTTTATATATGGTAATCCAATAGAAATCTACCAATTGTGTATTTTCACAATCATTTATAGAACACGAGAGATTAGGGTGGATTGGAATTGGAAATGAACTCTACTACATAATTAATGACTTTGTCAATTTTCCCTGTCGAATAGTGATAGGTAATTTTCTTAGAAATTTCACCTGATATGAGTCCATCAAATGAAGACGCATGGTGGCTTTCTAAATAAAAAAATCTATACTAAGGTCATAAATTAATTTAATTTGATATATTACAAAACAAAATTGACCAACTGAATTTTAGATTAAACCAGATATTAGATTATATTAGATTATAAAAGGAAGCGGTGACTCAAAAATATTTTATACTGCTGCCTCTCTGTTTGGGCCCATGCTTCCCCTAAACGATCCTTATTAAGAGAAGCGTGTGTCAAGCCCGCTAGATCTCCGGACAAATTCCATCAAACAGGCCGGTTTTAACCCTTATAACTCATTCTGAGACTATACTTTAGCAAACAGCATCCGCCTCATATTATATTATGATAGTCGTTTTTAATGAGATGGATAAAATGTCTATCAAGGATGTTTGTTATTGAAGAAGACAGATAATTCATTATCCAATGAATAGATAAAGTAAGACAAGTGTATATATTTTGAACCAAATACAGAGGCTTAAACTTTGACTAAAGATGCAACGCATTAAATATATATACTGAGAGAAATCCGAAAAAGTTAATATAACATTCCGGTAATGTTTATTTTACCCTGCAGTATTTATCTGAAATCGTTGTAAATATTATGCTTTTTAGGTGTATTAGGGGTTAGAGTTACCCTTTTTCATATTAATTTTACCCTTAAAAAGATGTAAAATTAACATTAAAAAATGTTGATATATTTTTACACCTAAAAACTGTTAAAGTTATGATGAACAAATGTTAATCGCATCCCCGTTTTTCTCTCAGTGTATGTAATGATAACATTACATTTATTTATTTCCAAATTCCTCTGGAATTTTGCTGATTACTACACTAAGAGAAATCCGAAAAAGTTAAAATAACATTCCGAAAATGTTAATTTTATCCTGCAGTATTGATCCAAAATCGGTGTAAATATTACCCTTTTTAGGTGTATTGGGGGTTAAAGTTAACCTTTTTCATGTTGATTTTAACCTTAAAAAGGTGTAAAATTAACATTAAAAAATATTGATATATTTTTACACCTAAAAAGTGTTAAAGTTATAAGGGAAAAAAGTTAATCGCACCCTCTTTTTTTCTCAATGTACAAATTATTCAAATATTTCAAAAAATTTTAAGTACAAGATATATGCGCGAGTGCAAAACACTGGTGTTCTGACCACGTTGGAGTAAGTTATAGACAAGAAGATTTTGTAAATCTGGTTGACCGTACATATATTATTAATGTTTTGAATACAGATTGTTTTAATATAATATATAGACAATATTGAAACAATTGAAATTAAAACATATTGTGATAAGATATGCGAGTAGTGGAAACTGGGGCAGTAGTAAACACTGATTTTTATGTCTACAATATTTGGATTTATGTCATCCATTTCTTCAGTGAACAACTATCGCTATAGTATCTGTATAAATTTATAAAGATCTCGTTCTCTTAAGCCTAATATTTATTTGAAAGGATTAAGTGTTTACAACTATCTTTTTTTAATACTGCCAAAATGTTATTTAATTAACCATGTTATTTAATTGGTTAATTTTTCGGTTTACAATTTTTTATTTAGTCCAATCATACCTATAACCGGCAAATTTGCCATTTTGAATTATTGAAGGTCAAATGTTAATCATTTTGGAGGGCCCATTTTTCAACCGATTTGGTTAAATTTAGATTTTTTGGAAAAGTATTGTAATTTCGAAATCAGCTGCATCGGTCTTCATCGATAATAAATCGGTTAAGTACCGATTTCTTTGATATTTAAATGCCTTGGTGATTTATGAATCAAACTGATTTCTAGAAAATCAGTAAGCACCAAAAGATCATGCGAAAAACTAATTCACGGTGAGCTCTAACTCGTGAGTTCGAGCATTCCTTAAATCTGGGACGCTTTACCATCTCTTTTTACTTAATGTCCTCCATTGTCACTTTCACTGGCAATATTTCCACTATTTTTCTGGAACCTCATCCTCTTCTTATCTTCTGTAGCTTATATTTAAAAAAAAATAATTACACATGAGATATCCAAAGTTTTTCATGTCATCCGTGGTCACTGATGTCTCCAGAAACTCTGATTGAGGAGCAAATGTCACAATCTCTGGGAAATCGCTGTTCTCAATATATTTAAATTGTCTCTGTCTGTTATATTGTCAATTTATTTGAGAAATTTGTATATTTTGTATTTATTTTCATCTTGTATTTCACATTTCCCACCTCCCATGCGTAAACTTATCAATCAGAATGGGTTTTTGCGTTATCTAAACCACAAAAAATCAAACAATAAGACTTTACCAGAGAAAATATAAATAAAAATTTATTACTGTATTAGTTAGGTAAGAAATTATTTATTCATTTTTACCCTTGTGAAAAATTAGAATTCAGCAATTTTCAAAATTATCAAATTTTGAATCTATCAAAATTTGAAATTCAATCAATGATTTAACTGAATTCAATGATTTGTCAAATTCAATCAATGATTTAACTCAATTTTTTAAATGCGTTTTTAATTAATTTGACCTACTATATCATATTTTAATATCTAATATAATGTCTAAAATGTCCAGAAAAGAGCCATGTGTCAAATCCACTAGTAACAGAAGAAAATTGAGTTGTCCGAAGCTTAAGCTTGAGTCGTCCGAATGTATGCATAAGCAAATGAGCGCTTTCCCCTACTGCATTTGATTGGTATGTTATAACATACTAATCGCATGTTGTGGGGGCTTAGATTAGTAATTGTGGGAGCAAATCCAAAAATTGACATAATCTGAGCACTAACAGCCGAGTTTACCCAAGAGTTGTCCGAAGCTTAAGCTTGAGTCGTCCGAATGTATGCATAAGCAAATGAGCGCTTTCCCCTACTGCATTTGATTGGTATGTTATAACATACTAATCGCATGTTGTGGGGGCTTAGATTAGTAATTGTGGGAGCAAATCCAAAAATTGACATAATCTGAGCACTAACAGCCGAGTTTACCCAAGAATAAATCCATTCGAAGATTTATTTTGAAAATCACAGAAAAGTTGTTGTTATTTCTCATTTCGTTCGCGTGGTAGTTGGTTGTACTCTCAGTACTCTCTGTTTGAATTTCGAAGTATATCTCCAGTGCTAACATGTGTCCGCCTCCAACGTTGCCATGAGGAAAAATAAAGCAACTAAAAACAATAATAATCCTTTAAGATCACTGAATAAAATTTTTAAAAACATCTTTAGCATAGTATTTAGTACGAATATTTTGTTAGAAAATTCGAAATTGGTCTGAGTTCTGCTTTGATGCTATTTCGATAAAAGACGGTTTAATTTTCCTATTATCAAAAAGGCACTATTGAAAAATCAAACTCCAGCTGTGAATGAGAAGAGTACGTTTGTTATTGCTAAGTTCGCTTACTGGAAGTATAAACTTTCCCGCAGAGCTATTGTATCGATTTTGTAGGATGAAAATAGTATAATTTTTGTCCCATTTTGGGCTTTCTTTTTCATTCTAAGATATTTTCTACTAATAGGGTAATGTGATACAAGTCGGAAACAGTGTTACAATACAGTACTAAATTTTTTTCAAGCACAAGGAACCAAATTATAAAACTAAAGCATTAAAAATATACAAATAAAAAAGAAGTACTAAATTTATCAAGAAAAAAGCCCTGTCCAACTTGTACCACGGTCCAACGTACCACTTTACCCTATATAGATCTGTAGTTTGATTCACCAATAATGTCTTCAATGAATTCAAACTCAATTTTGAATTTTCAAACTAAATCTTCGCACAAGTTTGGAAATTGTTTTGAAATATCACATTTAAGCTGTTAATAAAATTAACCATAGTGATTATGATATTATTATGATATTATCATTTTTCTTTGTTTTTCCTCGCAATAAAGTAAAGACTGGCATTCGAGACACTTCGAAATTTGAACATGTCAGCAATCATGAGGACGAAACGAGAAGTCAATTTTTTTGGCTTTCAATATTAATAATCAAAAGTGGTACTTCGGATTTCATGTTGGAGCACTGAACGTGAGATTGCAAAGAATCTCATTTTGGTTTGATTGACGATCAATACTCCTTCGAGTAATAAAATACGTAATCCCTGCAAGTTTTTACCTCAAATCAGTAAAAGTGCAAGACTTTCCACTATATAATTCACACCGTTGAAAAGAAAGAATGTGCTTCGCTTTCTAATTGCAAAATTCATTCGATTGGATACGATAGAATTATATTGATTAAGGTTAATTACTTTTTCTAAAAGCTTATCCACTATAAATTTCTTCAATAATGGAATGATATTCAAATTCAGATCACGTATTATCTCTTCTCCGTTTGACATTTTTGTTTCTTTCGCGACAATTTTCACGTGTCCATGTGAAAGGATGCCAATTGGGCGTCAATTATCATGAAGGGGTTGCTTCCGCGACAAGAGATAGAGAGTGTCAGAATTGGGGTCAAAAGCAGAATTCAATAGTATTAATGTCACTTCATCGCAGAATTAAGGTTCGTGCTGAGTCACGGAAAAAGTTTCAGCAGACTGAAATGGTTTGGTAGGGAGGTAAATGTAGCAGAAATAAAGAATAAAAGAATTCGACAAATTGTTCTAAGTCACGAAGGTGCAGAAGAGCGTGTCGGACACCAAACTGTTGTTTTCTTCCTTATTAAACCACTACTCAATTCGACAGCTAGCTATATATTATCACTGCACTGAGCAATGATGGAAGATCTGGTGCAAGTTTGCAAAGTTTTCTGATGTCTTAAAGAAATTCGGAGTAAAGTGCATTCTCCGCCAACAACAACTTCGAAGAGATAAAAGTGTGAAAAGATCTTATTTCTTTCGCACAATATTAGTTTACCATGGAAATGTTATTTATGGATTATCATAAATAATGGCTGTCTAAGGGGGTAATGGCGTGCTTTCGAGTTTCATTCAACCCTTGAATACATTTTAGTTAGTACTAATATATTTTTGTTGTAAAAGCGTGGAATTTCTCATATCATCGCCCAATAAAAGTCATCTATTGTCTTTTACGGTCGTTTGACATACAATTTGGTGTTATAGTTGCAAAATATCCAAAGAAAAGTTTTAGATTTAGTGAAAAATGAAAATCACTCAAGAATAAACTCTTGTTTTTAGTTTCCTAAAACTTTTCAGTTGGGGATTTGCAAGTTAAATTGCTTTGTTAACTCTTCTCTCACAAAGACACTCCATCAATTCATAGAGGATTTCTTTTAAAAAAGATGTTCCTCAACTAATGTTTTGTTTTGAGGAAATAAATTTGAGGGATAAATTGAGGGACTAAGGTCTGCTTCCTTTCATTTTCGAATTTAATTATTACTTACTCAGTGGTTTGATGTTACTTAGTGTTTATAAAAATTATAAAATTATAAGATGGAAAATCTTTACTTTTTGTCATTCCATGTCAAAATTAGGTACCAAGCTCGGATACTGTAAGTTTATCTTGGTTCATCACTGACTTATTTTCACTTTTTATCTCATTTTATTATTAGGGGAAACTAAAAAATGGTTGACATAGTCCAAGTACTGTAAAAATTAAAATCATTTTTCCTGAAAAGATCAGTGGAGTCTTTCACTGGTGATGGATGAAGGAGTGTGAAAAGATCAATTTGTGAAAGGCAGTGCTTCCAATAATTGTTTGATATGTTTTCCTAGATTTTTAATACCCTAAAGAAGGTCCCATCCAGGATCTAAACGTTGGCTAGGGAAAATAATTTGAAGAACAGAAAAATTGACCTAACTCCTACTTTAACTTACCTTAAATATCCTTAAGGTCGACAACCAGAAGTGAAGTGAACCGGTCTGTAACCGTTACTTTCCCGATTCATTGCTGATTGTGGCCGATGCAGTTTGGTTTGAATTTTCATGACTTTTCAAAAAAAAAAAAATCCAAATATTACCAAATCGATTGAAAAACTGCCAGGGTGATTGACTCTTGCCCTGGAATAACGCATCACAGTGATTTTTCCGGTGAAAGGAGTGAAAGGTGTCGATGTCGAAATGTACAGGTAGACTAACTGGACAAAACATATCCGAAAATTAACGAAACCCAATTTTGAGATTAGTTAAAAAATCACGTTTTTGAAGAAGATGGAAGGGATGGGGATGGTTTGGGTTAATTAGTTCGCCATAAAAAATGCAGATAGGATGGTGAGAAGTTAAAAAAAATTGGATTGCGGAAACTGTTCCCCACGTCTGACAAAATTTACCCCAGCTGTTTTGAGAATTTCCACAAAATCATCTTTTGGAAAATGGTTCGGAAAGAGCATTTCCCTTTGAATTTGAGGAAAATAACTTCGACAAGTTGTAGAGCGGTAAATTTCCTATATAAGAATATGCTAAATAGAAATCTTTTAACTTGACAAATTTTGCCCCAGTCTCCCCTAATTGCAAAAAGATGGAGAGCATGCAAAGATTAAAAGTCAACAATAATCTCAAAAATCGAATTGCGCGTTATGCTGAAATCGCGGAATTGACCGGGAAGTGTGTCGTTCCACCGTCCGGTAGAATATAATTCGAATCAAGGGACTTAAGACAGTTGCTCGGAAGCCAGGAGGAAAAAGCCGAAAGCCTGCGATTCAGGACAATAAGAATGGATAAAAAGAGTTCTTGAGCTTTTCGAGAAGCAACTTAATCTTCATCATATCAAATCAGGATCATAATCAGATAGGAATACCTTAGAGCTTGGTCCATAAAATAAAGAGGAGGAATGGTTTGATAACCTACAAAGCTTAGGCTGCTCTCCATTGGACCGACAAACACCGTCAGATTGCTAAAACAAGGTCGCGAAAATTCAACGATCATCTTTTCAAAGAATTCCATGGCTGTGGGAAACATGTGTAACCCACTTTACATTCCGGAAGATTGAGAACTACTGGGGAATGTTAAAGACAAATCTAAGGAAGAAAGAGTCAGATATCTGAAAACTTGCATAATTTCGAGAGAAAGTGGAACAAATCCCTCTGAGACTGTGGAGATGGGTTTGCTAAGTTCTTAATGAAGGGAATTAACTCATTCCTTACCATGGTATTATACATCATACGCAAGTTGAGTGATTTTAGATGATTTATTTCTGGGCAATTGATATTCGAATTGCTGTCGGGAATGGTTTTTTAGTTACCTTAGTCCTTCAATGACTTGGAAAAAATATCCCGACAGAGATAGAAATACAATTTGTTGTTCTTTTTTCGCTTCGCGGAAAGTCATGCAAATTTTTTGCTCAAAATGGCGGACTGAAAATTCGACATCCCGTCGAATTTGTTAAAATTGACCTCCATCCTCTTTCCTGATTTAAATTCTGAAATCAAAAAAAAATTAAATCCTATAAAAATCCCAATAAAATTGTCTTTTCGAAAATACATTTGGTTTTTCATTATACTGTGGTTAACAAGTGAAAGCCATTTTTCAATGGCCAAAATTTATCGTATACACGCTTTAATATCATTACATTTATTACAGAAATTAAGATTTTTTACAGATATTACATTGTTTTTAAGCGGTGGCAGCCAAAATCCCGAAAGCCAAAATCCCGAGAGCCAAAATCCCGAATCTTAGAAGTGTCATCTATTCCCACGATTGCACCCGCGCTTGTTAGAGGCAAAGGGAAGTTTTCTGTGTCTTGGGAAATTATTCCAAACTTCATCCACATAATTTCATCCCTTTCGGGATTTTGACGTTCGGGATTTTGACTTTCGGGATTTTGGCTTTCGGGATTTTGACCGGGACCATATCGAAGCTAATTGCCTACACTTGTGTAGAAAAACTGTCAAACATTAATATAAATTTCTCTTGTATGTAGAGGCCATTAGAAAAAACATATAAAACAGTATTTTTTATAATTCATCTTCATCTAAGGATCACCTCCGTATTGTATATTTTATAGAAAAAGGAAGACAAAAGTTTTGTGGTTTAAATATATTGTATCTTATACGAAATGTTCATCATATGCAAATCATATTTTATATTGAAAAACAAGACATTCTGCAGATGGCAAGAGAAAATCAAATTCTATGACTTCGTTGTCCAATATTGTATTGCTCCTTGCATCGGACATGTATGCAGTTACGTAGATATACTTGCTATGCATTTGGGGATTGCCCAGAAGACTAAATCTGCCGTTATTATCATTCTCTATTAAAAGGATAAATACCAAATGTTATTCTATTTCATTGTTTTAATCTACATACACAAAGGTTCAAGTATTATGTTAGATGTAATATAAGTGTGAGTGAAGAATCTCAAATACTATGTTAACCATAGTGTTTAAATCAATAATATTAATGTGCAAAAGCATTAGTGCGCGTATAGCCTCTTCTGTTAAGTTTCATTGGGATGGTCAAATGGTCATGGAGAGATAACTTTCTTTTCTACAACAATCTCTCAGAATTATGGGGAGCTTAGGGCAGAGTATTTCCGAGACAAGCCTACAATCAGGTCGTGAAAAATTCAAAGACCATTCCAAGTATGGTGAAAGCTCTCCACAAGATGAGCTTAGGGAGTACTTAGGGTGAGAACATTCAAATTTTATTTGACTCTATAATTTTTTTTGTTCAACCATAGAAAGTAAAGTCTGAATAATGTTGCTAACAGTAGAAAGTTCCGTGCTCAACAATACGCTTTTTGTTCCATTTTCTTTGTGTTTTCACCAAAGCCATAATCTTACTCGAGAGTACCACATCTCCTGCAGTGCCCCAAAAATACCCACACAAACTTCCTGGCCTAGAAAAATACTACACTTCCTCCTGGAAAAGCTCCCATTCTTCATCCAAGACTCTCAAACAATTTGATTTCTTCCACAAAACTGCACAAGCACAATACCCGTAGAAATAATTGAAAAAGCTGCAAATATATTTCTGACTTTCCTCTCGAAAAAAAATCTTGTTCAAGAAGAGATAGAAAGTTTTTTTTTTCACTCACGCAGCCCTCACGTTAGCTATTGATTTATTCACGAAGTTAATAATGCACGTTTTTCCTCCCAACATTATCCACATGTAAGTTACATTTGATTCTGTTTTTCCGAACTGCCAGCGTGGAAAAGACTTATAAGGAGTGGAAAAGTGGAAAATTTACCTCTATATAAAATCAATATTAAATGGTCGTTTGGCCGAGTTTTCTCAATCCAGAAGAATATTTTTTTATTTAAAATATTAAAAGACAAGTTGTTATTTCTTTTAAGCACGATCGATAGTTTACTGTCAAAATTAAGGATCATTTAGTACAAATGTACTTTTTTTTGTAAAGATGCCTAAAATAAAATAAGTAAGATTTACCAGTTTACAGTTTATTTTAATTTGGTTTAAAAAAACGTGTGCAAAATTATGATTAATGTATTGCAAAATATAAAATTCTTTTCTTAAAAAAGTTAGAATATTTTACTATCACCAAAGTAACCTTACTTTTGTAATTCATGCTTTTACATTCTTAAACAATTTTGAGTAAATTATTCGATTTAGGAGCCTGATAAAATCATCTAATACGCACACATACAGTATTACGCCAAGAATTCAAAATGAATGAAAATTCCTAATATAGTATTTTATTATTCTGCTTTCAGATTTTCATATGATAGGTAATATTCTCTATTTTCTTGGACTGTAAAAGAATTTTAAAATGATGTATAAAGTTTATAGGATTTCATCCTCCTATATTATAGTCACAAAATGAAAAATTTCGCATAGGTAATAAATTTTTGTTGTTTTCTATTTTTTGGAACTGAAAAACTGCAATATCAAAGCATTTGATAATTATTTTGTACTTCTGAAACACCTTAATTAAAAACTTTAATTTAATTTATTAGAGGTGGTATTTAATAGGGAATGGCATTGGTGATTACACTATTCCATGGTTTCTTCTACTCTACTTGGATCTTTTTTCAAGTCAAAGCAATTTACAATACAATATAAAATAACGTAAAAGTTGAAAAGTTAATTTGAAATTTAAAAAAAATCAAAATGCTCAAACTCGTGACTTTTAGTTCCTATAATCCAAAAGTAGTTTCACAAAACATGTATTTAAAACATTCTTTTGAATTCCAATTTGTGAGTAACAAGATAATGTTCAAAATACCGAGTCTTTTTCAAAGTTGTTTTGCGCTGGGCCGTTTTCTTCTTTTTTAAGAATTACCGGTTAATGACCGAATTTAAAACATTTTATAAATCACCTCAAAATTTGACTAAAATAACTTAAAAGTACTACAATTAAATTTCGTATAGAAATTACTTATCGCTTCGAAATCGGTTTATTACTTGTTCTTGACCGATCGAAAGCGATTCAGACTTAACATCTGCAATGAACCAGTGACCTCTCCAATAAACCCAGACATGATGCCATTCAGTAGAAAAACAAAGTCTTTAAAGCCATTTTGAAGACTTTGGATCACCGTAGAATTCACTGGAAAGAGCAGGGTTCATTAGTTCAAGGTTTTCTCGAACTTTTTCCCACTGGGCAATTTCTTTTCAAGCTTACCGGTTCACAACCGATTTGAACTGATTTATAAATATCATTCAAAACATCGCCCAAAATACCCTTAGAAATGTAATTGAATTTCAGATAAAAATAAGTTATCGGCTATGAACTGGTTCATTACCGGTTATTCAGAAACAATTGGAATCGATTCAAGTTTGACAGAAATTCCAAGGTTCTTCCAACGAGCCCAAGCTTGACGGTATTTTCGTATATGGACAAAATGTCCGCTTAGGTAGTCTCTGAAATATATCGTCAGTTAAATCAACATTTGTCGTAACTTCCTTTTGATAACTTTTCAGGAGAAAAAATTTTCAGTTCAGCATTATTTTTCTTAAAAATGACCCCCGAATGTGATACTTTTGATTCAAAATAATAAAAGTTGCACTAATAAACTGTAAGTAATAATAAACTGTAAGTAAACTCGAGGAAATCTTTATAAAATTATTTGAAAGCTGAGATATAGAGATATGTTTAATGAAACACAATAAGATTTTATCGTAACTTCCATCGTTTATAAAGCCATAACTTCCAATGTATGGAAATCTTGGAAGTTACGACAATTTTCAAAAATGCATTATATCAATTTCAATGACTCTAGTAATAATAAGCGCCTTTATTTGACTAAATTTATCAATTAAACTCTTATCCCTGTCCCTGAAAGTTTTTATTTCATAAATTTTATTGAATAATATTGAGCGCCGTGTCGTTTATTTTGTTTTGAATTAATGACAGATGGGCAGGGATTTATTTTTTAACTCTTTTCTCACAAATGTTAAATTAAAATTATTTAATATTGGATTATTCGCACTGTCTTTGGATATTTGGAAGACTTTGTGAACGTTTTAATCAGAAATATTACAAATTTTGCTGCAAATTACAAGCCACGCAAACGAGCAAAAGAAGTTACGGCAAATGCTGATTAGAGAAAATTTTGTATGAAAATTTGTCGTAACTTCCTCAAAAATGAAAGTTACAACAAATTCTGATAAATTTTTCACAATTAAGGGCACTTAATATAATTTTCGTTTAAAATAATTTTTAATGGACTTATAAAAGTTTCTTTTTCTTAAGTGCGTTTAATGAACAAAATTACGCCGATTCTAAATATGTATATATTCCAAAATTGTAAAAATGAAGTTACGATAAATGCTGATTTAACTGACGATATCTAAAAATAAAAAAATCGCACGACGCGTTATCGAGCAATCCCAAGAAAAACGTGGGTTTTGGGAGAAGGAGAGGATTTAAGAAAATAAGGGGCTTATTAGTGGTCCCAGGGTCGACTTATGGGATATACCCCGAAGTGCCTAAGTCTCTATCTCTAACTGGTTGGCCCCTATGCGTGGTTACGGTCGGACGGAGGGACGCATAACTCAAAACATAACTCATAATCGAGGGATTATACATACTGCTCTCTCTGTGGAGTTCGAGCAGGAAAAGGGGAAGGTAATCCTATTGGTCCTCAAGACGACTTTTGGGAAGGTCTCCCGAGGGTCCCAATTCAAAATCTCTAACTCCTAGACTTCTAGGTCCGATGATGAGCAATTATACGGGTACACACAGTGTGACATAATTTTTTGAAATCTTCTAAAAAGCGAAGATATGGGAAGTTTGAAAGATATGAGGGGATCTCATTGGCTCAGTTGGTAAGACTGCTGGGTCTTTGGCGCGAGAGATCCCTGATTCGATCAATAGTGAGATCGAATCGCGCCCGGTGCCAAACATGTAAAATGAGAGTCTGGATGGGGACAACTCTAGTGTGGAACTCCCAGCAAGAACACACATACTGATAGGATTTATCATGAAGCACTGCCACATCAGTCATTCTTTGTGCAAGCCATCAATGCCGTATTATCAGCTCCCTAACCGGTTGAGCTCTTCAATCGCTCTGACTACTTCAGTTGCAGTCATCGAGCATCTTCTGTCCTGCTTGGAAGGCATGTTGATCAGCCCGCCCCACCACAGGACTTTGATTTGGACATCATTCAGTGTCGAAGTATATCCATCGCACACAGCGATTGATTAAGATTAGCATCATTGTAATGCATCAAATTGTAAAAGAGGGCTCTAAGCCCTATGAATGAATAAAGATTATTATATGAGGGAGAAAATTCATGTATATTCCGCAAATTCTCTAAATTCAAAATACATCGGTTCAACGGGTTAAGCATTATTTTTTTTTTGTCTAAAGCTTTCTGTATTACATCGTTCAAGTTTAGCTCCAAATCGAATTTTGTATTCTTAGTTTAATAATAATAATGATTATACTTAGTTTACTTGCATTAAATTTTCGATGAACTTGACCCTTTAAGTACAAGAGGGGCAAAAATTATAGGTCGGAAAAAATCATTTCTTCTGACTTTTAAGAGCAAAGCATCACTTGAGCCAGCCATAGGACAAATTTCATTTTTGGGTTACCGGTAACCCAATCGTCCTTAAAAGGTTAAGCTGATCAGTTTTATTGTTCTTATTTTAAATATATGCACCTTCAATTCTACAACTTTTATTAACATGTTCAACAGTTGAATTTTGTAAAAGTACTACAATCTTAAGTATAACATAGGATTGCGTAAAAATTTTTAAAGTCTACCCGGAATTCTAACATAGACTTCTTATATAACTTTATGGTATTCAGGAAGGTGTGATGATGCCGGATGTAACAAGGATCATTAAAAACACACGCTAAATGTATTGTTATGTGTTTTTAAGTGGAAGACACAAGATGAAGAAGTGGCTTTTTTTATTTCTCCACGGAAGAACGCTTCTCTCAGGGTGTGTTTGCGTGAAAGCTCTTATGAGGAATGTTTATTCATCTCCATAGTAGGGCTTTTTGGAGGAGTGTGTGATTCTCAAAACAGGTAAAATGTGCGTATGGCTCTAAATATGCAGACATATCACACATATTCTGAGGGTTCTTTTCTCAGTGTGGAAAATCATAAAATTTTATCGGTAAGGGGCTATCTTTCTATCTACCATATATCCTAACCCACACCTGCTGGCTATGTCGACCATCTCTGAAACCCAATTTTTTCTTATAAACCATGTACCAAGAGCCCCGAAACTGTCAGGGCGGACAGAAGTCATTCTCGGAGGGTGCATACATCCATACATAGAGATGTGCTACATACTAAACCCCCAAACCTTACCATGTTGTACATTTGTAGTCGACACACGGACTTTGGGGCTACGTGTTGAAGAACTTGAAAGGTTTTTCCACCTCCAACAGAGCTTTTGCCACCCTCAGGCGGATGGATTATATTCGCCTGGTGAGCTTTCTCCATAGATTGTACAGCTTCTTTGCTCTTCATTTGTCTGTATATGTATCTTCATTTTTTCTCTGCCTCCATCTCCTGAACCTCCATATCTCTATATTGAATTTCAATTTGGTGCCATTTTTGAGCTGTTGAGTGAGTTTTTATTGGCATTTGTTTTTCAGTTCTATTTGTATTTTTCTATGGCTAAAAACTTTCTCTGGAATAGAGAAAGTGTCGAAAAGAGAATGATCAAACACAAATGTTCCATTTGGCCAGTTTCACTGTCACTCGCAGGTCATGAAAGATTACAATAAGCCCGTTAAAAAAAATATCTCAGGACTGGACACATTTCCTCACTCATTTGCATAATTTTCCATGACCCGAAAATGCTACTAGGAAAATGTCAGTGGTTAGGATGGCAAATGGACACAAAAATGTATGAGTCACAAATCACAACTTTTGGTGTATTCCTCATAATTTATTTATTTGGGGTCCCTGTGGCTATTTCTGGATCCCAAATCCAGACTTATGAAAATGTTTCATTTAGAATTCGAATAATTAAATTTTACCTCCAATCTTTTACGTGGCCTCACTGTGTTTTCCTTCTATTACAAACTCATTATTTTCGCACCTTTCGTTTTTTTATTACCTTAATGGGGTGAGGCGGTGATTTTCATCATAATATTACGAGAGAATATTGTTTTGGCGAAATAAATATCCGGAAATTTGCTTTTAAAACACGAATGAATACGCAAGATATTATTTTATGTTTCAATTAGAAATAATGCAATTTTTATTAAGACTATAAAAACTTAAGATGTTTTAAACTAACTTCATTGCAATTTATTATATGAGACAAAATTACTTCTAAGATTTAATAAAGACAACCTATACTAGTAAAATTTAAAATGCAAATTATGGCTTTAATTCTAAAATCAAGATCAAAATTTTACCGTGGTACCACACCAGAGAATTTCACATTAAAATTTTAATGTGATTAACATTAATTGTTGCTGATATGCATCCTAATGTGCAATTTTCGTCAAGAGCTTTTAGAAATCGATTCATTCAGTGATAAAAAAGTGGACTCGAGTCACAAAAATTGGTTTAAATAGATTAAAATAACATAAATACGATTGATAATTAATGAGCAAATTAATGAGAATTGAGCAAATTTATGATCAAAATTTGCTTATTAAATTTTCATCAGATACTACTTTATTGCAGTCATTCGGGTAGTTTCTGTGCCACAATTTTCTCACAAATTTATTCGTGATTAAATTGTGATAAAAAGTAGTGCTAATACCTAGTATTTATCGCGCACGAGATGGAGAAAGGACAAAAGACATTGAAAAAGATCGGTGAAGAGGATAAGTAAGAAAAAAGCTAAACAAAAATGTATTCGATCTACATTTTATAATTCTTCATAAACTTCTAGGATTTTGTGGTCAAATGAGATGGTGGCCGAATTAATTGAGGCTGTGCATCAGGAATCCGTCATTTGGGACTACAATTACCGGGAATACAAAAATAGAGACAGCCGATCTGATGGTTTTCAGGTCGTTTTGCGACAAATTGAGTCACCAATCGCCGGAACTCACACCTCAGTCGGGATTTGGGTGATATTTGCTCCCTCATTTTCGTAGTCTTCTTTTGAAAATAAAGCCCTACGATTTGAAGCAGCTCTTTAAATTCCTCCAAAGTCATCCGGAGAAAATTATTATGTCCAAAAAAATCGTCCCAAAGAATTTCAACGACACCATGTGAAGGTCGCGTTAGGAGCCAATCTCTCGACCACAACCTCCTACTTCTCGCTTAGCGGGTCCTTTTGCACGACATAAAAATAAGTGTAAAAATAAGTTTAAATTTACCTAAAGCATAAATATTTTTTACATTAAAAAATTAAAGAGAAAATTGCATTAATTTTTCGCATTAATGCTATAAATCAATTTATATCAAATTTTGCGGGCCAAGTCTACCTTTTTATCAACAAATAAATCAAATTTTGAATATAAAATGATTCAAACACACAAATTACACATTTTGACTCTCACCAGCGACAATTAATGTGAATCATATTAAAATTTTAATGTGCAAGTGTGATAACACAGTTAGGCTGTCAAATATTTCCAAAATTAAATGTTTAGTGTTGTGGAGAATTACCTATAAATATATTGTGGTGTTATAAATCTGTCAGGGACTGTGTGTTTCTTGGGCTTCCTTCTACCGTTTGTGATATTCACGTACCTGTGGTAAACAATAATTTCTCTGTGATAGGATTCTGTGATATCTAATACCCTCTTCTTCCTGCCCAGTTTACCTGGAAATATATATTCCTTTAGTAAATGTCTTCAACAGTGATCCGGAACGTAGGCGGCTGGCTTTTCCAGAAGACGTTTCCTCGATGACCGCCAAATGCCCTTCACCAAATCCACTGAGGCAGTGAAACACAATTATCACCTTCACCAATTATTTATTTACACCAATTTCTCCACTACTAGACTGAACACAGTTTAACTCTACGTCACTGTCGTTTTTCTGTATTTTAAAGTTAATATTTTTATAATAATTTCACAAATAAATCTAATACACTTCTCCTCACGTCTCTTTGATTTTCAAGTCTTCTTACGTAATGCCCAGACTGGTTCCCGCTCATTCCCCTACTTTCTTTCCAGCTGATCTTTTTCACCACTTTTTCCTTCTTCTCTCTCCCTCCATACATGTTCAAAATCCAACCGTCTTTTGTCTCTTATTTTTAAGAGATCTCCAATCAATGGAAATTCTATACAAGTGTTTTAAAATGCTTTAGCTTAGAACCAAGATTTCAAAGTTTTCAAGAAAATTAGGAAAATTAACAAACTGTTCATATTTATAAAACTTCATGATCGTGAATACAGAAAGTGCAAATAAAAAATTGTGGCCCGTGATAAACACTGAAATGTTTACGCATGATAAGAATCTTTTTTCAGGTATTTTCAGGACGCTGTTTTTCAATACACACACATCTTAGTATAGTATAATATTTTTCATAATTAATTTATTTTTAGGATCTTGCTTTTTTCAACCTCCGAAACGTTCTTGGAATTATTTCAAGAAATCAAGAAATTTTTACGTCTTGAAATCTTGAAATATTACTTCCAGAATTGGAAATCTTGAAATCCACACGATTTCTGCTTTAGATATCAAAATTCCAAAATTATATGATAAAATTTGACATTTTGATTTTTAAATTTCAGAATAAATACCAACCCTTGAAATTTTCTTGATCTTGATATTAAACTTAGTCTCGAATTCAAGCCCATATTACATTTTATTATATAAGATTTTTGCCTATCGCTTCCCAAAAGTTTATTATTTTATATTAATCTAATTATATGGGTTTCTGCTTGGAATTCAGTCGACTTTATTTTTTCTTATAATAATATATATATTTAAAAAAAAAGCATACATTTAGCTTCGAGACTAGAAACCAAATCATATAAAGATAAAGATATTATACAGATCAAATGTCAAAGAGTGTTAAAATATTTTTATCATATTTGTAATTATAAAAAATTAATGCTAAGTCAAGATAAATTGACACGAGCTACAGACCCCCGATTCCGAAGCTTATCATATGACTTAATTGCTCTAATATCTTAATTGACGAATTTCTTACTACTCGGAGACGAACTCTAGACAAAGACCTTTTGCTTTGAAGACTACCTTTTACCATATTAATCACAGTGAAAACATTGTTTACTGGAATAGAATGCAAAGGAAAGTCATATTCAAGTTCATTTGGTAAATCCGATTTTTTTCAGTGATCAGAATCATTAAATATTTTGAATTTAAACTTGACACAAGCTACCCGAGTCTATAAGAAGCAAAATGCCATGACCTTATCCAACTTTGAATATGGCTGTAGTAACTCCAGAGCAGTAATCTAAAAACTCTAACATAAGATCCACAACTCGTTCAATATTGCTAGAATTTTTCTTTTATTAAAACTCTCAAATTAAGAGAACTTCTTTGAAAATGTATCCTACTTTGAATGAAAACAATTAGCTGAGATTCTTAACAATCTCACCTACTATAATCCTAACAAAATTTCATGTCCTCCGATCGCGCTCAAACTTGGCCAAAATGTGTTTCATCACTTCCTGATCACGAATATGTGGGGGGCTAAGTTACGTTCCCGGCCGGCCGCTCTTTGGAGCTTAATAGCTCCTAAACTAAAAAAGATATCGACTTGCGTTGCGGTTTTCGGCAAACGTTAAATATCGGCTAAAAATTGCAACATGGTGCATTGACCCCCCACCCCCCACCCCTCCTTCCGCCATTTTGAATACAACTTTTTTTGTTTTCTTAATGGCTCCGCCCCTATGGCATCGATCGGGCTCAAATTTTAGTATGTTATAGCTGGGCCTTAGAGCTTTCCATCAATACCAAACTTAAGGTCCTCCGACTCCCCTGACCCGAGCAATAAGGGTCCAAAAAACAATTTTTAAAATGGTCATAACTCCGGTTCTAATTATTAGAATTTAAAAAGTGAGGGCTTTTTGGAAATCTGTCATAAAATGCCACTTCCCTTTCTAACATCACAAGTGCATAAAACCACCGCTATGGGCGCTATTTTTAAAAAGAAGATTTTTCAATTTTCTAAATTAAATAACTCAGAAATTCCTTTATGCATCGGGCTGAAGTTTTAGTATGTTGTAGCCCCTGATTATACCTATCAAACAAAAAAAACCTTAAGTCGATCCATAACCCCTGACTCCAGCTATAAAGGGTCAAAGTTCGAATATTGACCGGCCTCTATCTCCGGTTCTAATTAACATAGCGGCCTAAATTTTACCTTTTTGGTTTCGTCTCGATGAGCACTTTCAGATGGAAGTTCAAAAAGTCATCATAGGTGGCGCTGCGATAGCGTCAAAATTCATCGAAATTCAAACTTATTTTTCTCAAAAACGGCAGTGTAGAAGTTAATGAAATTTTAGTATGTTGTAGTCCAGTCTAGGACGTTTCCAAAATGGTGCGTAAGTGCACTGTGGTTATAATAGAACCGGAGATATGAGGGGTCAAAGTTCATGAAATTAAAAAAATCATATATCCGGTTCTATTTTACCGATTTGGATTATAGAACATCTGAACTTCGTGGGACCAACACCAAGGACACCACAGTCAAAAAGCCAATTTCAATATCACATAACCTCAATTATATCGACACGTGCTTAACTGATTTTGATGATTACTTCGACATAATTGTAGAGAACATTTGTCTCTATATTTCGTCCATACATCATTTTTCGATCAGATAATGCGATCTGTCCGATTTTGCCGTTTAAGTGTGAAAAAATTTATTTTTCCCATAATAACGCTTTGAAATCACTAAGATGCCAATTTGACTGCAGTCAAATTGGAAGAGACATGCCTCTACTCCACCAAGACACTTAAAATACGGTTTTAAATGGAAAGTCTCACAAAATACAACAATTCTTTCATATAGCTGAAGTTCACCAAATGAACACTTGGGGCGCTCTGGTCGAAAAAACGAGTTCAGAAACAAACAACCTCGATTATCTCGGCTTCTGATTAATCGATGAGATCAAGTTCTACGGCAAAATTATAGAGAACATTCTGGTCTACATTTCACCCATATATCACTTTTCAGTCAGTCTATCCAAAACCTTGATATTTTGGTTTAAATACAAAATTTGTATAATTTCACGCATTTGATTCAATATAATTGAATCGCGTCCCCCAACTTCAGCTCTAAAATCGAATTTGCATGCATTCCAAGTTAGTTAGCTCATGTTAAGAATCTCACCCACATAAGCCGGTTAGGATTATCTGTCCCTTCTTGAACTTTAATTGTACTTTCTAAATAAATCATATGCATAAAAAGTAAAATAAAACTTTCCATTTCTTTTGAAGATGTATTAACGGAATCTAAATAGCACTCTTCGATAATGCAACAAAAGTTCTTTTGCGTTATAGTACAAAATTTCTCTCCTTTGAATAAATGAATAGAATAAAAAAGAAAATGAATGGAAAGTACCTACAATAATCATCTCTTATTATTCCCTTGTGAATCAGTTTCCCTCTTAGAGCAAAGCTGGGAAGCTTGAATTTCCGTTGTAAAAGGGTGGGTGGTAAAAAGGCGCGAAAACAACAAAGTGTGTTCAAATTATAAGCAAAAGATGATGGAAGAGAGAAATTTAATTGAACGTGAAATGTGGGAAACAATAAATTTAAATGATATTCTTCCATCTCTTCTTTTCCGTGGAGCATTTTGTCAGTGTGTTATGGAGAAAACCATAAAGAAAATTACATAATGAGAAAGTTTCTCACAAATCTTGTGGGTTTTGTTGCTGAGGAGATATGGTGTAGAAACTGATGGGGGACAAAAAGTGTGTGCAAAGGAGGAAAATTTCCATGGAAAAAGGATGAGAATTTAATTTGACGATATGCCATTCTTGTGATTCCATGGATATTTCGTAAATGTATGTTTTGAGAAGAAATTAGATGGTGGAGCAGATTTTGTGTGTTCCATATTAACTTTGGCAGAACTTTTCCATTTCACCTCCTGTTAGTCTGACTCCTTGGGAAATTTCACAATACCCACACACTCATAGCATGAATCACACTTTTCAGGCAGCTTTCATTTCCTGCATGATATCAATTTTGACTTCTCGTCAATTTGATTTGTGCTGTAACAGTTTCCTCAATCCTCTGTCATGACAATATGATCAATTTAACAATACCGTGGGAAATGCTTTGAAAATCAGATGCTGCCATTTCACTTCAGTGAGATGCAAGAGACGGGGGCGATTGAAAGCCTAACAAGTTCGATACATTTTCGATATCCGGACCCACTCCCATTGTTACCTATAAACATGTCACAATCCTTTCAGTTTTCAAAAGTGATGTCATCATTTACCAACATCCTCTTCGTTTCCATCAGAACTCATTGATATGGTGGTGGTGAATTTATAAGCTCACAGGAATTGATCACAAGCAATAAATTTTCACCATTTGATACTCTGGAAAGGAGTGTATTTCCCAGGGAAATGTTGCCTCTCAATGGGAAATTGAATGCATCTGGAAATACTAAGGATAACAGCTCCAAAGAAGAATTTACAACACTTGCATTTTATATAGCAACTTACTGCAAAATCAATTTCAATAGAAATCAAAATGAGAGACACTGTGATGGAGATTTCATGGGAGGAAATTTCCATAAAAATCCCATATTGCAGAAATAGCTTAACGGTTTGGATTTTCTAAGAAATTGAAATTATTGAAAATTTCTACCAAGCAATTCGCGTATAATTCCATTAACGATTTATATAATTTATCATACCGGGAGAGGAATTAATGTCAATGTCCATATTCAAGCAAATTGTCTACGATTGTGTTGGTAAAACTGGCAAATATAGACGTAATTTTCTCTAGTGTGTAATGTAAGAGTATCACTTACATTGTACACTTATACACTTGTACCGTATAAATTTTCGCTATTTATTGATAGATTAAGAATAATTTTGAATAGATATTTTTGAAGTCCTAAAACTTTCCGAATTTATATATATCTAGACCGACTTAAATAATTTACCTTTTTAAATATACCTTTTTAAAAGTACCTTTCGAAATTTGATAACACCATTCCACATCTATAATTTTCAAAATACAAAAAAAAACATTCAACTTTTTGAGCCAAAATTACTCTATTATATTCCTGTATTTTTTTAACACTTAAAAAATAAAAAAGGCATTTGAACGTTTCATTATGTTTTGTATTTTATTTTAGTTTTGCCCCCCCCTCGCCCTTTAAGCCTCCTTTTCTAATGCCGAAAATAGACACAGGCTGATTCTCGAGAATATTCAGCTCGAAAAATTTGGCGGTAAAAGATCAGCCCAAAGTATCATACACTGAGAATTCAGGATTCAAGGATTAGCGATCACTTTAAATGTTAAAAGACTTCTAAAATGCAATGTCAATGCATTTTAGAAGTTGCATGGCACTTATGTCGCTAATCCTCATAAATTTCACTAGATCTCATGAATTTAGAGGCTCAGCCTGATCCCCTAAATTTTGGGCTAATCCCTGAGTGTATTGTCACCAATACTCCTTTATCGAGCTGATCCCTAAGTCGATCCCAGTGTCTATTTTGGTCCTAAGGGCCCAATTATACTCAGACTAATCCTCGAGAATATTTAGAGTCTAAAATTTTATGAGAAAGAATTAGGCGAAGGAAATTTATACAAAGAATCTCTAATCTGTGATCCTAAACTCTCAGTATAGTAGCTAGTTAGAATAAATTTTTACTTAAAAATTTTACATGCTAAATATTCAGCCTGAATCTATTTGAGACATGTCTCAGACCTCAGGCCTATTTTCACCTACATCCTGCTAAGTAAAATAATTTTAAAAAGCCATTATACATATCAATAGCTTAAAAATTGTGAAAACTGCTCTCTCTTGGAGGTCGAGCAGTTAAAAAATAACTAATCAAAAATCACGGTTATTTTTTTAATAAAACTATTTTTCGATGAGATCTGATGAGAATTTAGCAGATATTTTTAAGTGTAAGAAAGAGAATCTTAAGAGTAGGCAATAATTGGACGCAGCGTAATGCTGCACATCTGGTGATTTACAAATAATCCGCTATTCACATATTGTGAATATTTTTCCCAAATGAGTAACTCAAAAAGCCACGTGTGCTCCAACGTGTGAGGGATGTGTGGGAAAATGTAACAAAGCAGATATTAGGTGAGATTCTTAATAATCTCACCTACTATAATCCTAACAAAATTTCATGTCGTCCGATCCAGCTCAAACTTGGTCAAAATGTGTTTCAGCACTTCCTGATCACGAATATAATGTGGCTAATTTACGTTCCCGGCCGGCCGGCCGCTCTTTGATGCTTAATAGCTCCTAAACTAAAAGAGATATCGACTTGCGGTTTTCGGCAAAGGTTAGGGGAGACCGGGGAGGTTTGGGACAGGGGTAGTGTGGGACAAGGCGATTTTTTCAATTAATTTTTGAAATGAATGGGATTTAACTATTACTGTATCGTAGGCAATATTAAGTTGTATCTTGACTAAAAGAATGGATATCCTCAGTTTTATTGTTTTAATTCTATGAACATTTTTTTAAAAATTGATAAAAATCGTATATTTTGACGTCTTAGTTTTCCTCTTTGTATTTTGTATCAGCGATATATAATCAAAACTTTTTTATCTCATTAGGTAGCAGTGTAATCTGGGAACATATTTTTATAAAAGTTTCAGAGATTATACAATCTTGTTTTTTACATAAAGGTTTTAAATACCAAAACTACACGCGGGGATGTTTGGGACACCTGAATGGGGATGAATGGGACGTTGATTTTCGACAAGATTGTAGGTGGTGTGCAATTGTTTATTGTCAAAATAGAGAGTAATGCCCAGTTTCTAATGAAAATCTCCCTCTTGTGCAAACTTTACCAGTGGAGCAGATTTCTCTAATTACATGGACTATTAAACCATCAATGCCTTGGGAATCAATAATTCCTTCTCAGAGGATATTCGATCTTTGCCCAATCTAGTTAAAAACTATTTTTCTCAAAAATTTCTCGAACAAGTTCTCCAGAAAAGGCAAGGTGAGAGCTAATAATAGAGAAATAATAAGAAGACAGGTACAATGCAGTTGTCGTAAAATCAAACAGGAATCCATCAATGAGTTCAGAACTAAGAGTTGCAAGAAAATCTACTCGCCTGAGGAATTTGATAATCATGATTGCAATATTTAGAATAAAAAAAAAGAAAAGAAAGTTAGATGGAAAATAAGAAGAAAATACTTTAAATAATTGATTGACAATAAATGAATCTACTGTTCAAATGAAATTTATATTAATTTCTAAGTGTAAATAAAAGATGAAACATTTTTATTTATATCATAAATATTTTTATTCTGGTATTTAAAATTAATTAACGTGTTCCAGTAATACAAATTATGCGAGAAAAAACGCGTCCCAAACATCCCCTTTTGCGTCCCATACTGCCCCATATCGGGGAGGTTTGGGACAAAGCGTCAAGTAAAATGTTTTATCTTCTCCAAGAAAGCTCAGTTGTTTTCTAAGTTCTATCGAGTACTTTTTATAAAGTCAATACCCATAAGTATCCTATAGACCGCATAAAATTGTTATACACTATCGTGGTTTTTTGGAATAGTGTCTCAAAGTCAAAACATGAAAAAGTGTCCCAAACCTCTCCGGTCTCCCCTATATATCGGGTGAAAATTGCAACTTGGTGCATTGACCCCCCACCCCCCACCCCTCCTTCCGCCATTTTGAATACCACCCCATTTTTTGTTTTCTCAATAGCTCAGCCCCTATGGCATCGATCGGGCTCAAATTTTAGTATGTTATAGCTGGGCCTTAGGGCTTTCCATCAATACCAAACTTAAGGTCCCCCCGACTCCCCTGACCCTAGCTATAAGGTTCCAAAAAAATTTCTTAAAATGGCCATAACTCCAGTTCTAATTGTAAGATTTTAAAAAGTGAGGGCTATTTGGAAAACTCTCATGAAATGCCACTTCCCCTTCTAACATCACAAGTTCATAAAACCACCGCTAGGGGCGCTATTTTTAAAAAGAAGATTTTTCAATTTTCTAAATTAAATAACTCAAAAATTCCATTGTGCATCGGGCTGAAATTTTAGTATGTTGTAGCCGCTGATTATACCTATCAAACAAAAAAATACTTAAGTCGATCCATAACCCCTGACCACAGCTATAAGGGGTCAAAGTTCGAACATTGACCGGCCTCTATCTCCGGATCCAATTAACATTTCGACCTAAATTTTACCTTTTTGGTTTCGTCTCGATGAGCACTTTCAGATGGAAGTTCAAAAATTCACCACAGGTGGCGCTGCGATAGTGTCAAAATTCATCGAAATTCAAACTAATTTTTCTCAAAAACGGCATTGTGCAAGTTAATGAAATTTTAGTATGTTGTAGTCCAGTCTAGGACCTTTCCAAAATGGTGCGTAAGTGCGCTGTGGTTTCAATAGAACCGGAGATATGAGGGTCAAATGTCACGAAATTCAAAAAATCATATCTCCGGTTCTATTTGACCGATTTTGATGAGTGAGGGCTTAAACGAAAGATCTCACCAAATGCTACAACTTTCTAGAACATTTGATTTGGGACCAACACCAGGGGCGCCACAGTCGAAAAACCAATTTCAATATCACATAACCTCAATTATATCGACTGTCGCTGAACAGATTTTGATGATTACTTCGACATAATTGTAGAGAACATTTGTCTCTACATTTCGTCCATACATCATTTTTCGATCAGATAATGCGATCTGTCCGATTTTGTCGTTTAAGTGTGAAAAAATTTATTTTTCCCATAATAACGCTTTGAAACCACTCAAATGCCAATTTGACGACTTCTTTTCGACCAAGACACTTAAAATAGGGTTTTAAATGGAAAGTGTCACAAAATACAACAATTCTTTGATATAGTTGAAGTTCATCAAATGAACACTTGGGGCGCTCTGGTCGAAAAACGAGTTCAGATACAAACAACCTCGATTATCTCGGCTTCTGATTAATCGATGAGATCAAGTTTTACGGCAAAATTATAGAGAACATTCTGGTCTACATTTCACCCATATATCACTTTTCTGTCACTCCATTCATATCTTGATGATATTTTGGTTTAAATACAAAATTTGTATAATTTCACGAATTTGATTCAAGATAACTGAATGGCGTACCCCAACTTCAGCTCTAAATCGAATTTGCATGCATTCCGAGTTAGCTCACATTAAGAATCTCACCCACATAAGCCGGTTAGGATTATCTGTCCCTTTTATTTTTTACGAGCTCTCAGAAGACCTGAGAGATTTGTAATAAAAACGCTCTTACACCGCCCCTTCGTTGAAGAACATTTTCCACTATCTCGAAAGATATGTGTTTTTCTAGCTGTTCTAAAAACTGATTTTGTGGAAAATTTTCGACAACTCTCGTAATTTAAAGAAATGTTCAGCTCACATATTTTTGCAACATATTTATTCATCTGTAATTTTGCCACAGACTCTGTTTCTCTATTTCTAATATAAATAAATTCCAAATTTAATTTGATTTTTGTGTGAAAGTTAGGTTTCTTATAACACACTTTCACTAAAGAATTTTGAAAAAAATCGGACACATATTGTTGGATTTAAAATCGTTTTAATATGCAAAAAGTAGAGCTAATTAACAATTTCGCCAGTTATAACAAATTTTTCAGATATAATTTTCTTATTTTCAATTATTTTATTTTTATTCACTTACATTTTTATACATTCCAGGGTATGTTTCCGTAAAAGGAAAATCATCTCTGATTTTCAAATCAGAGAATATGTTCTTTTGAAGTGACAGAAAAAGAGAATTAAATACAAAAAAATCTAGATTTTAATGAGTTTTCCAAAAATGAAAACAAGATCATATTGGCAGAGCTCAACGGTTGAAATTGATATTTCCTGTTAGGAAATTATTGAAAAGGTATTTTACATATTAGGGGAAGGTAAGGCAGTTTGACGAAGGTATACACTTTTAGTTTTTGCATATTTTTCTAATCCATTTGAAAAGAAAGAAGTTCAAAACCGAAATGTATCTGAAACCGGCTCACAAGATATACTGTACCTCTAATTCAAAGTGGAACCAAATATACAATTTTGGATTAGTTTTTATTAATATTGTATTAGGTGAGATTCTTAACAATATCACCTGTTATAATAATCACAAAATCTCATACCTTTCGATCAGCCCAAACTTAAGTCGCTTGTGACCCGAGGTATAAGGGGTCAAAGTTGAAAAATTGACCGGCCTACGGGCCCTAATTTTTTGTTGAAGTTCATTTCAATGAACACTTTCAGACGAAAGTTCAGAACTGCACCTGTGGTGGCGCTGCGATAGCGTGAATATTTAAAAACGCCATTGTGCATTTTGATCAAATTTTCCGAAAAAAATCGCCGTAGGAAAGAACCGGAAATGTGATGGGACAAATTGACGAAATTCAAATCGCCATATCCCCGGTTTTATTTATTTGACCGAATTTGACGAGTAACGAGTAAATTCTCCAAGTGTGCTCTAACTAAAATAGATAGTCTGGAAGACTTTCTATTTTATTTCGAAACGTTTCAAACGTCAATCACACAGTGTTTTACAATCAAAGAATTTGTTGAAGAGTAGTAAAGTTAATATTTATGCCTGGTGACAAACACTTCAAAATGAAGAGAAGATGAGGCACCCATCCTCTATATCAAAACCGTCTTACCGCAGGATTTTATGCCAATATTGTTGCTCAATTAAGAAAATATCCAAAATTTTTATTTTTCTATATATCAACTTTATTCTATTTAACTATTTCTTTATTTCTATTTAAGGATGTCTATTTAACAATTCTACCATATTAAGAAGGTTAAACGATACATTCAGAAGAGAGATCGGTACCGTGTTCCTATTTCACCTGCTTTTCGACTTTTGATAACTTTGAAAATAGATCACAAGAAAAATATCTCTTGAAAAACAAAAAAAATGGTTTGAAATCGCTTGAAATATTAAAATATTTGAACATAAACAATTGGAACTTTCGAAGAGGGAGATTTTTAAGCGCCAAAAGATAAGCAAAAGTGCACCGGTCTAAAGCTCAGTAGGGGACTTTTGTGTCAAAATGGCGGTTTCGAAATAAAATCCCCCCGTTTAGATGCTCCCTAAGGTGGCATTTATAGGGGGGACTTTTGATTCGAAACTGTTCTTTCGAAATAAAAATGTCTCACTGAGCTTTCTGACCGTGTCATTTTGCCTACTCTCAGGCGCACAAAATATCGTACTGAGTTTTCTCTGAGTGACAATTGCCTACCTTTTGGCGCATAAAATATCGCACTTTTCATCATCCATTAATATTTACTTGGTAACCCTTTGGTTTCTATTAAATTACCACGTACCTCAAAGCAATTTTGAAACGTTTCGGAATAAAATAGAAAGTCTGCTAGACTTTCTATTTTAGTCGAGACACAAATGGGAGTATTATAACAGCTAACTGAGAGATTTTATTTAGACACAAACTTCAAGGGGAGATTTTCCAAGACTCGCCGGTGCATAGCACAGTGGGGTGCATTTTTTAAATACCCTCGTTTAAATGCAGGCTTAGCAGTTTAAATGCAGTTTAAATGCAGGCTTAAGAGTGCAAATGAAAGCTCCCACAAAGCGGTAAAACTTTCTAAAACATTTTAACTTCGTAGGAATAACACTAGAGGAGCCATAATCGAAAAACCAATTTTCATAACACATAACCTCAATTATATCGGTCAGCTTTTGCATAACTGATCTTGGATCTTGATGATTACTTCGACATAATTTTAAAGGACATTTATATCTATATATCGCTCATACATAAATTTTGTCTATATTTCACCCATATGTCATCTTTCTCTCAGTTCCCTATATGTATTCAAAATTTGCATTTGTTTTCAGAAATTTTATTCAAAATTACTGAATAGCATCTCCCAACTTCTACCTTAAATCGAATTTGCATGCAATCTATGCTCACGTTAAGAACCTCACCTACAATACAATAAACTGTTCTATAGGTTTATCTGTCAATTTTCTGTTCTAAATTTAATTTAAGAAGTTTATAAATATCCTACTTAACAGGTTACTCTATTAAATATTTTTAATAGTACGATTTTTTGCCGTACCTCTTATACATAAGAAATGTATACAAAAGCTATAAAAACTACAGAAGCTATAAAAAGTTATACAAAATTTGTGAAATTTCATATGAAGCAAGAAATTAAAGTCTTATTAATGAGTATTATTCTTTCAATATAATTCTATTGTGGTATTTGCTAGATTATTCCATCGGGGAAGCAGAAGTTGGCATATTTCTTTATAATACTCTGGCAGAGAAATAAATTTATCCTCAATGACTTTCTTGCATAAATTCCATTTTTAGCAGAGCAGAAAAAAGTGTGCAGAATGAGTTTCAATAGAATTTGCATCGCATCAAAAATTTATACGTGAATTTTTCCCCAACTCACTGAGAGAGTAATTTTATTCAACTTTTGAACCACATGGAAATATGTAATGTTAAAAAAAAGCGTACATTTAAAATATGGAAATTTTGCCCAATGCCGTTGCATTTGGTGAACTATCGTATATACATGTATGAAATTGAATTATTACACCCGCACTAAATATATGTACGTATATATTTTACAAAATATCAAGAACATGATGTGACAGATTGAAGAGCAAAAAATAACAGAACATCAATTAAAGCTTTTGAAATTAAACTTTCAGCATGGTATTTTGCAAAATTGTAGTAAAACTTATTGATGCAAAATAAAAATTAGCAATTATTTGTGTTCTTATTTAAAATTGGCATCAGTATGATGGTAAAATTCTTCAAAAAAAATTTGAATGTTTATTATACAGCAAAATAAAAAGAGATTATATGGGAAAAATCTTCAGAGGCTGCAAGCAAAGAAGCTTTCCTGCTTTTTACTGGGTATATAATTTTGCAGTGAGTTCAGAAAAGTGGAAAATTAGATTTATTATATTCGCTATAATTTTCACGACGTTCAGAAGATGAATTTTTCATCAAGAATCTCTTTATTGCAAAATAAATATATACTCAAGTGTCTGCATCAGAAGGCACTTACACAAGAAATCAAGAATAATTTTGAGAAAGATTGAATGAATTTTTGAAAAAATTCTATCCCTAATTGACTATTATGTCTTTTACATCTTGAATTAAGTGCCAACATCTTAATAAATTTCCAAATATTAAAATATAAAGAAATATATTTCAAAAGATTTCAAGAAGACATGTAACATAACACAAGATAATAAACTGATTGAAAGCTTCTAATATAAAGTATAAATAAGGATTACAAAGTGTCATAACTGTGCGGGTAGTTTGGAATTGGAACTATGACCTTGATGTTGCACCTTCAAAATTTATTTTACGATCCAGCTTATGAAAAAATGCCTCATGTACACGTGTTCATGGTTCCCGGAAAAGTCTTTTTCTACTTAGTCATATATTATATTAGGTGAGATTCTTAACAAAATCTCACCTACTATAATCCTAACAAAATTTCATGTCGTCCGATCGACCTCAAATTTGGCCAAAATGTGTTTCGCCACTTCCTGATTCCGAATATATGCGGGGCTAAGTTAAGTTCCCGGCCGGCCGTCCGGCCGCTCTTTGGAGCTTAATAGCTCCTAAACTAAAAAAGATATCGACTTGCGGTTTTCGGCAAAGGTTATATATCGGGTGAAAATTGCAACTTGGTGCATAGACCCCCCACCCCCCACCCCTCCTACCGCCATTTTGAAGACCCCCCTTTTTTTGTTTTCTCAATAGCTCCGTCCCTATGGCATTCAGCGGACTCAAATTTTAGTATGTTATAGCTGGGCCTTAGAGCTTTCCATCAATACCAAACTTAAGGTCCCCCGACCCCCCTGACCCGAGCTATAAGGGTCCAAAAAAAATTTCTTAAAATGGCCATAACTCCGGTTCTAATTGTCAGAATTTAAAAAGTGAGGGCTTTTTGGAAAGCTCTTGTGAAATGCCACTTCCCCTTCTAACATCGCAAGTTCATAAAACCACCGCTAGGGGCGCTTTTTTTAAAAAGAAAATTTTTAAATCTTAAAAGTTAAATAACTCAAAAATTCCATTGTGCATCGGGCTGAAAATTTAGTATGTTGTAGCCGTTGATTATACCTATCAAACAAAAAAAACCTTAAGTCGATCCATAACCCCTGACCCGAGCTATAAGGGGTCAAAGTTCGAACATTGACCGGCCTCTATCTCCGGTTCTAATTAACATAGCGACCTAAATTTTACCTTTTTGGTTTCGTCTCGATGAGCACTTTCAGATGGAAGTTCAAAAATTCACCACAGGTGGCGCTGTGATAGCGTCAAAATTCATCGAAATTCAAAGTCACTTTTCTCAAAAACGGCATTGTGCAAGTTAATGAAATTTTAGTATGTTGTAGTCCAGTCTAGGACGTTTCCAAAATGGTGCGTATGCGCGCTGTGGTTAAAACAGAACCGGAGATATGAGGGGTCAAAGTTCACAAAATTCAAAAAATCATATCTCCGGTTCTATGTGACCGATTTTGATGAATGAGGGCTTAAACGAAAGATCTCACCAAATGCTACAACTTTCTAGAATATTTGAACTTCGTGGGACCAACACCAGGGGCGCCACAGTCGAAAAACCAATTTCAATATCACATAACCTCAATTATCTCGACTGTCGCTAAACCGATTTTGATGATTACTTCGACACAATTGTAGAGCACATTTGTCTCTACATTTCGTCCATACATCATTTTCCACTCAGACTACGCTATCACTCCGATTTTGCCGTTTAAGTGTGAAAAAAATGATTTTTCCCATAAAAACGCTTTGAAATCACTCAGATGCCAATTTGACTGCCTCTACTCCACCAAGACACTTAAAATAGGGTTTTAAATGGAAAGTCCCACAAAATACAACAATTCTTTGAAATAGTTGAAGTTCAACAAATGACTACTTGGGGAACTCTGGATGAAAAAACGAGTTAAGAAACAAAAAACCTCGCTTATCTTGGCTTCTGAGTAATCGATGAGATCATGTTCTATGGGAAAATTATAGAGAACATTCTGGTCTACATTTCATTCATATATCACTTTTCTATCAGTTCATCCAAATCCTTGATATTTTGGTTTAAATACAAAATTTGTATAATTTCACGAATTTGATTCAAGATAACTGAATGGCGTCTCCCAACTTCAGCTCCAAATCGAATTTGCATGCACTCCGAGTTAGCTCACGTTAAGAATCTCACCTACATAAGCCGGTTAGGATTATCTGTCCCTTTCCATTGTTCACAACCTCGATTCAGACATCACCATAAAATTTGTTCTATATTATGAAGAAAGAATACAATTAAAATATCGAAGAAAATATAATATTGACTTATGTGGGCGGTCACACAAACCTTCTAATAAATGCACAAAATAGAGCATTAGATAAAACCCCTTAAAACGCAAGAGAATGAGGGAGACTAGCCTTATCATTAAATAAAAACGTAAAGAGTAATGTATAAAACTCCCCTAATGAATCTCTTTCCTATTGGATTGGATCATATTGGATTGGGATGGAATCCCTATTGGATTCCGTCACCAATGGGATTCTCACCTGGAAATATACTTTAAAAAGAAATGAATATTTTCGACCTATCTGGCAAAGGTGGAACAATTGTTTATTCCTCATGAATACCAGACTGATCGTGGGAATCCAGTAGATATCTTCTGCTTCAGGCCACAGAAAAACAACGGTGTCTTAACTTTTCTGAAATCGTGGACACTTCTTTGTTTTAATGGATCCCGTTATCCAACTATAGAGAAAGAAACTGGGTCAACGTAGATAAAAAATAGCATATTTTCTCGTTAATTTTTTCGTAACGATTTTTTGAATTCTTTTTTGAAAAATTACAAAAAAGAAACGTTTAAAAATTACAATTACATTACAATTACATTACAAAAAAAAACGTTTAACGTTTAAGAATTTTTATTTTTTATTAAAAAAAAATTGAGTAGTTAAACTCAAAAATGGAAGCTCTCTAGAAAATTTAATAATACAGTACAATACCTAACCAAAAGTCAAAATATAAAAAAACTAGATTTAATATTTTTGAAAAAAAAAAGTTTTTTTCAGTATTTTTTTAATAGGTTTTTACAGTTTTATTACTTTAGTTTTTGATTTTTTTTTGAAAATCCATATATTTCGTAATAAAAGTAAATAATAATTAAAATCAACAATAAAATTAAATAACAATCAAAAGCGATTAGTAATTAATTTTTTCTTATTATTCAAAATTAATTTTAGCTGTCAAACTTTAAACCTTTTTCCCGAAAAGTTGCATTTTAGACTTACAATAGTGTTCTTTGGAGTCGACGATAAACCTCAAAAACATCTGAGACTTTAAATTTTTCTCTTGCCCTACAGTTCAGGATGCAACCTTACCCCATTAGAGTCTTATTGGAAAATCACATCCAATTTGCGATTTTCAAAATTATTCACTACTACCAGAGTTTGAGTATTATTTTTCAATTCAACTTTTATTTACTGTATTCCACTCTTTCAACTTATATCCCAAAATTCATTTATAGTAGAGTTTATAGTGAAAAATAATAAAATATTTTCAATTTTCTCTTCATCCCATGGATAAAGTTTTTTCTCTGGGTATCTATCTCACTATTTGAAATTTATATAGCATGACACGTAAAAACTATACATACATGTATTACGTGTACAAAAACAATAAAACATACTCTTTATGTGCACCCGTGTCATGAGTGCAAAAAAGAGTAAATAAAAACGAATAGAACCAAGCTCTAAAATTATTGAAAGATGAGTGTATAGTTGACATTAAATTCTACACACGGAAAATTCACTACTATTTCGAGTAAAGTGTTACGTGTAAAAGAAAACATATAGAATACTTTCAAGGATTTGAGCAAATGCCATTAACGATATAATTTTAAAATATTCATACATGAGCTATTCAATCTGTATTTATTTTCCTATTTTTCCCTTTTACAGGCGGACAATCTGAATTTGAGGTTCAATTAGTAGTTAGGAAATACGTGGAAAAGGGATCCAGTGTCACTCTTCGATGCGATCACAATGTGAAACCAGAGATTTTGTACAAGGTAAGTGGAAACTCGAACTAATGCTTCGCGGCATTGTAATTTATTGCCAATGAAGTAGCTCCAGAGCTTTCATGGCAATTTTCTGCTTTTCCCTATAGAAAAAGAATTGCTATACATTTTTTCAATATCAAAAATCCCTCATAAAACATAATGTAACTGCCGAATGAAGAAAAAAGTTTAGCATGTAACAGCTTAATATATGGTATTGTTGATAAAATATTTGATATTCTTCACATATTTCTGCCACGTGGGCGAATAAGTAAAGGAATATCCTTGTGCAGAGTATCCCAGGCGAAAGTTTTCTCCATACTGCCTTTTTATATTTTGAGCCACAAGAATAAATTTATTATTACCATAATTTCTCATGTCAAAACATCCCACCTCTTTCGGCCGAGGAGTATTATACAAAACTTTCCTCAACTTTTTGCCAAACGCCACAAATAGTGAAATTTTTCGGAAACTGCCTGAAGACTTTCAAAGGCATTCTTTCTTTTCTCACTAAAGATGAGCGAAAAGTTTGTTCTCCAATTTCAAAACATTATTTTTATTAAATTATTTTAATAAAAATATATTTCAACAAGAAGCACCAAAAATTGAAAGACCAATTTAAAGTTTCAAAAACTCTCAAAAATTAAATCTAAAAATTGAAATGTATCTATTTTTAAAAACGTATTATAAAAGGGACAGATAATCCTAACCGGCTTATGTAGGTGAGATTCTTAATGTGAGCTAACTCGGAATGCATGCAAATTCGATTTAGAGCTGAAGTTGGGGTACGCCATTCAGTTATCTTGAATCAAATTCGTGAAATTATACAAATTTTGTATTTAAACCAAAATATCAAAGATTTGGATGGAGTGACAGAAAAGTAAAATATAGAGACAAATGTTGTCTACAATTATGTCGAAGTAATCATCAAAATCGGTTCAGCGACAGTCGATATAATTGAGGTTATGTGATATTGAAATTGGTTTTTCGACTGTGGCGCCCCTGGTGTTGGTCCCACGAAGTTCAAGTGTTCTAGAAAGTTGTAGCATTTGATGAGATCTTTCGTTTAAGCCTTCACTCATCAAAATTGGTCAAATAGAACCGGAGATATAATTTTTTGAATTTCGTGAACTTTGACCCCTCATATCTCCGGTTCTATTGAAACCACAGCGCACTTACGCACCATTTTGGAAACGTCCTAGACTGAACTACAACATACTAAAATTTCATTAACTTGCACAATGCCGTTTTTGAGAAAAATTACTTTGAATTTCGATGAATTTTGACGCTATCGCAGCGCCACCTGTGGTGAATTTTTGAACTTCCATCTGAAAGTGCTCATCGAGACGAAACCAAAAATGTAAAATTTAGGTCGCTATGTTAATTAGAACCGGAGATAGAGGCCGGTCAATGTTCGAACTTTGACCCCTTATAGCTGGGGTCAGGGGTTATGGATCGACTTAAGTATTTTTTTGTTTGATAGGTATAATCAAGGGCTACAACATACTAAAATTTCAGCCCGATGTACAATGGAATTTTTGAGTTATTTAATTTAGAAAATTGAAAAATCTTCTTTTTAAAAATAGCGCCCCTAGCGGTGGTTTTATGAACTTGTGATGTTAGAAGGGGAAATGGCATTTCATGAGAGCTTTCCAAAAAGCCCTCACTTTTTAAAATCTTACAATTAGAACTGGAGTTATGGCCATTTTAAGAAATTTTTTTGGACCCTTATTGCTCGGGTCAGGGGGGTCGGGGGTACCTTAAGTTTGGTATTGCTGGAAAGCCCTAAGGCCCAGCTATAACATACAAAAATTTGAGCCCGATCGATGCCATAGGGGCTGAGCTATTGAGAAAACAAAAAAAGGGTGGTCTTCAAAATGGCGGAAGGAGGGGTGGGGGGTGGGGGGTAGGGGGTCAATGTTGCAATTTTCACCCGATATATAACCTTTGCCGAAAATCGCAAGTCGATATCTCTTTTAGTTTAGGAGCTATTAAGCTCCAAAGAGCGGCCGGCCGGGAACGTAACTTAGCCCCCCACATATTCGTGATCAGGAAGTGCTGAAACACATTTTGGCCAAGTTTGAGCTCGAGCGGACGACATGAAATTTTTTTAGGATTATAGTAGGTGAGATTATTAAGAATCTCACCTAATATTTCGCTAAATGTCCAAATGTCTTATTAAGCGAGTAAAGTTCTTTAAAACGAAATTATTTCAAAAATATATTATTATTATTTTTTATAAGAACTAAAAAAATCAAATTGACATTTTTTTTACCTAAATAAAATTTCTTTACTAAATTATAGAATTTCTTGAATTTAATTCTGTTATTGTTACGCCTATGATGAACAATCATCATTAATATAACGTTGAATAAAAAATATATATTTTTTAATTGAGTTAGTCTTAAATAATTTTCTAAGACTGGAACAAAATAAAATAAATACTGAATAATAGTCATATTTTTATAAATAATAAAGGTAATAATTTAAATTTTATTGCACTATGGAAGTAAAAAAATATTTATATATATATTATAATAAAGTAAAATAAGAAATAAAAAATCTGGATTAATAAATATGGGTTTCCTAATCTCAGATTGATTTTTATTTTCAAGTCCTAAAATTATTATTTATGAAAATGAAATGAAAAACTTGTCCAATAAATTGAGTTGAAGTTCTTTATGAAATTTGCATTCATTTTTCCACTTCGTCGTTAAAAAATATATATAAAATGCACTTAATAATTACAGTCCATAAGCTACCCCGAAAACATTTCAACTCAATAAAATTATTAAAAAGATTAATTATGGTAAATAAAGGATTGAACGGGTTGAAACTCCAATTAAAAATTGATTTTTCGAAGTAGCCTATATTTTAACATTATGCTATAGATTTTCGTGATAAGCATCTCAAATGAACAAATTAATTGAAATGCATTGTGTTAAAAATGAAACATATTATTACGAATATGGGTAGAGGAGCCCCCACTCTTATAACAAATGCACCCTGGCGGACCAACTACCCCCTAGGGGGGTGAAGAAACCCATCCGTGGCCTCCATTGAGTAAAAACATTGTGGCTTTCCTTAGTGATAATAATTTACCTCCCAACTTATAATCTTAATATGGTTGTAATACCCGTGAATTCCAATCCCGGGGCCGCTGTAGACGTAGTTAGGAGTTGATGTGGCATCAGAGTGGTTGATGAAAAGCTCTACAGGCGACTCGTCTGAATAGATATCCCAAACTCCGAGGATTCCACTGCCCTGTAGAGCTCTCTCTCTTGCTGGTGGCGGTCATTGGGGCATCTTCAGTATCCTCAGTGTCTAAGGGGTGGTCCACCGGTTACATCCCCTTATGGAAGAGGTTCCGCATTTCAACTTTCGATGAGCCCCAAGGCGACTCGCCTGGCTAAATTCTCTCACGGCAGGCGGATTCAACCTGAACTGTGGAATCGTAGAGACTCCATTCACAGGAACAAGGGGATGCGCGTGTCTGCTAAGGGTTGATACGGCTATTGCACCCCAAGAGCTTCTCCACTCACACAGCCGGCGATTCACCATGAGCTGTGATTTTTGCCACAGGCAATAAATTGCTCGTGTGGTCTGATACTTCAGCGTTGAAACGGGATTTAGCAGGCCCGAAATACTTCTGGTTCCTTCAGGAATATAGTCCATTGCTGATTGAACCATTGCAACTTAATGGCACAGCAGTTGTGAACTATGCCAAGTCCTAGAAGCCAAGATTAAATAAAATAAAATAAATTACCTGTATCATAAAGGGGCAATTTAAAGCTTCCTCTTTCCAGGGGCATCTCGACATTTCATTCTTCCATACGTTTTTGCATAGAGGCACTGAAGACTATTGTCAAGTTTTTTCCTAAAGAGAGTTGACTTATCAGTCTGATATATTTCGAAATCGTGAATTATAAGCTATCTAAAAAGGGACAGATAATCCTAACCGGCTTATATAGGTAAGCTTCTTAATGTGAGCTAACTCGAAATGCATGCAAATTCGATTTAGAGCTGAAGTTGTGGGACGCCATTCAGTTATCTTGAATCAAATTCGTGAAATTATACAAATTTTGTATTTAAACCAAAATATCAAGGATTTGGATGAACTGACAGAAAAGTGTTATATGGGTGAAATGTAGACCAGAATATTCTCTATAATTTTGCCATAGAACTTGATCTCATCGATTAATCACAAGCCGGGATAATCGAGGTTGTTTGTTCCTGAACTCGTTTTTTCGACCAGAGCGCCCCAAGTGTTAATTTGATGAACTTCAATTATATCAAAGAATTGTAGTATTTTGTGAGACTTTCCATTTAAAACCCTATTTTAAGTGTTTTGGTGGAGTAGAGGCAGTCAAATTGGCATCTGAGTGGTTTCAATTTCAATGCCTTATTATGGGAAAAGTCAATTTTTTCACACTTAAACGGCAAAATCTGACAGATCGCATTATCTGATCGAAAAATAATGTATGGACGAAATGTAGACACAAATGTCCTCTACAATTATGTCGAAGTAATCATCAAAATCGGTTCAGCGACAGTCGAGATAATTGAGGTTATGTGATATAGAAATTGGTTTTTCGACTGTGGCGCCCCTGGTGTTGGTCCCACAAAGTTCAAATGTTTCAGAAAGTTGTATCATTTGGTGAGATCTTTCGTTTAAGCCCTCATTCATCAAAATCGGTCATATAGAACCGGAGATATGATTTTTTGAATTTTGTGAACTTTGACCCCTCATATCTCCGGTTCTGTTTTAACCACAGCGCACATTTGCACCATTTTGGAAACGTCCTAGACTGGACTACAACATTCTAAAATTTCATTAACTCGCACAATGCCGTTTTTGAGAAAACTGACTTTGAATTTCGATGAATTTTGACGCTATCACAGCGCCACCTGTGGTGACTTTTTGAACTTCCATCTGAAACCGCTCATCGAGACGAATCCAAAAAGGTAAAATTTAGGTCGCTATGTTAATTAGAACCGGAGATAGAGACCGGCCAATGTTCGAACTTTGACCCCTTATAGCTCGGGTCAGGGGTTTTAGATCGACTTAAGGTTTTTTTTGTTTGATAGGTATAATCAACAGCTACAACATACTAAAATTTCAGCCCGATTGCATAAGGAATTTTTGAGTTATTTACCTTTTAAGATTTAAAAATTTTCTTTTTAATAATAGCGCCCCTAGCGGTGGTTTTATGAACTTGCGATGTTAGAAGAGGAAGTGGCATTTCATGTGAGCTTTCCAAAAAGCCCTCATTTTTTAAATTCTGACAATTAGAACCGGAGTTATTGTCATTTTAAGAAATTTTTTTTTGGATTCTTATAGCTCGGGTCAGGGGGATCGGGGGACCTTAAGTTGGGTATTGATGGAAAGCTCTAAGGCCCAGCTATAACATACTAAAATTTGAGCCCGCTCGATGCAATAGGGACGGAGCTATTGAGAAAACAAAAAAATGGGGGTCTTCAAAATGGCGGAAGGAGGGGTGGGGGGGTGGGGGGTCAATGCACCAAGTTGCAATTTTCATGCGATATATAACCTTTGCCGAAAACCGCAAGTCGATATCTTTTTTAGTTTAGGAGCTATTAAGCTCCAAAGAGCGGCCGGCCGGCCGGGAACGTAAAATAGCCACATATATATTCGTATCAGGAAGTGGCGAAACACATTTTGGCCAAGTTTGAGGTCGATCGGACGACATGAAATTTTGTTAGGATTATAGTAGGTGAGATTGTTAAGAATCTCACCTAATAAAACCTTTATTGTCGCTGTAAATGTGATTTTTGTGAAGACCGCCTGGAGGCGGTCTTACTCGTTAGAGGGTTAAGCTCCAAAGAGAGGGAGGACGGACGGACGGGAAAGGTTTTAGCCATCCATATATTCGTGATCAGGAAGTGTCCAAACACATTTTGGCAAAGTTTGGGATCGATCAGAGGACATGAGATTTTGTTAGGATTATAGTAGGTGAGATTATTAAGAATCTCACCTAATACATATTTCATAAAGTTCGCCAAAATTATACAAGAACTACTAGTAAATTTGTTTAAGTCACGGTGCAATAGCTGCAAAATTTTTACAAGGTAAAGTGAAAAATAGCTTCACTTTTTATTTGGCTGATTTATTTGGCTGTTCCTTTTCTATCTTCTCTACAGACATTGCCTTCATTGTCTTACAAAGGCATATGTGTTGCCCTCCCAAAGTATATGCTTAAGTGTAAAAATTGTATTTAAGCAAATATCCTGGAATTTTCGCCCCAAAACGGATGTTTAACTCTTTCGCGTCCATAGGGTAATGTCATGACTCGGGGAAAAAAGTTTTTTTTGGGTATTTACATTAACTGAAATCTATCTGTTCGTGCACGACATCATAATAGAAGGATGTAAGATTCTTGGCTCATTTTCTCAAGACTCCAGTTAGATTTCAATTAATGTAAATAGCCAAAAAGAAACTTTTTTCCCCGGGTCATATATGACCCTATGGACGCGAAAGAGTTAAGGGCTGTGAGAGATCCAAAGGCGTATTGTGGAGATAGGGGGGGGGGGGTTGACTTGAATATTTCACAACCCCTAGCCATTTAAAAGAGGACATTCGTCACAATATAATAACAAATAAATTCATTTATAGATAATTCCTTTTCTTATATTATTAATTAGTATTATAGATATTAGGTCGCAATAAAGTAATTAAATTTTATTTCGTATATATATTGGGAAATTAATTTGTCTATAACCTTTTTCTAGGTGACGTGGCTGAAAGGTGGCAATAAAATATTCGAATACATTAATGGACGGAATCCACCTTTCCGAAATTTCACCATCCAAGGAGGACTTATCGACGTAAGTGTTGTTTATGTTGTAATCTACTACAATTGGTTTTCTGTGGATGCTCCTTGCCTAGATAAAATTCATCATCGGTTCGCGTGAAATCAATCACTGTCCCCAAAATATGCTTCAGATAATTTATAGCACATCCTGCCATCTTCGTCCAACAAGGAGTTAAGTTGAGGATTTTCCCTGTCTAGGGAGGTCAACAATGGTTGGAGAAAGTCATAAATTTACGCATGAGTAAAATCAGAACGCTGGCTTTAGGTACATTACGCAGGATTCGGTGCCTTGTGATCAGATGGTAAAGGATGTTGAAGATGCGCGATGTTGGCTTTTAATGAAATGTGGCACAATTTGAGCATGTGACACGCAAAAATAACGACCATCCATAAATCCTTGTGTTTATTACATCGCTATTTTGTCCGCCTACACACGTCGCTATCCTGAGATAGTGCGTCGGGAGAAAAAAAGAGAGCTTCAACACGAACGCGTAATTCACTGAAGGCTTTTCTGCCCGATTGTGATGAATCTATTGGAATAAGAGTAGAAGGGATACAAGACAGTAAAACGTGATGAATTTTCCGTGTGCCATACCCATGCCAGTCTTACACCCCCTATGATATCTAGAATGGATGAAATTACCGGATGGAGGGTGATGGGAGAGGTGTATTGATTGATGACTAAAATAATCCGGAAAATCCCTTGCGGAATGATTTTAAGTTCAATGATTTATCGATTGTTTTCTTCTGACTCACTCCTCTAATATCTTCATTATTTCAGAACAATTGCATAGAATAGGCATCGGGGAAGTTTATTTATTGTGCTTTTTCATGCTCAATCTCATAAGCCTGATAAGACATTGCTTAATGATGATGTTTGAATTACAGCACAGAAGCTGTGAATCATATTCAATTACAAAAGGATTATGAAATATATTTGTAAAATTTAGGTTATTATTTCTTCAAAATCTTCTCTTTTGTAAAAAGAAAGAAAAGTATTCACATTTATAATAGATGGTATTTTTTTTTATATTTAGGGGTTCATCTATAAGATGATTGCCCCATAATAGATGGTAATGTAAACAAAAAAGTATTTTATGATTTTGTTGTCTAGGTCACCTAATTCGATACCATTCATTGTTTAGCTTATAAGTTTCATAACGTACAAATAGATAAACTTCGTTAAGTAATTTTTCGTAAAACTTGAGTTCGTAAAATCACAACAGGGGTGTCAGACCCAGTTATGCGGAATGCAAACTTTTGAATTATGAGGCTTTGTTCCATGAGTTGATCCTTGAATTGAAACATGACTAATAGAATATAAAAATAGAGTTGTATCGCTGGTTACATTTCAATAAAAAAAATAATGTGAATACTTAGTTTTTCTTAGTACACCGCTTCAAAACCGATTTTAATCATTTCACAAATTCCCTCAAATCATGCATCAAATTTCATTGAAGTCATATAATAAAATTTCAGATAGTGATATAAGATATTTGATAATTGATTGCTGCTTTTAAAATTATTTGAAATTCAAAGATCTCTCTTTTCCGGTTAAAAATAACCTCATTATAAACGTTTTAAACATTTTAGTTTGCCAACCCTCAGGAAGGAACGATTTAAGGACATTAAAGTGTTTTATGTAGATGAAATGTCCATCTGCATGAGTTTCAAAAAATTTTCGAAATTAAGGAAAAACAATTAAAACCGGTTTTATAGATGTCAGAAAAAATGTACCGATTAGACTGAAGTCAAGGAGATGAGAAAATAAAATATTAAAATACGCACCAAAGAACTCAACTTTGCAACTATTGCTTAGCTGGTGGTTGCTTGCAAAGGTATATGTACATGTAGATATCAAAAACTTCGAGAAATTAATATGTAACTTATTAATTTAATTGCAGAATTTAGACAATGGAAGAAAAAATTAATAATATAACACGATAGAACATTAGCAAAGTGATCAGTTAGTAGGAGTAGTGTAAAATGTGGTATTTCTGGACAAGGTGCTTTTCGGGACATAATATGGGTACTTCTGGACACATCAAAAATCCTATAAATATTTGTTTTCTTATTATTTTTAGGTTCTATATGAAATTTTAAGCTCTTTACGTATTAGACAAACATAAAACTTCTGAAATTTTATTTGATTAAAAGTATGATTACGTATGTTCATTTTAAAAAGTATTATAAAAAAAAATATATTAAAAGTATGATAAAAATACGCGTGTATTGTGACTATCACATATCACTTTTTACAAAACCTTCAGTGTGGTCAATTTTGCAGATGTCAACACAAACAGTGCAGAGTTTTTTTCAATTTAAGCCACTTTACAAGTGAAATTTAAACAAAAGTTTTATGAAAGAGTGAAGTTTAGACATTCTACTTAAAGGTAAATAGTCAGGCTCAGTGACATTTATTTGCTTAATAGCGATTTTTGCCTGTCCCGAAATACACCATTCTTACTTCTTTACATTTTTTGCTATTTTGAATAAAAAATTATGTATTTTTCAACATTTTTCAGTAAGAATCTTATTCTGGATAGAATAAGGAACATAAATATTTGTATCAACAAAGAAAAAATTATTTCAAAAGTCATTGGGCTATTTGAAATTTGAAAGTGCTAAAAAGTGTTCCGAAATACCACACGTTACCCTATAGTTAGTTTTTTTGGAAAACTATAACCTAAATTGAAATTTTATAATTTCCTCAATGTGTGAAATGGACAAAAGACAAATACTACGAAGTACTCTTCGAAAGTGTACTTCTTCGTGGTTTTCTTTTCCTCTTTGCCCATTTAATAACAAATAAAAAAGAAATGGACAAAACATCTAAAATATATTCCGAAATTTAACTTTACATCCGATTCCATATTGCCCTATTGTACTTTGTTTTGTGAAATTTCATGTGACTTTTGTAAATACACCCATTAGAACTCAGGAGGGATTATTAATACATTTTCAGCTGTGATTTTAATAAAACCCTCAGCTTGTCAAATATTAGCCATAACCATATTGCGCCCTGTCATTAAGTATACTTATCTTATCAAACAAATGGTTGGGGCAATATTGAATAGCCTCGGAATGTTTCAATCTCATTAACACGATTTCTCCCTCTACAACTATGCAAACTAACCCTTTTCCGTACAACCACAGTGGAAAGCATCGAATGAGCGTCAGGTAACACTGAAGGATGTGGATTTCGAAGCGAGTGGCCTCTACTACTGCGAAGTATCCACCGATACGCCAATATTCACGAAACCATCACAGGATGAGCAGGTGCATGTAATTCGTGAGTATCTGGTCCTAAAACTAAATATCCCACACATGCTACAGTCTCTAAATCAAATTGATTAATGAATATCAAATATTTGCTCGACCCCAATTGCCGCCTCAGTTCCACAAACTGGACCACCTCGAATCTCATTCAGCAAGAGGCAATTTTTCATCGGTGAAAATTTAGTGGCTAATTGCACAACGTCCAAATCCAGGCCTGCACCACACATTACATGGCTTATCAATGGAAAAAAGGTATGGGAATCATTTTTCAATTTCCTACATGTATAACTTGTTGCACCATTTGGTAGATGGGTTTTTTGCATGCCCATGTGCTAGGATTTCTGTATTTTTGGCATGCCCCAAAAATGTAACCTTGGGCTTGTTTTTATCCTCGTATTGTTGTGTATGCGCACATTTGGCACGGACACCCTTGTCGACAATAATATCCATTTTGGTCAATTTATTTTGTTCAACAGGTCGACGATAAACATATAAGAACATTCTTTCCGTATGCATCGAGTAGTGGTGGAAAAAATACTCATCGATCAAAAGTTCAGCAACACCCCAACAATCCATCGTACGACAGAGTGGACTTAGCAACTGACACATTCCCTAAATCACCAACTCAAACGAAAGGTAAATCCATCAGAGTTGATGATGAATAATCTTTTGATTTTATAGAAAAGTCTAAAAATTACTTTCCGAACCAAGCCATCTTTGAAAAAAAAAATACAGTACAAGAAATGGTTCACCTTCACAAGTATAATCGAATTTATACAGAATAGAAAAAGATTTTTTGCAACTTGTACAAATTTTTGCAACTTGGATAAATTCCGGAATTTGGCTGATATTCTGGCTAGTATTTCAAGATTTTTCAGAGCTTATTTATTTAAAAAAAAACATAATTTTCAACCGCTTGTTCCTATTGGGCTCGCGGGCCCATGATATCCAAATTAGCAGCCCACACTTGGCGATCTTCCGTCACTTCAGGAAGATGTTCGAGTTCATATGAAGGCAGGACACGAATGTCCCTTCCGGAAGCGTCAGTGGAAAAATGATTTCGAAATGTTCGAGTTCGATTCCAAGGCGTTCCAAGGCAAGATTCTGAATTTAATTCAGCCACCTTGTCCTATAGGTCTGCTTCGAGATCGACGCCAAATGCAGACGATCATGGTGTTCACTTGCTCTGGGTTATGTGAAGTGGTAGCAAAAAATCCCTTTGACCCGATTTATCCCAAGTATCTCCATACCTGAAGAAGGGGACAAATATCCCCGAAATGTAGTGTGTAGTTATAGAAGGAATAAATCCGAATCCAGGTCATAATCCATGTTATTAAATTTTCATCAAGTATAACTGATCGAACACTTACCAATATTAAAACGTCCGGTGTCATTTCAGTTATTGGAAAGTTTCTTAATGGGTATCACATTGTGACAAATTTGCTTCACAATTGCTTAGGAGGAGTTATGCACGACAAAAGCCCCCTCTCCTGCTTCCACAATACGCTCTTGGGTCCGTTATAGTTCCAAATAACTTGCTTTGGGACGAAAATTTCGATCTATTGGCTTGGGTATAACTTTTACCCTTAAACCTTATACTTCGGGAGTGCTACTAATATACATATGAGCGACAAGGTACTCAACGTTTTGTAATAACCAGAGAAGACGAGTAGCTTCAAAATGCCCTTTTATTATGACCCAGGTTATTATTTCGCATGTGGTACCAATTACAGTACCTGAATATGAATGTGAACTCTTACCAGACATGCACGTCTCTTTGTTTCTAATTGCTACGATTGCGGTTCAGGTTGAATCCGCCTGTCGTGAGAGCATTTGGCCAGGCGAGTCGCCTTGGCGTTTACTGAAAGTTGAAAAAGCATTTTGAGACTCTGAGAACTTTTGAGATGTCCAATGCTACCGACAGAAAATGCTCTACATGACAATGGAACTGCTTCGGAGTTTAGGATAATTCTTCTTGAAGTAATTTTTGAGACTTACCATTTATAACACTGAAGCTACATTATCCCCTACTGCGTCTAGAGGAATTCAGACATTAGGTTCTTGGATATTATAACCAAATTAGAGCACAATTAGGCAATAAAATATTAGTAAGGAAAAACACGATAGGGGAGACCGGGGTATATTAGCCGGGGTTAGAATTAGCCAGTGTTTTTTTAGTTACCCGTAAATTGTATACATTTAGCAAAGTATTATTTTTTTAATGAAAGTGGAAACACATCCCTGTATTCCTTAAAATATTAATAAATCTGATCCTGTTATTCTAGAATTTAGAAGGATTTTAATTAAACGGGTGTATAGTAAGGTGGGGTAACTGGATCGTTTTCCGAAGAGTGCTACTTAAACGCTTGTTTTCGGACTGATGAAATTCTTTTTTACTTCTTCTAAATCCATAAAATTATTCACTGTTTCATTCAGAAACATAATATAAAAAAAATATCAAAAATATTAAAGAAAATTTATAAAATTATGATAATACTGAAATAAGTCAGCATGCACTAACTGGGTCGCCTTTTCGCTAATTCACTTTTAATTAAACCTTTGGATTTAAAATACTTTTTTCACGAGGAGAAAACAATAAATGTTTTCAATCAACGAGCTGTCATTAGCGAAAATATCACTGCTAGAAAATTTTTAGTGAAGAACCTAGCTGGCACAAGATTGAAATGAGTCGATTACACTCACTTATTTAATGGATAAAAATATTATTTTTGCTTTTTCTCAAACTTGACTGTAGTAGTTACTGTAGTGACTATATTACGGAAATAAAAATATTATTTTAAGTGGATTAGTCATAAACGATCCAGATAGCGAAGCGTCCAGACTTGACTGTACAATTAAAATTTTAATGTAACAGATTTTGGCCTAGTATTTTGACTTCTAAGTTGCTAGTCCAGATGTTTGATCTTGTTTCTGGTTTAACAAAGTTAATTAGGGTGAAGTGGGGCTACTTTGAGCTGTTGAGGATACACGATTTTTTTCGCTTATTTCTAAAGGAAGTTGGGCTTTAACAACATATAATTTAGATAAACAAAACATTTGTGGATATAATTAAGTTATGGTAAGGCCCAGCTTCCCTTATAAATATGCGAAAAAATCACGTATCAATGTAGCCCTACAGCTCAAAGTAGCCCCATCTCCTCCTAAGAGGTATTTTTCACTTTGATAATAATTATAACACGATAAACACTGAAACAGCCCTCGGAGCAGATATAGCCACCCTTCCAGAACTGGCTAAAAGAACCAATATCTTTTTTTTTTACTAATGAATAGATAATACTTAAGTGAAAAAGTACTATCGATATTCCTAGTAATTTTGCTATTGAAAGTAATATTGGTGAAATGGAGATTTTCAGAATGTTTTAACCAATTTTAACTCATTTATAAAAAATGCATAAAAGAGTCAGCTATAGCCTTCTCATTTAGGTTTAAATTGCACATTTAGCTTTAGTGGGCTTCAGTGTATCAAGTGAAATAATATTTGGTAGGACCAGTTTAAAATTTGAACTGGAAAACTGGTGGCAATTTGCACCCCAAAATGGCTATATCTACCATGGCAGAGGCACCTGTAGCCAAAGTGTCATACTTTTTAATTATGTTATCTAACAAAAATCAACAATACTAGAGCTTTGAATTTGAACTACAATGTTTCAGATAAACTTTGTCATTTTTTCACAATTTATGCGCGAAGAAACAGCTTCATTTACTAGCTAAATGTACCGGAGTCTCTCCTATTTTACTGTTTTTACTTAGTGAAGGACATGGATTACTTTATTTAATTCTTATGTGATAGACCTAGGCCAGGGTGCTATTGTTATTGAGATACAGGCTCCTTCACTCAAATTCGCAACATATTTTAGTTTTCAACATATGAAACATTTAACTTCATTCACAATTAGTATACTCTCAAAAAATAAATCAGCTCTTAAAATTTCCATAAAAAACTATTTTAAAGAAAAGATTTTACACAAACGTACATATCAATAGTGTGTACATATGGAATAAGGTTCACTATTACTAGGAAAAACCAAGAAGGTTTGAGTAAAAAGGAAAGGATCCATAATCATTAACATGGGTACGACATTATCATTACATGACACTCTTTGGTATTTTATTCGATGTCAGGGGGTATGGGACGATAAAAATAAAATAAAATGGGCTAAAATCAATACACGGTGTGTGTGGTTAAGGCACCAGATGGTGAAAAGGGGCGTCAATATTGGGGTGAGTCGAAATTTGTTGATCCCAGCTGCGTCATCGGAAAGTATCGGTCTTGATACGGTATATTCAAAGTACAAAGTGGACAAAAGTCGAACCATTTACCAGAATTAATAAAAGCATATCCAACCAATATGCAAAGCTCTACCTACTTTACCCTCTTTTTATGTTTTTTGGGCTTGCAGATCGCCATGAAGTATCTTCGCATATTCCGCGAACACAGAATTTTGACACTTTCTCAGCATCGAGTCGCTCCTTTGGATTTGGAGGGAATTTTGAAGCTGTTCCTGCCAAGGATATTCATTCAGACTTTTACGACAATAAATACCACGAAGCGAGAAAGCATCGGTAAGTCTATTCAATTTGTCGAACCTTCAATAACAAGAACTTTTACCCATCACACTTTAAATTTTGTTATATTTTTGGGCTGCATGTGTAATTGTGTGGGGAAATGTAACGAACATTCTGTACACGATTTCCCATTTACTTTTTTTTTCAAATTACCATACATCTCATCTGCCTATTGAATTAATGATAAGTTCAATTGTCGAACAACTGAGACCAATTTTGTTACTTTTGTATTTTATTTCATTTCTACAAGAAATGGCCGAAAATATCGGCGGTCGTTTGGAGAAGGCGGAGTTGTTAGGAATCCTCATCGACCTGTTTTCTCAGCCAGTCAATTGAGTGTTGAGGTATCAAATCTACATGCAGGAAGCAATGGACGCCTAGAGATCACCTGTCTGGCCACAATTCCCGCTCACGTTGGACCAGGTGAACAATTTGCCGACTACAAGACTTATTCAGTCAAGAGTAAGTACCCGGGAAAGTTTTATTTAAAATTTTAAAATTTCCCCTAAAAAAAATATTTTTTTGTGGGACAGTTGACATTGAACAGGCTGAAGTAACGTCTCCCGTTCCTCAACCAGCACCTTTGGGAAATATTTCAAGTAGTGCAACTTTATTCACAATTAACACCCTCGTTGTTGGAGTACCAATTGCTTTTGTTATAATTCAGCAGAAATGTCAACGACTGTAAAATCAACTGTAACTCCTCTTTTTATGCCCCAAAGCCCTCCGGTGCGTTGTCTACAGACATCCACGTGTCCTGTTCCTTTCACCACTGAACTCCCTGTGACTAATTCTGCGCATTTTTAAATTCTTCCTCGTCATCCAATCCTCCGCCCCGAAACTCCCCCAAAAGAAATGCCCTAGAAGAAATTTTGCGTATATAATTTCTTTTTTGGAGCAAGATAAAATGATCCACTCACGCGATAGATTTTAATTAATCTTTATTCTAAAAGCGAAGAGAGAGAGAGCGGTGACATTTTTTGCGTAGAATGGATGGATAATGTAGAAAATAAATTTGTTGGTGAGAAAGATGTGACATATAGGAAACATATATTTTAGTGAAATTGAAAATTATATAAATTAAGCGTTTAAGGGAAAATTTTGTACGGATTTTACAAATAAAAAAGCGTTTGTGTTGCTTTCTAATTTGATGCGGAATATTTTAGTTCAAAAAAAAATCTTAACATGTCGCAATTGTATAAACTTTTAGTAAGCGACAAAAATGGTAGTGAAATTGTTAATGAGGGAAATAATGTAAAGTGATGAAAATTAACGCCAAAACAAATTAGAGATACAAAGAATTAAAATGCTTCAAGGAAAAGACAAGTAGTAAAAAGATTTGGGGAGTGCGATTGTGAATGAAAATTTCAATGTGTCATCTCGATTAGTTAAGTAAAATTGCTACGCAATGAATTTTATAAATGAGTTTTATCAAACGTTGACTTTTAAAATTAAATTTAAGAAAAGATATATTTCAGCAAACACAAAATGCTAAAACAAAGCAGTTTTTAGCATTTGATAAATGGGTGTGCTAAATGTGCAATAGTTTTGAAAGAAAAAGTAATAAAATGGATCGCTTGTCCTCTTAAATGCTTAATTAAATAAGTCAGAACCTAATCTAAGTTTTTAAGTTTGTTATTTTAATATTTAATATTATAGGAGCACCATTTAATATTCTTAATATTTTTTTTAAGTCTAAATTTTGTGTTCAACATGAAACTAAACACATTTTTCCAGGCTTTCAAATTCATTTGTAAATTACACATTTCAAGCATAGGGGAGGGTGGGGCAGTTCACACATGAAGTACTTTCAAAAATTTACATTTTTGAGGTATAAATGATTATCTAGGAATTGTGTTACATATTTTTTTAGATAACCAATGCCAAAGAGATACTAACGGGGTTTAATTTATTTGCATATGGCTAATATTCGTTTAGAAATTGAGTCTTGAAAAAAGCTTAAATGCGTAAATCTGCCCCACACTCCCCATATATTTTTTTTATTTTAAAAATATATGAATTCTAACCGAAAAAAACAAAAAAGTCTATTGAATACTTGAAATGAAATTTTATTATATATAATACTTATAAATATCTCCAAATGTTGAAGAAATTCTGATTTTTAAATAGTTTGTTATTTAGGCGGTTCCAGCAAATTAGCATTTGGTGTTCGCTGGAATCTTTCTTATTTTTCATTTTATAAATATTCGAGAACACATTATGAAATGAGTTCACAATTATAGAACATATATATTTAGAAAAAAATGTATAATTAAGGAAATATCATGCATGAGACAGTTTGAAACTGAAAAGAGGGAATTGAAAGTGAACAATGAAGAATTAATTTTGCTATTCACTATAGAAGAAAAATGAAGGTCAACAGAAACGCGTTTGATGCGGAAATCGATAACAATGTGTAAATATTGCATTAGGCGTGATGAGGAATTAAAAATGAGATAAAAAAGGGTATGATTGCATAAATTTTCTGACCAAAGGACTCTCTTATCTTTGAATATTCAAACACAAAAATACTGTAGAAAATAACTCTGAGCATATTTATTTTAGAAAATTATATTTTACACCAAAAGAAGTCATAGAAAAACCAATGGACTCACGTTAGAGCATTTTGACACTCGACAAATAAAATGTTGTATACATTGCTTTTTCTGAGTGTACCTGGAATGGAAAATATCCCTTAATGACAAAGTTAAACATTCACCCACTTTTTTGGGTGGGTAAATGTTTTTTCAATGGGCATTCCACCCACCAGCAATTTCAATTTTTACCCTCAAACCTTTTCCCATGTTTATCGCAAACAACTCTACTCCCATAGAAAACCCCTTGTATCTGATGTGATTTTTCCGGGAGGTACATAAAAAAGTGGTCTAATATAAATCTACACTCCACTCCCATTAATTGAGTTGTTGTTAAAAAAAAGTTGATGAAAGTATTCTGGTGAAAATCATTTACACAAGAAGCACTGAACGGAACTGTGAACTGCGCTAATTAATTTAATATAAAAACTTTTCCAAATTGTATCAATTGTGTTAGTTGATCTTTTCATATACGTAATTCGCGTAGATCTTCCACGTTCATCAGTGGTTTCCCTTTTCAAAATTCACAGTAATTCCTTAGCTATGTAGATCTTTTTATTTACAGGGAAAGGGATATTCTTGGGATTATTATTTAGTAAAAATAAATTCAAATAAATAAATAAATAGGTATCTACTGAAATAGTATCATTTGCTTTGTTGCATAAATGTGCTAGTTTTTTTTCTCTGTCTACCAAATTAAAATAGATTTTTCTTTGGTGAGACACTTAAATCTGCATAGAAGTTAAGACATCTTCTGGATAGGTGAAAGTGGGCTACCATATAATTGGGACACCTTTCAAATAGGTCTATTTCTTCTCTTTTTAAATGGAATTCGCAATTTGTTTGATCCAAATTATATCATTACAAGGTACAATTTCATTTAAATAACTTAAAAATAGGAGAAAAAGCTCAATTTCAAAACTGCCCCTATTCAAGGGTGTCTCACTTCCTCTTAACCTAACCGATAACTTGGTAATTCTTGCAAGACATTTCCAGAGATTTTTTTCAAGACTCTCCGTAATAAATTTGAGAAAAAGGCACCCAAAGAAGAAAATTTCACTTTAAACTATAATTCATGTGAGTAAGATTGACTTAAACAAAAACAAATACACGCTTTCGAATGAGTAAAAAGAAGTAGGGTAAGTGTGCCAAATTTCGGCATAGTTGCATATAACCACCGAAGTCATAAGTTTGAAATGCATTATTTTTAATTCATATTGATATTTTTTGTTACTTCCTTTTCGGGAGGGTTGTGTGGAACCTTGAAAACTAGTTTATCATCTTTGTTTTCTTTAAATCACTTCCAAAAATATTGAAAAATTATTAAAAGTATAGACATTGCTTTGGGTAGTATTCCGGCCACTTTGTGTGAAATACCGGCCACCTTTTTTCTGACCGCCTTTTGTGACGCAACGGATAGAAAATTTCAAAACGTCAAACGGAACGAGTTTAATATTTAGTTTAATACGTTTATATGACCAACAAGCCCTGAGATCTTCCGTGTAATTTGTCCTGAAAACCTGAAGAGTAGCATCTCACATTTACGCGCAGATTCCCGTAGCAATTTGCCCTTCCTGAACTCTTCCAAGGCCTTTTCCACATCATCTTTTTCATAGAAGCGATGGTGTTTTTCTCTGGACATTGTAGAACTCAGAAATTGAAAAAAAAAACATAAAATGGATAAGAAATTTAGGAAAGCAAAAGATGTTGCCGGAATAGGCAACATTTCCTCACCGGACGGACGCTCACAAAGTATATACTTGTTTACGCGAAATACAGGATCCAGCTGGGAAATTTCACCCGAAATTTAAAGATTGATTCACTATTAACATAAACAGAAACAATCTTGAATGAAAACTAATCAATTTTCATGAAAAAATAGCGAAGGAAAACCTTCTGCACTTCACCATAAATCACAAGACTGCTAGAAACACAATCGATCTGTCACATTTTTTGTAAGACTCTTTCCATACTGAGTTTTTACAACGCAATTTAAATTAAAATTATACCTAAAATTTAACGGTCTTTGTGTTAATACATCCTAAAATGAATAAATATTTAAAAGCAAAATGAATTCATTGACTATTCGAAGATTACATACATAATTTTAATTAATTTATTTGCGTGGCCGAAATTACACTCAAAGTGGCCGAAATTAGAAGCTGGCCGAAATTTGGTACACTTCCCCTACTCAGTGCTTAATAAGCGACGCAATTTCTGTATAAGGGAAACTGGGGCACCAACAAACACGAGGTAGCACCAAACACTGCGATTTTTTAATCGGATATTCAACTTCAGAGGACAACACTTATAGAAGTTTATAGGCATTATAGGGATGCTTGTCCACTTGTCGAGATAGTCCAAGTAGTTTAGAAATAAAAATTAATGTTTTTCGTGTTGCCTGTGTTTGGTGGTGCCCCAGTTTCCCCTCAATCACTCTGAATCTTTGACCCATCAACCGGTTTCCCTTCCCAATATTCTCAATTTAATTTTTTAACTATGAAACGAACGATTCACGAAATATCAAGATCTTGCGCCAGGCTTCTCTTTAACAGTTACTGAGTCCATCTGTATTGATCCTGTCAGTAGATTTGCCTCACGGAGAACTTTATTCTATTCTTATAGCCATCAGAATCAGATGGTCAAATGTTCCATTCAGAATGTACACTAGTCTCTGGGGTTTTTCTTCCTTACAGTAGAACACAAAAATTCCCATTCACAAAGACATTAAAAAAATGTTACGTAATAAAAAACAAAAGGAAACTTATAATTTCTACTTCTAAATCACTCAGAAAACCCTTCTTAGGAAAAGCAAAATTCAACCAAATTTTGAACAAATATCTGAGCGGCAACGTTAATATACTTTATTACTGCAATTTCTTAAATGGCGAACGAATTTTACAAAGTATATATTAAAACTCAGTGTGTTAGAATTTTGATTAGCGAGTTATTTAAATTTCAATTGGATTAAATTAGACTAAAATCCTCGATTTACCTCAAAATAATTACCAACCAAATAAGATTTCCTATTCTTAAAAAAAAATAGTGTCCAAAATGTAGCACCTTTTTGGTTGAGATTCTTTTAATTACAGCTTCTGTGGTTTTATTTTTTTAACAGATTTTTTTTTTGCTTTTGCATATGAACATTTTAATTATTATCTCAAAAAAATATGTTCGTATCAATGAAATCAATAATTTTGTTTTTGTTAGTCAACATTCAACAATTAATTATTCCGTACAGGACTATACGCAAATGGTTTTCAGAAAGCCTATTTTATGCTTTACATATTGTGAATAAAATTTACCTAATGATTGACCTATTAGGCTGCCATCCAATAAAAACCAATATTTTAATTTTCCCGATTTATTTGTCAGAGTGGAAATTTATTAACACGATACCTTTTACTCATGATAAATTTATAAGAGTAAAAGAAATCATAGAACGATTCATTGTAAATGAGCTAAAATGACTATTGAAAAAAGCTTTAAATGTTTTTTGGGAGTATTAAAATGAGATCGTTGAACATAGTAAAAAATTAATATAAGACAACAAAAATAAAATAAAAATTACGTACTGATTTATTGTGTGCATGGATACAAAAAAATAATAGAATGAGGGAACATTTTCGTGATAAGATTCACTTGAGAATATTCCTCACAATTAGGTTAATTTTTTCTTATTAAACAATACAAAGGAGGTGAAAATTGAGGAAAATTATAGACGAGACCACTTTAAAAACTCTTTCCGTCATTCATTCTCAAAGCATTTCTAATGTTCTTACCGTTTGTAAATAGTGATATATAATGATATGAGAGAACCATGTGAGAGAGTTTTAAAAACATTTTTTGAGCCAATGAGTAAGATGGAGAAAATTCCATTAAAAAAATAAATAGTAACTATTAAAAGACACTGTATTGTTCACACACACTAAAAATTGACATCATTTGGCGAATTTCACTTGATGGGATGGTTTTCATGAGACTCTCTTTGAGAAAAGACCAAAAAAAAGCCATACAACAAATTTGTGGGATGGTCATGAAAATAACAAGGCAAGTGTAAAATTTGCTAGTGAACACAAAAGCACCGAAAAGCTCCTTTCAAGTGGTCTCTCGCTAAAGAAACATGTCTTATGCAGGTATTGACGTCTTCCTATGCTACGCTGTCTATTATTATATTACATGATGAAAAGTATAAAAAAAAATACCGTGAATAAAGTAAAATTTTAAAGTTATATAATATTAAAGACAAGTAAACACAATCATTGTGAAACATGAATTATTACATAACATAGCTTCAGTGGTAGATATACTCTACTTAACAAAACTAACAATAAGGGAAACTTTCTATAATTTTTTCTTCAACACACAAAAAATAACAATTTAATAAATAAAATAAATCCTAGAGATATTAACTTCAAGTTTTTGATTTAACAAATAGTTGTATTAGAAAAAAAAGAGTTTATAGATTCCAATTCAGATGAAAACCATTATTAAAAGATTTTCATAGTACCATTTAACGGAAAAAACAAAAATTGTAAAATTTATTACCGATTTCTATGCTTGACAATCTTTGAAATTTGTACAGATAAAAAAGTTATTATTACAAACTGCTTTTCGAAATATAATTTTTATCCTCCGTCTATGGTAAAAAAAACAAAATAAATTTCTTTATGCAAGGAAATCCTGTTTCACCCCACTGAAGAATTTATACGAAAGAAGAGTTGTAGAAGAGAAGTTGAGATATTTTTTCACTCGAAGAAATATTTTTATAAAAAAAAATATTACCATTTTTTATAGTCGAGGTTTCCCTCTGTATTTCACACTAAAAACAACTTCATTTATAATCCATTTTTTATTTATTCTGTCGTTAAAAAAAAACAGAAATGAAAGCTCCAATCAAAAACTTGAAGGCTAAAAAGAAATAACATGACTTTTCCCATTAAATATCCAAATATCTAAAGATCTAATAAATAAACCGAATTGTACACAATCTTCAAATAAGACACGAAACCTAAAAAAAAGAATAAATTAATTAAAATGATAATTCAATTTGGTGAGCACTTTTGGTGTGGATGTAAATAAAAGAAAAAAGGTGTTGGGGATGAGAATTGATGAAAATTTTAAAACAAATGAAGGGACTCTACAATATACAGACTTTGTACATGAAAATTATGCCTTATTTCCCATTTATATACACACTAAACACACAATCCTTTTAACATTAATGAAAGAAATAAAAAAACAATGTGCGATTACATGAAAGATCTTATTGAAAATATTGCTTCTAATTCATATTATAAAATGAATGTTGAAATCAAACACATGAAGGAATAATATTTAATAACAAGATATTTATGCGAAACATTCTGAGTATTGAGGTAAATTTCTCTGCCTTAAGTTTGATGTATATTTCTACTTAAAGATGTGGATTGACTAAAATAATTCGGATTGGGTCTATTAACAGTCCTTAAAAAATATTATGAGAATTTCTAAAAATGAAAAGTGTTCAAAGTGAAATTTATAGACATTAGTTTAAAATAGTTCTATTTAATAGTTCTAATGGCCCCCTGATACCTTTTAAGGCTGAATTTTATTGGCAAAAATTCTCAGCTTTATTTGCAAGACGGATTTATAATTTAAGTAATAAACCTCCAGTTTGGACTGAAGCCAATCTAACTTCGCAACATGTGAAATACTTGAAAACACAAATTCAAAAGTAGTTCAAACCCTATAACAATTCCGTTTGTGTTATCCTGTTTTAGTTTAAATCCTCCATTTATAAATATACTATAGATTTTCCACGAAAAACATTAAACTAATCTTATTTATTAAAAAATAACAAATGGAGGTTTTCCATCTTAATTATCATGTAAAAATCTTCTTTTGACAGTCTGCTATTCTTATTTATTTCTATTATTCTCGTAATAATGTGTTTTTACTAATAAAATTCAAGTTTTTCGCCCCATCCAGTTTTTGCTTGCACCTTTCAACTTAATAAATTTACCATATGTGGAAATACTTAATGATTTTTTAGAAATTAATTTTGAACAGTTCGAATATTTTAGAGATACCACCTCGAATATATGCAACTTAAAGCATATTCTGAATGGCAGAGAACACCTCCAATTGATATATTTATCCGTGTTTTAATGTGGCAATACACGAAACATATCATGAATGTCGTAAAAGTGTATGGAAAGAGACAGACAGAGAGTTATTTTTTGTACATATTAAAAAGGGAAAAGGCATTGGGATAGAAGAGGCAAAATTGAATAAATATATTTTATGAAGAAGTAAAAAAAAACTAAACAATTTTGGCAAGAAAAACTGCTGTTCGACATTATAAAAGCGTGTGAAGAGAATTTTTTTAGGGAAGAAAGAAAGTTGAGAGAACATTGCATCCATAAAAAAATCAGTGAGTTGAAATGAAGGAAAACAAAAAAAAATAAGACATGATTAACAAGTTAAATCGTAAAATTATTGAATAAAATGCAGAAAATATTAATCCTCAAAAAATACTAACTGACCGTTCTTAGATAGGAATGCAGACTTTTTAGTGATGCTGATAAAATCCAATTATGTTTAAAACCTTTTTGGAGATTAAATAGATTAAAAATAAAAACAAAAATAAAATAACTCCCTCCTGTGTTGTTGAAATTTTCAGAAGAAAAAAAGAGAATTAAAAAGGAAAATAACGTTAAAATTCTTTTGTCAAATTAGTATTAAAGACTTGATTGTAAGTTTTAAAAATGACAACAACTTATATATATAGGAAAAATTTTAAAGATAATACTAAAGAAAATGACATTTAAAAGTCTTTATTTTTTAAAATGACATTTAATTACACACCAAAAATTGTAGTGAATTAAGATGGTGGAAAATACGAAGCATTAGAGTGCTGGAATGTTCTTTCATTTTGTATAAAACAAAAATATAAATTCATTTAAAAAGATGATGTAAAAAATATAATGAAACATTTATGAAAACAAATGTGAAATTATGAGAAAAAGAATGAAATAAATGTTAATATGATATAGTAGAAAAAGTTATCATTACTATTTTCTCATTTTCATTGTGGTAGAAAACTGAGGTATAGGATAATATGAAAATTCTTGGGGGAAAAAGGAAAATTTCATCGTTTCTTCATTAGTCATTATGTCAATTTCATCAACAGGTTTTTTTCTCCTTAGGCAAAAGTATGGTGTTGAGTGATGGAAAAATCGTCTATGAAAGTCTCATGAAAGGCGGCATAAGTGGTGGAAAATAGATGAAAAAGCCCCACAAGCTATTAAAGCTCAAGAAGAGAAAAATCTTTGGACTTTTCTAAATATGTTTGAAAGGGAAAAAATCTTGAATATGACTGTGGGGTGTCCTTCTTTTATGTGGCACAAAATCAAGTTTCTTGTGTGCATGAAAAAGCCTCATAAAATTTCACCACCAAAAATTTCTCTTTGATGACACAGGAAAAATGAAAGCTTTTTCATAACCCTCCTATCACACTCGACACAACACAATCTCAAGAGCCAGAAGAAATGGGCGAAACACGGTAAGAACGGGCATTTGATATAAAAAGAATCAATGTATATATATTCCTATTTTGATGGTGAAGAAAAATTAATAAAATAAATAGCGGGCAGTATGAGCACAAAAGCTTCCTCACATGTGGGCCATCCTTCCAGATTCTTAGTACGGATATAAAAATATATGCATATAAAGCCAACACTCATAAGGACCATTAAGCAAAGAAACATTTCCGCCTTGTAAGAGAAATGGCATGAAATAAGAGGTGTAATAAACAGGAAAATTTATATCCCTCTTATATTTGCTCTTTCATTTCCAAGCCACCTATAGACCACCCACAATTCGCTCTTATAAACCGATTCATAGGCGAGAAAAAAACTTCCCGTCTACCCACTTTCGAAGAGTATGGTGTCTGTCCAGGGATTAAATACTTATAAGTTGAGTTGTTGATGTGATTAGATAAAGATTCAGCTTATACAAATTTTCGGAAAATCACGATAGGCAATAAAATAATTATTGCATTATATTGAATACGTTTTTGAAGTAAAAGAAAGTGATCAATTCTCATTTCCATAAGAAATAAGAAATCACCGATTTTACGACCATATACATATATATCACTCACATATATATATCTTCGACTATATCATTCTAGTTGGAAAATATCATTTGTAAAATCTTGTTAATTTGCATTCGGAAAATTAAAGTCACAAATAAATTCAAATTTATAAACTCTAGTAATAGAGTATTGGTATTTTCAAGAAGATATCTTCTAACCAAATCAACACAGATTTACTCAAGATCTTGTAAGCTTTGCATGCCTTGTATGATTAGTTTAGAATACGATAAATCGCTATGTTTTCTCTGTCATAGCAAAGGGTATTTTAGAAGAAATTGCAAATGTTGTTGATTTCTGATTATTATTATTATGATTATGATTATCATGTTGGCAATTTTGCTAAAAAGGCCTCAATTCTGAGACCAAAATCAAGATCAAGATCAAGAAAATTCCAAGATTTTGGTATTTTGAAATCAAAAAATCAAGATCAAAATGTCAAATCTGTCAAATATCTTGAAATACAAGACACAAACCGTGTGGATATCAAGATTAGCAATTCTAGAACCACTATTAGGTGAGATTCTTAATAATCTCACCTACTATAATCCTAACAATATTTCATGTCGTCCGATCCAGCTCAAACTTGGCCAAAATGTGTTTCAGCACTTCCTGATCACGAATATATATGTGGCTAATTTACGTTCCCGGCCAGCCGCTCTTTGGAGCTTAATAGCTCCTAAACTAAAAGAGATATCGACTTGCGGTTTTCGGCAAAGGTTATATATCGGGTGAAAATTGCAACTTGGTGCATTGACCCCCCACCCCCCACCCCTACTTCCGCCATTTTGAACACCACCCTTTTTTGTTTTCTCAATAACTCAGCCCCAATAGCACTGATCGGGTTCAAATTTTAGTATGTTATAGCTGGGCCTTAGGGCTTTCCAGCAATACCAAACTTAAGATCCCCCGACCCCCCTTACCCGAGCAATAAGGGTCCAAAAAAAATTCTTAAAATGGCCATAACTCCGGTTCTAATTGTCAGAATTTAAAAAGTGAGGGCTTTTTGGAAAGCTCTCATGAAATGCCACTTCCCCTTTTAACATCACAAGTTCATAAAACCACCGCTAGGGGCGCTATTTTTAAAAAGAAGATTTTTCAATTTTCTAAATTAAATAACTCAAAAATTCCATTGTGCATCGGGCTGAAATTTTAGTATATTGTAGCCCTTGATTATACCTATCAAACAAAAAAAATACTTAAGTCTATCCATAACCCCCGACCCGAACTTATGAGGTGTCAATGTTAGAAAATTGACGGACCTCTATCCCCGGTTCTAATTAACATTTTGAAATAAATTTTGGATTTTTGGTTTCGTCTCGATGAGCACTTTCAGATAGAAGTTCAAAAATTCACCACAGGTGGCGCTGTGATAGCGTCAAAATTCATCGAAATTCAAACTTATTTTTCTCAAAAATTCTTTTGTGCAAGTTAATCAATTTTTAAAGTGTCGTATTCCAGTCTAGGGCGTTTCCAAAATGTGGCGTAAGTGCGCTGTGGTTATAATAGAACCGGAGATATGAGGGGTCAAATTTCACGAAATTCAAAAAATCATATCTCCGGTTCTATTTGACCGATTTTGATGAATAAGCGCTTGAACGAAGGATCTCACTAAACGCTACAACTTTCTAGCACATTTGAACTTCATGAGACCAATACCAGGGGCGCCACAGTCGAAAAACCAATTTCAATATCGCATAACCTCAATTATATCGACTGTCGCTGAACAGATTTTGATGATTACTTCGACATAATTGTAGAGAACATTTGTCTCTATATTTCGTCCATACATCATTTTTCGATCAGATAATGCGATCTGTCCGATTTTGTCGTTTAAGTGTGAAAAAATTGATTTTTCCCATAATAACGCTTTGAAACCACTCAGATGCCAATTTGACTACTTCTTCTCGACCAAGACACTTAAAATAGGGTTTTAAATGGAAAGTCCCGCAAAATACAACAATTCTTTGATATAGTTGAAGTTCATCAAATGAACACTTGGGGCGCTCTAGTCGAAAAAACGAGTTAAGAAACAAACAACCTCGATTATCTCGGCTTCTGAGTAATCGATGAGATCATGTTCTATGGCAAAATTATAGAGAACATTCTGGTCTACATTTCACCCATATATCACTTTTCTGTCACTCCATCCAAATCTTTGATATTTTGGTTTAAATACAAAATTTGTATAATTTTACGAATTTGATTTAAAATAACTGAATGGTGTCCCCCAACCCCCAACTTCAGCTCTAAATCGAATTTGCATGCATTCCGAGTTAGCTCGCATTAAGAATCTCACCTACATAAGCCGGTTAGGATTATCTGTCCCTTTCAAGATGTCAAGACGACAATTTTCCTTTTTTGCTTGAAATAATTCCAAGAACCTCTCGGAGGTGCTTGGAATTTTCAAGATACTAATAATTTGAAGAGTTTCATACGGAAATGACTATTGATGAGGAATATTTCTATAAGAGATGGTACAAAAAGAGAATTACTTTGAAAAATACTATAAAAATAAATAGGCCAATTTTTTGTAAAGTTAGAAAAACCTCATTTTTGATTTATTTTTGGCAGTTAGGGAACGCATGAAAGGAGAGGGGGAAAAACTAAAGAGGTTGGGTACGAGATAACATCATTTGAGGAGGGATCATCGAAGACCGGAAGTTGATATCTCTTACTGTTTGAATTTTATATGGGTCAAAAGACTGAAAAAGAGCGAAAAACACTATTTTTAAAATAGAGCTATACTGTTATTTTCCTGATCTATCACCGATTTTGACCGATGCAATCGGATTCAAAATTTCAAGACCTTTCAAAAAGGTCCAAATTTAACCAAATCCGTTAAAAATTATGCCCTCCAGGGTAGCTGAACTTTGGCCTTGAATAATTCAAGATGGCGAATTTAAGGGAGTCACCGAAGGCCGGAAGTCAATATCTCACCGTTTGGGAGCCAGGATGGAGAGAAGTTGGAAAAAGTCAATTATGAAAACTGATCTCTCGTGGAGTTCGAGCAGTTAAAAAATCATTAATTATCTCCAAAAGATTTTTATTCAAGTTATTGATCCTTAATTAATGCTTAATAAACGTCTGCCACTGACTTTAAACGACCGATCTCGTCTATAAAATATCATCTATCTGAATGGTTCGATGACTTACCACTGGTTTTGCAATTATACAGATAATATTTTACAAACGAGACAAGCTTAAAATACAGTGGATCTCATAATGAAGTTTACACTACTCTCACAAAAACATTTTATAAAAATAAACATGTTTAAAACTTTCTTTTTTAAAAAATTATTTTTGGACCATGTACTTTATTTCCTTTAAATTTAAAATTTGTATATCACAAAACAAATAGAAATTTCCATTACTTATAAAAAAAACTTTTTTAAAAAAAGGTCGTTTTTCATTCCACATAATGAAGTTTACACACCAATTCAATAAACGCTGTGTCCAAAATGGCGCTGGGACATCCGGGCTGGATAATTGGGATGAGACAAACAGAGCTTCTTGTACGTATTCCTCGAGAAACGGTACCAGGTTTTCTGGATAATAACCCTCAAATGCTTGAGAGACCTTGGGTCTTGTTCGGAAATCTTCACTTTCAAATCTGCCCACAAATTTTCAATGGGAGAGATATCAGGGCTTTGTGGTGGCCATTCCAAAACATTGTTACCATTGTCCTAAAGATACTTAATGACGATTTTTGCCTTATGAATTGGTGCATTGTCTTGCTGTTGTACAAAATCTTCACCAATCAGTCGGCGGCCCTCAGGAATGATGACTTCATTGGATTGGCGTCAGAGATGTTAAGAATTCGATCGTCGACCCTTTTGTTTGTGATCCTTGGTCTTCCGGGCGACTTTTTCGGATGCACACGTGCTTCTTCTCCGTGGCATTTGAGAACTTTGTGAATAGATTGGCGGGATTTCCCTTAAAATTTCGCAATTCCCACCACGGATTCTCCTTGGCAGTACCTCTTAATTATGTCCTACCCCTCCTCGAACGTGAGCCTCTTATTACTAGCCATCCTAGATACCTTAACTACAAAGTAACACATAAATCTAGAAAATGATATACAAATAAAAGTTTTTTGTGATAAAACCAGGGTTCTTACCAGTAAAATTACAGAAAAATAGTCAGGTTCCAATCAGAATGCATCAATAACATAACCTCAAAAGGAAAACATTTTTACGCGAAGTTAAACTGCGTTTAGCTTTCCACATTTCACAAATGTAAACTTCATTATGTGGAATGAAAAATCGACCTTTTTTGAAAAATGTTTTTAAAAGTATATTGAGATTTTTTTTTGCGAAATGTGAAAATTTCAAATCTAAGTTCAATAAAGTACATGATCCAAAAAGAATTTTTTTCAAAAATATTTTTTTTCAACAAAATGTTTTTGTAGGGGCAGTATAAACTTCATTATGGGATCCACTGTATTTAAGATAAAATTTATAATAATTAAAATAAATAAAATAAATTAATAAAATATTAAATAAATAAATGTATGTATAAAGAGTAAGTGATAAAACAGCACACTCAATGAATAAATTTCCCAACATTTCAGAACTCTATAATTCACGATTTTAAATCAAAATTATTATATCACTTATTATTATTTAATTTGTTATGTTTTTTTGTGTTATTATTTATTTAAATATAATTAGATGCTATTCTCATGATTGCTCTTATTATTTTACAAATAGAAATATAAAGGGACAGATAATCCTAACCGGCTTATGTAGGTGAGATTCTTAACGTGAGCTAACTCGGAGTGCATGCAAATTCGATTTGATGCTGAAGTAGGGAGACGCCATTCAGTTATCTTGAATCAAATTCGTGAAATTATACAAATTTTGTATTTAAACCAAAATATCAAGGATTTGGATGAACTGATAGAAAAGTGATATATGGGTGAAATGTAGACCAGAATGTTCTCTATAATTTTCCCATAGAACATGATGTCATCGATTACTCAGAAGCCAAGATAAGAGAGGTTTTTTGTTTCTTAACTCGTTTTTTCATCCAGAGTTCCCCAAGTAGTCATTTGTTGAACTTCAACTATATCAAGGAATTGTTGTATTTTGCGGGACTTTCCATTTAAAACCCTATTTTAAGTGTCTTGCTGGAGTAGAGGCAGTCAAATTGGCATCTGAGTGATTTCAAAGCGTTATTATGGGAAAAATCAATTTTTTCACACTTAAACGGCAAAATCGAAGTGATAGCGTAGTCTGAGTGGAAAATGAAGTATGGACGAAATGTAGAGACAAATGTGCTCTACAATTATGTTGAAGTAATCATCAAAATCGGTTCAGCGACAGTCGAGATAATTGAGGTTATGTGATATTGAAATTGGTTTTTCGACTGTGGCGCCCCTGGTGTTGGTCCCACAAAGTTCAAATGTTCTAGAAAGTTGTAGCATTTGGTGAGATCTTTCGTTTAAGCCCTCATTCATCAAAATCGGTCACATAGAACCGGAGATATGATTTTTTGAATTTTGTGAACTTTGACCCCTCATATCTCCGGTTCTATTGAAACCACAGCGCGCATACGCACCATTTTGGAAACGTCCTAGACTGGACTACAACATACTAAAATTTCATTAACTTGCACAATGCCGTTTTTGAGAAAAGTGACTTTGAATTTCGATGAATTTTGACGCTATCACAGCGCCACCTGTGGTGACTTTTTGAACTTCCATCTGAAAGTGCTCATCGAGACGAAACCAAAAAGGTAAAATTTAGGTCGCTATGTTAATTAGAACCGGAGATAGAGGCCGGTCAATGTTCGAACTTTGACCCCTTATAGCTCGGGTCAGGGGTTATGGATCGACTTAAGGTTTTTTTTGTTTGATAAATTTCTGCCCGATGCACAATGGAATTTTTGAGTTATTTAACTTATAAGATTTAAAAATTTTCTTTTTAATAATAGCGCCCCTAGCGGTGGTTTTATGAACTTCCGATGTTAGAAGGGGAAGTGGCATTTCACGAGAGCTTTCCAAAAAGCCCTCACTTTTTAAATTCTGACAATTAGAACCGGAATTATGGCCATTTTAAGAAATTTTTTTGGACCCTTATAGCTCGGGTCTGGGAGGTCAGGGCACCTTAAGTTTGGTATTGATGGAAAGCTCTAAGGCCCAGCTATAACATACTAAAATTTGAGCCCGCTCGATGCCATAGGGGCGGAGCTATTGAGAAAACAAAAAAAGGGTGGTCTTCAAAATGGCGGAAGGAGGGGTGGGGGGTGGGAGGTCAATGCACCAAGTTGCAATTTTCACCCGATATATAACCTTTGCCGAAAACCGCAAGTCGATATCTTTTTTAGTTTAGGAGCTATTAAGCTCCAAAGAGCGGCCGGCCGGCCAGCCGGCCGGGAACGTAAATTAGCCACATATATATTCGTGATCAGGAAGTGCTGAAACACATTTTGGCCAAATTTGAGGTCGATCGGACGACATGAAATTTTGTTAGGATTATAGTAGGTGAGATTGTTAAGAATCTCACCTAATACAAATAAAATATTAATTATTGCATCTAAATTCAAATATCTTATATACCCATTAGTATTAAGATATAGAATAATACCGTCCCCTATTTACTTAATATAGTTTATAAAGTAGCTAATTTATGATGAAAACATTCTTCTACTGAATTGCCGAAATATCTATAGAGAATAGAAAAAAAAAGTTATCAAAAATCTTCCTGCAAAAAAAATCGATTGAGGATAAACTTGAGGGTCCTCCGCTGCCCACTTCTCTCTCACTCACTCATTCAATTATCAGCTTATCTCAGAACTCATACACCGTATGGGAGCTTTTGGCAAATGGAGTGAATGGAGAAAAGTTTTGTCGTTCAATTTGCCGTTAATCATTAAAATTGCCCATAACTCTCGTCACTTTCGTTCTCGATGATGTTAATGGTGTTTCACCTAGAAGTGGATCGCTCGCTTGGAAAAACTTTCAGCTGATGAAGAAACACTTGAGGATTTTTTATACCATCACCCAGTAAAGAGTGGCACTTTTTTTTATTCTCTGCTACTTCAGTATCAAATGAGAAAGAGCTTTTGTTCTCCAATTCTGCGTATGATATGAGAAATGAAGATTGAGCACATGAATGAAGGTAAAAATGAACAATGTGGAAAAGAGGCAAAAATTTTCATGTTCATGCTCAATGAAGCTGTTTTTTTTTCATGCTGTTTCCCACCACTCTGTGGGTTTGTTTGGAGGATTGAGGGGCAGGAAAGCATATGAGATCGAAAGAATATGTTCATGAGCTTTTCACATGAGTTTTTCACCTCTCTGCACACGCCTTTTTGTACGTTCCATCTCGACAGTGGTATTAAGGATTCAACACACTCTGATAATAGCACATTGCATTATTATTTGGACAAATCATCCACGAAGAGTATGATGCCCTGAAAATGATGTAAATGTAAAATCTCACAAAGGTCAGAAATTTATATTTTGCAATTCATATTATAGCAATTTATTGCATTTTTCACGAGAAACCTACATAGCTTATTGTAAACCCGTAAAAGATAGTGTGAAAATTTCCTGCAAACTCTTTCCATTATCAATATTTCATAAACATCTCCTCTATGAATCATATACATGAGCCAAAATTCAACATACAAGTTTATCGTTTCCTTGCCATACCGTGACGTTGTCTCGATTGAGATTCCAACACAAAACTACTATAGTATGTCGTAAAATGTAACAAAATGATCATTGCTAAATTTCCCGTGAAACTCAAACGGACTCATCAAATTGGGTTGTCTGATGCTGAAAGAGCAAAATCACAGACTTACTATCTCTTTTTCTTGCTCGAAATCAAAGCTTCGAGCAATGTTACATATTGTGAGTGACAAAGGATTTTTTACTTTATTAGGTGTGATTCTTAACAATATCACCTATTTAATGATAGGGGAGGGTGGGGCAGTTTCACCCCTAAATTGCAAAATGGATTTTGAAACCATTTTCTAAAAATCTGATAAACAGAATTAAAACTTTATATATTTTGTGAGTTACAGTTGGGTTTAGGGTTAATAAAAATAATAACAATAATCCTTTAATTTAATTGGTCTATTGTGGAGAAGATGATTTCATTTGAATGGCAGAATGCGTGAAAGTCCTCCGTTGCGGGGCAATTTCAAGATAAATATAAGGCAATTTTTGAGAAAGAAAAAATGTATTTATATGAAACTTGCGACTTCAGAATTGATTAAAATAACTATTTTAAAGTCTTCTAGGATTTTAAAACATAAAAATATAATCGTACAAGAACTTTATAACAGAATTTTAACTATTATTGATCATACAGTGAAAATAAAATATCGCCACAAGTTTCCAATCCTATTTCTCATTAATTGAGCAATTTTCTTTAATTTTTTATACGAAAGAAATGGCTCTTGTAGTTCTAAGCTAATTCTGAACATAAATGGATCAATATGTCGCCATAAAACTTGTCGTTTTTAGTATAATAGTTTTATAATAGTATTATAAAATCATGAATTATCATAATACTACAAAAAATTTATAATATCTTGCTGAAAACATTCTGAAAAATTTTATAACAATTAACTCTAGCGTTTTTAAGCACTTAAAAATCATTGAAAGATTGTTTTTTTATTTTTTTTTTGTTAATGAGTTTTTAGGAAATCTACTTCCCAAAATTTCCAACTTTATCGACAAAAACAGCTACAAAACGTTCTCAGTGATCGCTTTAAGTTAATTTTGATTAAAAAAGTAAATTATTGGACACAGGAAACTTCTCCATGTGCTTGCATGAAACTGCCCCTTACGCACTTTCGGAACTCAAATCAAAATTATCAGAACCGTCTTAGAATTCATTCAACGCTACATACCTTATAATAATCAGAAAACCACTAGTAAATTAATACAATTATGTTACTTCGATAGATAAGTGCAACGGTACAGAAATTAGGCATTATAAAAAGTTTAATTTTATTGCAGTTTTATAAAATTAGTTACAGAACTGAAACGAGAAGCGTCACGAAATTAATTATTTTTATGAACATGGGTCTCAGTTCAGTACCATAAAGGTTTTATTTCATTCCCTTCAAAGAGATAAGAAGAATATGCAAAAATTGAAACTGCCCCGTCGTTAAACTGCCCCAACCTCCCCTACAGTAGACTCTCGCTAATTCGGCTCTTATCAGATCGGGTTACTTTTTAATTCGGGCAGCAGTTAAATTTGAAAAGAGTTTATTGACATTTTTGAAGTTCGATTGTGATTATCGAATAAAGCAAATATGCTCAAATTTGCTATGCTTTATCTCAGTTGTGATGTGATTTTGCATTATTAAGGTGCTTTCATAAAATTTAGAATTAATATAAGCATGTAAATTTTAATATGAGTACGCAGGTATACAAAAAATCGTTGCATTTCAAAAAATTCGACGCCCGAATTTCTCTCTAATTCGGGTAACATTTCGGCCTCAAATGCCCGAATTTGAGAGAGTCTACTGTATAATCTATTTTTCACAACTATAAAGGGAAGTGAGGCACCTTTGAAATTGGGGTACCTTTGAAATTGAGATTTTTCACCTATTTTTAAATAAAATTGAGGCTTATCGTGATATAATTTAGCTGCACAAACAGATTAAGAAGCTAAATTACATTATGATATGGCTTATTTCTACTTAAATATCGGTGAAAAATCCCAATTTCAAAAGTTCCCCACTTTCAAAGGTGCCCCACTTCCCCCTAAGATTATTTCACAACTAATTCGGAAGAACAACATATTTTGGGCTTAATCAAAAAACGAAAATCTCTCCTAGGTACTTTTTAAGAGTAAGCAATCGGTTTATGAAGTTAGTTGTTTATTAAATATGATTTTTGTAACCCGTTTCATAGTATTTAATGGTGTAACTTTTCTTAACGACCTCATTTGTTTACTTTCACAATTTTTATTCTAAGAGTTAAATTATTTTTAAATTTTGTTAAATTTTATATTATCATCGTCATAAAAAACGATGGCGTACGGCAATGTGGGGCAATAAAAAAAAAGACTTAAATATATATATTTGAAATTTTAATTCAGAAACCTGATACTTAGTTCAATATTAATAACATGAAACCTGTTTTAAATCATATTCTATCTTACTCATCAATTCGAGCATTCCGCAAAATCTACTTCTAACTCACTGTTCTGTAAATTTAACCGAGTGTATTGAACCCTAACATGGTTTTTCACCTGCAACCTTCATGTCGTTGCTATCATTCCAATGTCGTTTCTATGCAACAAATCAGAGGATGTGCTTTTGAATGGATAACAATGAGCATGAGCGCAGTTTGTTAACTGAGGAAGATGCGGTAATTCCTCGCATGCATACTAAAATGTAATAATTAATTAATAATTAGAAAACCACTGATAAGCGTATATCAGCTTATTGTGGGTGAGATTCACATGAGCCAACTCGGAATCTATATGCAAATTCGATTTAGAGCTGAAGTTGAGAGATGTAATGCAATAATCTCAAGCGCGAGTCAAATTTTTGAATAAATGCAAATTTTTGTATTTTGAATAAAATTTTGATAACGAGACAAAATATTTTGGTAGACCACACTGGATGAATCAATTGCTTTATTTACCTTTTGAATCTATCCATTTGTAAACACATTATTTTGAATTAAAGAACATTAACACAGTTTTTGCGTAGTTATGTGTAACAAATCTTTATATGCAATGTGGCATTTCAGAAGTAATTTTCTTTTAACGAAAACCCCATAAATATCACAGAGAATTAGAATTTCTTATCATATCACAGTAATGTATATGATTCGATTTCGTTTCAATAAATCTTTGAAAAGCTACTTAGGAGGAAGAGGGGACCTTTAAATTAGAGCAGCTTTAAAATAGAAATCTTTTCTACTATTTTTAAATGAAACTGGACCTAAATATAATTACTACACACCAATTGTGAAACCAAAATACTATAAAAGATAAGGCTCAATTTCAATTGCGTATAATTTGTACAAAAAATGTTTTATGAGGCTGATAAATATTTCAATGAATAGGAAGGGAAGTATCTATATATTTAGAATAAAGAGTGGTTTCCTCGATATTCCTTCGCAGGCAAACTATAAGATACCATACTATCTAATACTATACGTGGCTAATTCTGCCCCGGTCTCCCTTACTGTGCCAAAAACTGTAACATCCAAATTATAATTTTATACTCTTTTTATAAAAAAAATGATTCTAAATTATAGGATAAGAGGATCAGACTTATAAATATTTCTGGGAATATAGGGATGTGTTCCCACTTTAATAAAATAAAAATAATTTGCTCAATGTACATTTTAAGGGAAATGAGAAAAATCCACTGTCTAATTCTACAACTGGTTAATTGTACCCCGATCTCCCCTATTAAATTATTTATCGTGTTTTGGCTCGTTCAATGTCAACAGTTGTTGTTGGAAAAGTTATCCGGGTTACCCGAGGTACCTGAAGTTCCTTACAACCTCAAAATTCCATTGATCAATAGTGACATTCCGCCGGACCCTTGGTGCTGATTTGCTACTTACCATGTACCGTCGTTGCGGGTGACTGCACGTTTTTTCGCTGTTTTTCAACTTTACCCTCTAAAAGTGGATAGTTGAAGTGAAGGGAGGGGGGATTTCGAGTAAAATTATTTGTATTCAGTTGTTAATGAATGAATTTTGTGCCTCTAGCATTAATTTTATAAAATTTTACTATGTTTAATAAAATCAAGAAAAAAGACTTGCACGTGGGATAAGGTGCGGGTGACTTTGCACTTTTTAATAAATACTAAAAAATCAATAATTTCTAATAATAAACGACTATGAAGATCTTCACATCTAAGGGTAAGATGCATGAGATCTACAAGATGACATGATCGCCATCTTGATTTGACGTTTCTATCCGCCATTTTGAATAACTGTCAAAACCTAAAACTGGTCCGATTGGGTTGAAATTTTAGTATGTTGTATCTGATATTAAGACCTTTTCAGAACGTATCTATGTTCCAATCTACGTCAAGTATTTACCTAGATACAGGGGCTCAAAATTTAAAATTTTGAAATATTCATATTTTGGCGATATTTATTTTCTAATCCTGAATTTTAAAACATAAACGAAATGCTTCAATATCCATTAAAAATGGTTGAGACTTTTATTTTATATATTTATTAAGAAAAGCACTTTTACTTTTTTTTATTTTTTCATCTTTGCGAAACCAGTTTGTTCAGATCTTCAAATAATATGCTGTTATAAAGAAAAACATTACTTCTCTTTTTGTTTGTTATTTAGATCTCATTTCATTTGTGATGGTTTCGATAAAAGAAGCTCTCCGTAGTTCTGTATTCATGAAAATGTAAAAATTTTGATTTTATAGCCCTACTATCCAGACAATCGCTTGACCTAGGTCGGATTTCATATATGTTCTGAAAAGGTTTTGATATCAGGTACAACATACTAAAATTTCAGCTCAATCGGATGATATTTTTGTTTTGACAGTTATTCAAAATGGCGGACAGAAACGTCAAATCAAGATGGCGACCACACCATCTTGTAGATATCGGTCATTTTATCTTAAATTGTCAAAAACTTGAATAATTTTCTTGAGAAGATTATATGGAAAAAAAAGTATTTTAATAAAAATAATGAACAAAATCGAAGTAGATTATTCTAGCCAGATAAATTTAGAATAGATTCGAGTAATTTACTACTCTGAAATTGATTTTGGAATTGAACCTTCAGATAACTTTTTCGCGGAGTCGTTTTTTGACAAAATACCTATACTAGGATTTCATTGACTATTACTGGAACTACAAGAATCCTTTTGAGGATCATTGTATCTTACTTGGTACTTAACATATCCCTATATACTTTGACATGATAGACCGGATCAGCGAAGACTATCAATAAGTGCTAGAATTGTTCAAAGTCTCACGAACAGCAGAGTGCAAAGTCACCCCCCAAGTGCAAAGGCACCCGCAACGACGGTACTTCGTTTCGCTTCGTTGATCCTGAGCCAAATCCTTTCTGCTGCCGCAGCTACTTCAACAAACGTCTCCGTGACAGCACGCTGCGAGCGCCCATAGTGCTGATGTCATCAGCATAGGCGACATAGTAACGACCAATTTCATTTAAAAATAGGAGAAAAAACCCAATTTCAAAACCTCCCTAATTCAAAGGTGCTCCACTTCCCCCTAATGTACTAAAATCAACTTTCATCAACATTTAGCTGAGATTCTTACGGGCTATCTCAAAGTGTTTGTCAACCGGAATACTTATATCTCGAAATATGAGTAAAGTAGATAGTTAAGTGAATTTTGAGATATAATCACATCGAGAAAACTGTTTTGGTGACCAAAAGGTAGAATTTGTTATTCAGAATTCAAATTATGTAAAAGAATTAAGGAAAATATTGCTAAAATCGACACGATGTCAAACTTTTCGTGTGTAACTTCGTAGACAAACTTTGTGAAATTTTCGGCGAAGAGAAAAAAAGCATTACTTATGCTTTTCATCATCAATTATCTTAATATAAAAAAAGTTCTCAAAAACTAAAATATTATTTAAAATTAGATTTAAAGCCAGACAATGAAACGATGTAGTGCGTTTAATTTCAAGTTTAAAAAGCTCTCAAAACCGGAAGACCGAATTTACTTTACATTTGACGCATTAAAATTTTCTCCTTTGTCACATTCATTGAACCACTCTGCAACGATAAGGAGCTGGTTCCACAACATACATCTATTTAATCTTTCTGGCTGAAAAATATTTTGAAACGCGCAAAAAGACAGGTGCAAATTAAATTTCATAACAATCATGGTCCTATTTTATATGAAAAATAAGCACTAACATTCAAGAGGACAAAACAGGGGTGTTTGTTTTCGTTAGGACCAAAAGAGATGCAAAAAAAAACTGGAGGGCCAGGCTAAAGTGTGTAAATTTATGTATTCCATTTTTTCGTTCAATTAAACTCCCCTGGAGCTCTCGCATTTCTCTTTTGTTCCCGTTCATCTCTGAACTTCGAGAATACAAATACAAACACTCGGTAGCTCTATCACAAAAATCTACAGGCGTAGTTGGGGAGTGGGTGTAAAATAAAAAATGTGACTCCAACAGACACCTCCTCATCCTCCTACAGCCTTATTATCCACAGTTTGTGCATTGCTAATTGGCCAGGAGAGTGGAAAATTCAAGCTCACGTGAAAATTTTTATAATACCTGTTTCTTTGTTCTTTGCCACAAATGCGTGATTAATAGCTGTGGTAATATAATTAGATTCATTGTGACATGATATGAATACAGTGGAGTATTTGGCGGCATACAGAAAAAATGTGGCATCCATACGAGAGGGCATGTAGAAAATACCTTTGATATGTACAATACAATTATACATTTAAGTTTCCCTTTAACCACATCACAACTGAATATAAAGGCATCTACACATTGGAAGCAATTTCATCAAAAATTAACTTTTTACAAGATTTTGACACTTCCACCTAAAGTAAACACAGATGATTTCCTTTAACCCTCTATCAGGTAAGACCGTTTCAACGCGGTCATTCCAAAAAAAACGCATTTACTGCGATAATATTAATTATTAGAAGTTATAATATCTACATGGTGACCATCTTAAGTTTTGTGTGACAGGTCAGAGAAAAAATAACAAAATGTCGTTTGTAACATTTTTCGTTTTCAAGTGCAAAAAAATTGTTTTAAAGTAATCTAACTCTAGTAAGAATCTTATTTCCTGAAAAACATATTATTCTAGTTTGTATATTTCAATTGATAAATGTGAGAAAACTAAAAGTATGAGTTTAAGAAAAAAAGGAAGACCGCCTATGGGCGGTCTTATCGGTTTAGATGTAGAATTTTCAAAAATTACCGAACTTTTTATTTAATTGTTTGGTTGTTATGGTAAAATATATTATATTATTTTGCAATATATTAATAATGGAAAACAATTGAGATTACACGAAGACTGTCCAGAATGTGTAAAATGGTCGATTTTTGCGAATTAGCGAAATTGATAAAGAAGCAGACTTCAATCGTGATGATGAATTCCCTAATTCGTCCTTTAATGCCCCAGATCGTGAAATAAAGCCAGAAGATGAGCAATGTATTTCAAAGGACCTTCAAATTATACATAAGAAGGTGACGTTTTCATAGCTGACCTGTGACCTATTCGGTAAAAATCAGTCTTATTGCCATACCTTAAGCTTCATTAACGTCTAATTCTAAAAATTCTAAATGTTTTTTAATAAAATTTATCACTTCGTAGATAATCATAAAACATTCATCCATAAGAAACGTTTAAAAGTCATTTATTTTACTATTTGTTCACTACTTTTCAATAAAAATATCTCAGTCTTTTGATGCCTTAAACAGATATGACCGCCTCCAGGCGGTCTTTACCTTTTCTCACCTAGCGCCCAAACGAAAAGAGATAATGAAGAACGGATGGTTTTTTGAGTTTATTGGACCATTAATTACCTTAGACAAAATTATTTAACTACTTTTTTTCATATTAGAGAAAATACTGTTAGAGGGTTAAAAAAAGCACTTTTAACGAAAATTTGCCCTATTGTGTAGAGACCTTAAAGAATATAATTTACTCATTCCAAAACTCCTTATACGGAGTGAAAAGTCCTTTCGTGACTCCAATACACACTTCATAAAATTATCAAGAGTCTGTCAAGGATTTTGCTGTTGCTAATTTGCTAATTTCCACAGCGTGGGTATACGAGAAAAATTCCATTGAAAGGGGAGAGGTAAAAAGAGAAAATTACTGCAATTTCTTGTAAAATGTGCCAAGTACTCAATTTCCATTGCAATTTTATAATGATTTATGAACGCAATTTCTGCGGTGCTATTCACCTAAAAATCAATCGAAAGGCGTCAACTGGGATCCATCTCTAGCAAAAGAATGTTCACGATTTTCACAATTCAATGATTTTCAGCATTTATTTTAATGAAGTTTTACAAACTCTAGTAGTAATTGTTTAAATATCTTAAATTAATGTATTTTATATATCATTTTTAATTCAAATTATTAATGTCAGATGTGAACGCGACAATGAGCTCGAAGATCAATACGATGGTCACAGAGCTTTACGTTTCATCACACTACTTTAGAAATACAATAATTGTTTATCTACGTTTATCTATGGTAATATGTAGTAGAAGTGTTTATATTTATATGCCCTAAAATATCACTCAGAAAAATATTGTGAAATCTTGTTAACCCGTATATAGAAAAGTAAAAAGATGTTTGCGTGCCCTTTGTCACCATAAGGATTTTTGTAAATTCTCGTTATTTTTCAACAAAATTTAATGCTAGAATCGGAATCACCAAGATTTATATAAGATCTTGTAGAAGTTTTGTATTAATTTTGTCGATAAATATCGTCGGCTCCAAACATTACTTAAAGTAGAAAATAGAATCCTTGCCTTTCTGGACTTCCGGACTTTTTTTCTTTCGTTATCTCACTTGTGAACAAGATATCAACATCCCTCGATTGGAGAACAAAGTGTCTCTCGCGGTCTTGTGATATTCGAGCAGTCTGGAAGACTCCTAAGTATCCTGAAACATGCCTTGGGAAGTCTGGAGATATCCAAAAAAAAAGGAGAAAGACTTTCCCTGATGTATTCAAATTTCATGTGCCTCGTAGTAAAAAAGATTTGCGATTTTTTTTTTCTGTAAATTCTTAAAATTTCTCTACTTCCACTTTAGTTCACAATTTTTAGTTAAATAAATTTCGCTGACCACTTGAAGATTTTCCACTATATTTTCCACACAGATTTCAATATTTTCAAAAGCAAATAACAAAACAAATTTCACAGCTCTCTCCGATATCCGGATCACGGTGAGACAAAATGACATTTGGGTTTTTTTTTTTCAAATGGTCAACGGTTTTTCTACTTTGGGCTGTGAGAATTTATTTTCTGTCAAAAAAACAACAGATTTTCTTTGTGGTGTGCTTATGTTTCATTTTCTACCACAATTAAGGCTTTTGATAAAGTGAAGATAACATTTTAATTCATGCTGGTCAAACTGCAAACTTTGTAAAAAAAAAAAGTTTGAATTCATCAACTGTCAGTTTTTGGCAGCTGTCAGCCGGATAGCGAAGAGCTGGTTATCAGAAAGAGCTGGGTACTCAGGAGAGAAACACAAGTTAAGATTTACTGCTCAAACTCGAACTCCACAGAGAGAGTTTTTTGAGGTCACGCTATTTGTACGTCTATCTGTCTCTGCGTCTGTCCGTCCAGCCATTACCACGCTTAACTCTTTCGCGTCTTTAGGGTCATATATGACCCGGGGAAAAAAGTTTCTTTTTGGCTATTTACATTAATTGAAATCTAACTGGAGTCTTGAGAAAATGAGCCAAGAATCTTACATCCTTCTGTTATGATGTCGTGCACGAACAGATAGATTTCAATTAATGTGGAATTTTAATAATGTGGAAAAAAAAACTTTTTTCCCCGAGTCATGACATTACCCTAAAGACGCGAAAGAGTTAATGCCAAAACGGTTAGAGATAGTGATTTGAGGTCTTCGCTCATTTTCTCTCATGGTTTTTTTCGGGGATGGGTCGACAACGCGTCGTCCGATTTGTTTTTTATTTTTGGACATGTTTTTGAGACTATTTAGGCATACATTTTGTCCTTATACGAAAATACCATAGAATGATTCCTAATAAAGGTTTCTCGAAGTCACAGGTCATAAAGATCCTAAATAGCATATTTCTCAATCGAATGGGTCATGTTTGGGCTCGTTGGAAAGGTCTTGGAATTTCTGATAGAACTAAATCGGGTCAAATCGATTCTGAATCGGTTAAAAATCAATTATAAACCAATAAGTAATTTTTATCTTGAAGTCGATTTCATTACTTTTATGTCATTTTAGGCGATCTTTGAAAGATTTAGTAATTAGTTCAAATCGGTTGTGAACCTATGTAAATGATGTTAGAGAATTTTTGATTTATGAGCGCCTTGCCATCCCTTATATATAAGAAATTAACTTCCGTTCTTTTTTAAAAAGGTTGTGAATATAATTACTATGCAGCTAATTGATCATGTGACATACTATTAGAAACGCTTTGGCTACCGATCGGCTTACCACGACCAATCTCACCAGGTAAACGGTAGAAAACAATGATCACAGATCGTATATAACAAAACTTATATCGATTTTACAATTATACTAATTACAATTTCTTCCCGACTAACTACAGCTGAAATAATTTTGAAATTTAGTTATCGCTTAATATGACAGGATTTTAATATTTTACCCTTCTTTATCTTATTCTACTATTTATAAGAAACGCAGAAGTGTATAAAGATAAACTTTGTAAACAAATAGAGAAAAACAGAATTTCTGATAAAGGCAAACTTTCTTAGTGTACATTAGTGAGATGATTCTATTAGCCAAAGATGGTCACCAAATGGTTTAGTTAATTGTACAAAGCTATCAGGAGAAGGATAGAGATTTTGCTAGAACATCTGACATATTCTGGGGAAAAAGCTAATGAGGAAGAACCTCAGAAGCTTCCTAGAATTTCCAAAGTAAAACCACTCACAAGAGAAAATGTGTACTACCAGGAAATTTCTAGGTAATTTCATTTTACTTCCATTTAGGATATTTCATCCCTCCACAGAGATAAAATCTCTTCTTATTGCCTGTGAAAATGCACAATTTAGATATCATTCCATTATATCCTGAACCACATTTCACTTGCACCAAATTTCCCATTCACTTTGAATAACATTTTAAGCATTTTTGCCACAATTCAGTCCATAGTAAGTACAAAGTATATCTGCTTATTCAGACCCTTTTGTGCAACTTTAATTGAGTTCACAGCTGAGATATGATGCATGAGATGCATGTTGAAATTTTTGGACGACATTCCACTGCACACGTGAATGATGAGAATTTCATCTCACATTTCCATGAGAATGATTATCTTGAGAGGTATGAATCCTCCAGAGCACAGAGTTGATGACTTAAAGATATAAACCCGCAAGGAACATCTCTTAATATAGCAAAGGAAAGGCAATTTAATAATGATTTGGATTTCTATATCCTTAAATCGATATCTCTCTAAAATAAGAGCTGCAACTAAAAAATATATGTATTAGATTTGAAGAGAATTGTGTGCACTAAAACATTATTTTGTATTTCTTGGTTGATCAACTCCGTGAGACTTGATTATTAAATTTTCCAAACACGTATGAATTTAAATGTGAGTTTCACTATAACTCATTCCAAGTGATGTGACCTCAATATGTTATTCATTTGAGATATAAACTCTCAAGGATTCATCAAATATTGGCATCCTTGAAATGGAAATTCAATTTGAACTCTATCCTTTTTACCTTTTCACATTCCAAACCACAATTGTAGAATGAGTCGGAAATTGTGCTCATAAACCCTAATTATACACATGTTAAAAAACTAAAAGTCACTTAACCAGGATGGAAAACAAGAAAGGTGAACAAAACACTTTTTGAGAACTCGGACAGAGGTGGTAGTATAAGAGGTACTTAAGAGGAAACACGTGATTACACCACTAAAAGGTATTTTGTTGAATTTCATGAGGTTGTATAAAATAACATCTCCATTCTAGTGCAAGTGAGGAGCTAATAAAAGTAAATTGTTACAGCAAACCATTCCGGCTTAAGCCGGGTGTTTCGTGTACACAAAATCACATGCAATGCAAGACAATTTAATTCTATGTGCCTTTATTCTATTATCGAAAAGATATTATATTCCTTTAAATCTAAGAGAAAAGAGATGTATTCCATCTTTAAGTTTAACAATACGCTATAAAGTTTTTCTATCTATCAGGGGGTCAGTATTAGTGGAGATAGTAGTGCATCTTATATAGTCCAGCAGTAGTTCACCATAAGAGATTGTTCTCGGTTTTCATTCAATCATAATTTCTGCGGAAGTTTGATTATTTCTTGAGATACGTTCTGGATTTGATGCAACAATTTCAGACCTTTTTGTTAACACATCGACAACCAAGGAATCATAATTTCCATTGACAGGCCCTGGATTAACAATCAATTCATAGATGTAATCCCTCAATAACTTTTAGATTTTTTAAAGATTGTCCAAAAATTCTGACAGTTTCACCCAATGTGTCTTAACTGGCAGTATCAGCATTGTTTAACATTTTATCCAATTGGGTCTTTAAAACTTGGTAATAACAATAGTTTTTTTTGTATATATCACGACGCATATTCCACGTCTAAAGACCCCTACACACTAGGAGTAATTTCTTTTACAAAAAAAATGCCTTTTTAATGAAAATTTCCCCTATCCTTGTAGGCAGAAACGTTAGATTTTTTTAAAAAGACAATTTTTCAGGAAAATTGCTTCTAGTGTGTAGGCACCACAAGAAGTCAAAAATTGAATTTTCAAATGCCCGTATTTCCGGTTCTATTTTGGTGTCTACCTTCATTACATTTAAATTACCCTAACTTCATTAGAATTAAATTAATCGAAAAATCGTTTTTCGAAAATTCTATGTTGAATATTTCGAAAACTAGGCCATGCTTTGTAGCTGAGGTCGAGACTCATTGGTAAAAATAAACTGATCAAATTGATGCTTTTCAATAAAAATGGATCATATTTGATCCTTTGAGAGGTTCACTTGAATCTTTTAAAATTTTGTATGCACATTTATCAAGATATAGATTACGTTTTATCGTAAATTTATTACTCCTTTCATATTTCTTTCATCTGAGGGAACACCAAAAATGACTTTTTCATTGTTTTTATTCGTTTATTTAGTAGTTAAATAGGTGTCAAAACAGTGACCCTTACAAAGGATCATCGGTGATACTTTCATTTTTACCAGTGCCTCTCCAACGGTGGATCGCACTCCACTCTCGATGGCCCCTGATCTGAGCTAATCAAAAATGATCTTGGCCGGACTTTTTCTTTTGTATACTTTCATTCTTTAAACTGTCAAGGTTATTGTCTGTTCTGATTTTTTTTATAAAAAATAAACAATGGAATTTTTAGATTTCAAAATTCACGTAACGCCATGAATGCAAAATCAACAGCTTTAACTTTGTTAAAATAATCACAGGTTAGAGCTTTCTAATAAAGTTAATTCAGAAAAAGTTTGTATACTTGAAGTGGAGTAATTTTGAGAAAACTTTAGAAGTTTTCCAGACCAGCAATTTCAACTTTAAGTAACCCTCGGTGAATTATATTGTATTCAGTCACGTGTTCTCAAAACATCTACTCTATTTATTAAAAATATGTATAAAAAGAATACTAAACATCGACAGAATATTTACTCAGAAAATTCTTTTAAATTTTATGTCGTTTTTTTTATTTTCCTACATAGATGTAACTTGTCTTATTTACAGCATATTAGTATATTAGTACATTTAATGAATCAACACTTTTATATAAAAATCTTTGTAATTATTTATATTATGTTATAGTCCTAGATGTATCCTACATGTAGCTTTGGCGTATGTCTAGGTATATATAATTGAGTTTTATTTCCTTTAAATAATGTAAAGTTATTTGAAAGACTTTAGGAGTCAATCCTTTCTAACCAACAAAGTTTGTCTCGTAAATATTAGCACCTTATTATATTCTGCAATGAAAGTGGGAAAACTCCAGGAAAAGTAAACATTAAAAAATATTAGAAAATTATTAATGTTATCTATTCTCAGCCACTCAAATAATTTAATCAATTCTTGACTTTTCCGCACACTCTGAATCGCCTTTCCGGCCTCTATGGAACACATCCGCAATATTCCTGGCCACCAAAGAAATCTCTGACAAATCTATAGATAGACACTTTTCTTGCTGATGCAATTCATAAATCTCTTTTCAATTTCCGCATAATCCTTTGCGATCTCCACAATGTTAGTTTTTTGCTTCAATTTTGCTCACGTTGCTTCTACTTAGTCTTTCCTATATACACTGTGGGAGAGCCCATATTTTATTATATATATATATATATATATATATATATATATATATTCCAGGTTGCAAATAAACACAAGGTGAAATACAATACACCTGCCTCAAAAATCGATATTCAGACACTCTTTGCACACACAAGACAAACCAAAAACGATTTCCAGGGACCAACCATGAAAAAGGTGAAATAAAATTCACTGATAGCTCTTCCATCAACCCTTCCATTACACCAAAATACCCCATTGGTTTTTTGCAAGCCCAATGGACTATGATGGATCATAAAGCGCCAATGAATTATCAGTTGCACTATATACCTGTCGGAAGTGTGCGTGAAACTTCACACGAATTGTGTCAGAGTTTTTGTCCATTTTATAGGATTTTACCAATTGTTCTGTTTTCGCAAGTTCATTGATATGCATCAAACCGACAGCAAATTGATATTATATTGCATTTGAAATATGTTATATCAATTTGAATTTTACCGCATATTACCTTTGGGAATACACGTTTTATTCATAACGTCACTTTATATTTTTGCCCCATATGATCGCTAGCAAACGTGGCAACGAAACAATTAGAGACAACCAATTAGGGTCTTGAAAGACCCATTTATTCGACATTATTATAATTTTCATGTTTCCACCATGCCTTCCCTGCTTATAAATATTTTCACGTATAGATTAATCTCAAAAACATATTGTTTCTTTATATTTCAGTCTATAACGGTATAATCATAAGATATTTCTTTTATTATATGAGATAGAATATGTCCTTGCTACCTTCGTTACAGGACTGTATGCCCTATAAAAGGGGTAGCAAAGCATCCCAGATTTTCCGAAGTGCTCGAATTCGTGACTTAGGTAAGCAATTTACCATCACTTACCCATTTACAGGTTCTTCTCAGCCGATTACAACCGATTCATAAATCACTCAAAATATTGCTCAAAATATTCCCAGGGAGTAATATAATTGAATTTGAGCCAAAAATTAGTTATCAAGTATGAACCTATTCAAAACCGATTGTAACTGGGTCAGTTTTATCAGAAATTCCATGAGCTTTCCAACAAGTCCAAACATGATACCATTCCGTTGAGAAATACGCTATCTAAGGGTCTTTATTATCTTTGACCTTGGAAAATCGTAATTAGGATTGTTTCAACGGTATTTTCGTATAAGGACGAAATGTCTGTCTGGACAACCTCTAAAACATATCCAAAAATGAAAATATTCGCAAGACGCGTTGTATGTGAAATACCTATTGAGTAGAAGGAATACAGCAAAATATTAAACTGGTATCCCCCTTGGGAGCCTTTAATGTGACTTGTTACCTAAAGAAGAGAAGATAAAGCCTTAATATTCGGCCGGAGGACAAAATCGGCACAACTCTCTTCTCGGTTGACACTGGCAGCACCTTCACGGACTCATTCATAGAAAGAAGACTCACAGATATTATTTTTTCACTGGATTTTTATTGAATTTTCACTTGCACATTTGCTCGCTATGAGAATTTTTTGCGGAAGTAGGTATTGAGAAGAGGGGAAAAATTATGGTTTAATTTTCGAAATAGTTTCTGTGCTCGCCGCACGATCGGTTGGCGCTGATGGCGCTCAGGATTGTGTTGGCGCCAACACGCGTTTTCGTGAAATTCCAAAACTCGTAGTTTTGAGATGATGGGCATATTGACGGACCCATCGTCGACTTATGGGGAGGTCCCCGAAGGTCCCAAGTCTCTATCTCTAACCGTGTGGGCTCTATACGTGGCAACGTCCGTACACAGTGAACCTTTGCCATTTCTTAGCTTTAAAATAGATATTATTAACCTGATGAGACGAATTGAGAAATGATAAACCAGCTCTTTGCAAACAAAAACAAAATTCGCATCGTTTGAAGGTTGAATGTGTGCGAACCATGCCTACATTCCCCTATGTTGACTGACAAAATGTTCATACAATTGCAGATAATTAGTTACAAAGTGTGACAGTTATGATAAAAGCATGTTAAACATTAAATAATGAAAATACAAATATATTTCATAACAATAATAACTTAACAATATCCATCTTATCCATAATATTATCCGTAACATTATTAGTGCACCTCTGTTAATATTCATAATAAATAGATCATCCGGACCAACTTGGAAGCTTAAACTTAGAACACTCGCACACTTAAGACTCGTCAAAATACTGATGCGATAGCAGAGGACAAATTGTGGAGCTCAGAGGCAAAATAAAGCATATCCTAAGAAAATGTGCCATTTTGCCTCTGAGCTCCACAATTAGGGGAGACAGGGGTAGAATTAGCCAGCAAATGAAGCTTTTTTTTCGCGAGTGGCTTGTGAAAAAATGATAAGTTTTGTCTAATATTTTTATGTTTCATAAGTAGCATTAAGATATTGGCTATATGAAACAGTGTAGTTCAAAGCTCTAAAATCCTTGGCTTTTTCTTGAGAGGGTAATGAAAAAAGTACTGCACATTGGCTACACTTACCCCTGCCTGGGTAGAAATAGCCACTTTTGGGGTACTAATTGCCACTAGTTTCCCAGATGAAATTTTAAACTGGAGATACCAAATATTGTTTCACTTGATACACTGAAGCCCACTGATGCTAAATATGTTACTTAAACCTAAAGAAAAGGGCTTTAGCCAACTTTTTTATGACATTTTTGTAATTGAGGCAAAATTAATGCAAACATTCTGAAAAAATCTATTTCTCAAGTTGCTCATACAAATGGCAATATTGCTTGGAATATCAATAGTACTTTTTCATCTAACAATTATCCATCTATTAGTGAAAAATCATTGATAGTTTTAGCCCGCCACTGAAGAGTGACTACAACTGCCCCGAGGGCTGTTTCAGTGTTTATCATCTTATATAAAAAAGTGGATAATTATTATCCAAGTGAAAAATATTTTTTAATTAGGTTTATTAAACCAGAAACGAGGTAAAACTATGAAATCTTGACTAAAAACTCAGAAAACCAAATGCTGGTCCAAAAACTGTAACATCAAAACTACAATTTTATACCCATTTTATAAAAATGCTTCTAAATTATAGGATAACAGGATCAGAGTTATAAATATTTCTGGGAATATGGGGATGTGTTCCTACTTTCATTAAAAAATACTTTGCTCGATGTACATTTTAAGAAAAACGAGAAAAATCCACTGTCTACTTTTACCCCTGGCTATAGGTACCCCGGTCTCCCCTAAACACATAATATACTAGAGCTTTTATTATTATAGGTAAATGAACCGACACTACTTTTAATATATGTGATATAATTCAAATGATCGAGCACTTTGCAAAGCTGGTACGCTTTACCACTCCACTTTAATGATATATCAAAAACGTTTTCTTAATATCAATTTGTTTAAAGCAAAATTTTAATAATTTCCCCTAAGTTTATTATATAACTTCTTGATTTATTTTTCAACTAATATTTTGATACTTTTCGTACTAAAAAAAAAATGAATGAACTAGTAAAGAATTCAGTGCCACTCCTTCATCCATATCGCAAATATCCACATAGTCACATAAAACAGTGGCTGATTGCTATATTTCACGACACAATTCACCTCACTCTTTGATACAATCAGCACCAACGACGCGCTGATAAAATGATAAAGGTCCCCTCGAATGGAGTCAACAAGAAAAGTGCCTTAAGGTGTGTTCTCGTCATTTGCGGCACCGGAGAATGTGTGATATAAAGTAACGAAGGACTTTCTTATACTTCATAGCAATTTCTTGTGCCAGAAAGAGTCCTTGCACGGAGTCATTTGATGGTATATTAATATTTATCAAACGGCTTGATTACCCAACCATTATAGGTAAAATATTGCGATGGGCCTGCCCCTTTGCTTCGTTGATGGAGACAATAGCATAGCCAAACGCTTCAGTAATTATCAGCGACTATAGAATGGTGAATATTTGATTCTTCACATCATTAGGTCGCACATTAATTAATGAAATGTGATAATTATGTCCCTCATTTGAAACACAGTGCAGATAATGGGAAGAAAAAATTCTCTAAGCTTTGGTCAACGGTCCTGATTTGTTGTTTGAGATGCTCAGCTGAAAAAAGGCTATAACATATTGTGACTTGTGACCCATCGCATAACGAGGCGCCTCCATTACTTTTCATTGAACTACTCATGAGCTTTAGTGCTGGAACTTTTTTGGGGTAGAAAATATAATGGAACATAAATTCTGTGGCGCCAGTGGAAAAATCTTCAAGACGCCATAGGAAGAAAAAGCAGAACTCTAACACTAACACATAAAATACGATTGACTTGTTTTTTCTTTTATCCTTAGACGACATACAATGTTTGAATAGAGGGCTAAAAGAATATATTATAAGATTAAACTAAAATGTTTGAAAATTAAGTAGTTTTTGTGTCAGGAATTAAACGCCCTATCTTTATCTTCTAATAATCTGAAAGTAGTCACAAATTTAAAAAAAAGACAAAAAAAAATTACTATATTTTTAAATTTTAAATCGATATTGTTTAAAGTAAATTTGAGAAAGAGAAGGAAATAAAAATATTTATTATATTTGTTCAAATGAAAGCCTCTGAAATGTATTGTAAACTTACGCAATTGTGAAAAAGCCGTAAATTTCCCAGGAGTTCGTCCAAAGGCTCATTCTGGGTTGAATCATAGAGAAAGGGGTTGAAAGGGTTTAAAGAACATGAAATCTCACCGAAACGACTACAACAGCAACTGCGTCACAAAATAAAACCAAATTCATACCATATAAAAACCACACACAATCCGCGAGTACATGTAATATTTACAAGATGAAGCTTTGGTTCTAAAAACACTGCACTGGAATATTTCGTAACAAAAGAAAAGGAATGTCGTTTGTTTTTTTGGAAATTATTTGCAATCCAAAAAAAAACATATACATTATTCAGAATCGCGTGCTAAAGAAATGAGTTTCCTAGCCGTGACCATCACCGAAATTGAATGAGTGCCAACTACTTGTTACACTGCTTGTCATGTCTTCTCCCTGGCCTCAACTTCCTACCATTGGAGCTTAAAGTAAGCATCATCTGGGGGAATGTTACCTATATTTCATCAAAACTTGTTGAATATGTACTTTAAAGCACATAAGACAGACAGAGATTTGGAAATAATACTTGTCTCTTTTAATTTCCTAAGTATTCCCAAGTGTTTTCAAGCCAATGGAAAAGGTGTACAATTTAACATTTTTTGTGTTCTTATTAACTTTTTAAAAATTATCTTTAATATTCTGAAGACAAAATAATGTTTGTTCGAAAGCAACTTTATGGACTATCAAATTTGAATACGTTGTAAAACGGTCTCAAACAGAACAGTAAAATAATTTAAAATTTTGAAGAAATGTTCACAGACTTCGGAAAAAGCATATAAAAGAAATCTCTTTTCTATGAAAAGGGAACTAATTGTTACCTCCCAATTGATATAATTGGTGGTCACTGAGGAGGACTAAATTGAGAGAGAAACTCAGCTAAATTTAAAAGCCGGATGTCTCGGAAACTAAGAGAGATAGAGGCCTCAAATTTTACATCCGTTTAGATTTATGGCCACTACACACTAGAACAATTTATGTCCATATTGAAGCAAGTTCTGGAAAATTCCCTATGGTTGTGTAGGAAAAACTCTTCAATATGGACTTAAATTTCTCTAGTGCCGTCAGTCGATCGGTTCCTCGATTCAACTGGTTGAGTTATTTATTCAATTTATTAATATTTGCTATAATATTTAGCGTATGATCATTAATAGGTCAATTATTTAACAAATAATACGAATAAGTGACAATTTCGTAAAAATTGACCTTCAAAACCTTTAAACATTAAAAAATTGAAACACCGATCGATTCGAGGAACCGGGTCGAGTGAGGGCACTTTACCTTGCACAATATATATTATATAGACGTCATATGTCGGGTTACCCACATTTTCCCGCCTTGTGCATCTGACTCCATTTTGTTAAGTGAAAGCCGATGTTAAAATGGATTTTTTTTCATATTTTATCTTTTTATTCATATTCGAATTCCAATAAATCGAGAATACGTTTTTTTCTTAATTCATGAACTTAAAGTGCTCTACAAAAATATCCTAAAACTGTCGAAAGTGCATAACAGGGGTGGAATGATAACTTTTCGACACTATCGAATCGATAGTATCGATAAATCTATATCTGTTAGATTAAGTGAATGTCGACTTTTTACGGATAGTTGGGCTATTCATTGTGGTATTCTTAAAAGAATGAGACTGTTGATAAATATATATATTTGTTACAGGAAGTGCAGCTATCGTTTAAACTTTTCAGATCCGACAGTCGATAGTATCGAAAATAAGTTATCATATCACCCCAGGATTTCGAGATAATTCAGAAAAAAACCGAAGCTGAAATGAGAATTTCTTCATACTTCATTTCATTATAACTCGAGAACTATGGCATCTTTTTTAAAGTTCATCTTTAATTGGTCTATAAAATTAGCTCTAAAACGAATGGTAAATAGACCGAAATCGCTGAAATAGATTTTGAATAATTTAGATTTCGTAATAACAATTCAACTTTTACGAACATTGAAATAGTTCGAGAAGTATATTGTACATTCACTTACGTTTTTTCCTTTTAAAATTCATACTTAAAAATATATACAGAATGAACCAAAAGGCGTCTTCTATACGGGGGGATTTCGAAATGCACTTCACTGTACTATGCACCGGTGAGTCTCGGGAAATCTCCTCTGCTGGTTCATTCCTGAGATAAATTTTCTCCACCCTCTCTTATAAATTCTCCAAGTGTGCTCTAACTAAAATAGATAGTCTGGAAGACTTTCTATTTTATTTCGAAACGTTTCAAACGTCAATCACACAGTGTTTTACAATCAAAGAATTTGTTAAAGAGTGGTAAAGTTAATATTTATGCCTGGTGACGAGCACTTTATAAGGAAGAGGAGATGGGGCACCCATCCTCTATATCAAAACTGTCCTACCGCAGGATTTTATGCCAATATTGTTGCTAAATTAAGAGAATATCCTAAGTTTTTATTTTTCTATAAATCAACTTTATCCTATTTAACTATTTCGACTATTTCTTTATTTCTATTAAAGGATGTCTATTTAACAATTTGACTATATTCTAATAAAGATTAAACGATACATTCGGAAGAGTGATTCCTATTTCACCTGCTTTTCGACTTTTTTGAAAATAATTCACGAGAAAAACATCTCTTGAAAAACAAAAAAAAATTGCTTGAAATGTCAAAATATTCGAAAATAAACAAATTGAGCTTTCGAAGAGGGAGATTTTAAGCGCCGAAAGATAGGCAAAAATGTACCGGTCTAAAGCTCAGTGGGGGATTTTTGTGTCAAAATGGCGGTTTCGAAATAAAAGCCCCCCGTTTAGATGCTCCCAAAGGGCATCGAAACCGCCATTTTTGACACAAAAATCCCCCACTGACCTTTAGACCGGTGCATTTTTTTCTCAAAGCGTCTTTTTACTTTACTATTTTCTTGTAACAAAAGAAATTGTTATAAAAATGGTAAAATATTTTGTTGAAAAAAAAATTAACCACGGTTAATTTTTAATAAATATGCTGCTGTTTTCTGACCAATTGTCCACCCTTTGCATTACTGAGAAAATATGTTCGTCCTCGTAAACTTTTTCACCACAGTACAGTGCAGAATATTTATCTAGAGGGTGTTATAGATGGAAAATATATGTATACGTTGGGTAGATAGTGAAATTTCAAATCACATCGAAAATGGGAAAAGAGAGAGAATATTTGCTGGTAGAAAATTATGGGTGAAAACTGATGCTCTGCGAATTTTATATCAAATCATAAATTTATAATTGCCAGATGGAGGCGCCAGGTGCTTGGAGTTCTTATCTCTATAAAATAATATTTTAATTGCTTTCCACATTTTATGGGGGTTAGAAATACTGTGTTGCCATTTATAAGGTTTTCGGGAATGGATATTGGAGTATTTCTTGGGATCGTGACTCAAACGACAAAATGAGCTTGGGAGTGACTTTGAAACTTACCACGGTGAACTTTCAATGAGCTTATGTAGAGAAATATACCTGTAGATAGCCTAGCAGTATGTTTAACGTCATCCAGCACTTTGGTGGAAAGTTGGGCAATAAAATATAAAATTTCTGTATACTGGGAATATTGTCAAATTTACTTGTCGATATAGAATATCTTTGTTTCTGGAGGGTGAAATTGCTTGGAATAAATCTTTCTTGAATGAATGTGTGTGGATCGTGTGGATATTTATGAGCCAACACTCAAACGATATGAGATAATTTCATTAAATGACCGTCTGAGAGTTGTATAAAAAAAGCACCAGCCTATAACGCTTCGCTGCCAATAATAAGTGGCCCATTAGGGACCTCGATAATTTTCCCGCCAAATTGTAATGGGTTTGTCAGGGTGAAACCGCTAAAGTGAAATTGAGGGATGAAATTTATCCCTATAGTACATAAGCTGAGAAAATTGATGATGTGATTCCACATGATATTGTAACGCTAAAACTCCTTTCAGCTTCAAATTTATTCAAGACATCCTCCATAGCATTTAAGGTTGAGTTCTTGCTCCATAAAATTTTCAATAACACCACCGTTTCCACGTTCATAAAATTCATTTAGTCGTCCGTGATAGCCCCCATTACTCCCCAAAAAAAGGGGTATCAGAGAAACTTTTATACTAAAAACATAATTACCACTTAACCGTAAAAGAGCAGCACTCATTATAACCCATCGATGGGAGGCACACACAAACGTATAATTCACATGAATTCTCCTTTATCTCTTCAGCGCAATCTTGTGCCCCATGATGAGGGCTTTCTTGCCATTTTATTTACTCTGGAGGGCACTTTCTTAATTTTTTTTAGGTTCCTTCACCAGTCTCATATTATCCGCTATACTTCCTATTGTACAGTACATTTTACTCTCAGGATGAATAAAGTAAGGGGGAGTTTAATATTACGGAGACGTGACTTGAATAGTTGACCTGACAACTTGGCTATTTCCGTGCTTTATTAGGAACGTTAATTACAGAGACACTTGTTTTGGGCCTACAAATGCCCCCATCCTATCGAAACATGACCCATAACCTCTGTCCCAAACCCCACATTTAATTAGCATGATGTGCATTCAAAATTAACAATTTGTGTTCCCATGGCTTATGCACATACAAGAGTAGACATATATCTTAAGGTATCAAGTCTGTCGATACAGTATAATTAAAATATTTCTACAGGTAATTCATCACTTTAAAGTGTGAGTTTTGTCTTAGTTAAACTCTTGAGGTATGGCTTATAGCTTATGAGTTAAAACTTTCACATACAGAGTTGCACAATGTAGAACAAACTTTAAATCCCAGAACGGGATGGAATTTACGAAGAGGTGTTCTTATTCTAAATAACCCAACGTTTAGGCAGGGGAGACCGGGGCAGAATTAACTACGTATAGTATTAGATAGTGGTATCTTATAGTTTTCCTTCGAAGAAACATTGAGGAAACCACTCTGTATTCTAAACTTCCCTTCCTTTTCATTGAAATATTTTTCAGCCTGGTACAAATATTTTTTGTACAAATTATACGCAATAAAAATTTCATTTGGTGGCTAATTCTACCCGAGTCACCCCTACCAAATTTACTCCAGTGCTCGCAACTTGTAGCATATTTAAATTAACGCAATTTTATGTTATTTTTCATTCCGTAGTATATTATCGGTACATCCGTAGCATTGGTCAACTACAACATTTTCCTAAAATAGTTTTGCAAACTTTGTGAAGAGGACACCGCTTTAGCTGAATTATCGTGCAGTTTTGAAAAAAAAATAACTTTAAATTGTAGAACTAAAACTTCCCTCACCAAAATTCTTATCAGTCTTTTTTTTACACAAATGTTACGGGGTTAGAGATTAAACGATAAAAGATATCAACTTCCTGTCTCAGTGACTGCCATGGAAAATCAAAGACAGATGATTTTCTTTATCTCGATTCTCTTCTCACATCACTGCTATCCTACAAAAAAAAATACTCCATCAATTGTTTTATTTCCGGATATGTTTTTGGAATTTTCCAAATGAACATTTTATTAATATATGATGGAAAAGTTAGAAATTTTAAGAATTTTCATGTCAAAGTTCATCCACCCTGCAAGGTTATTTCTCAATTGATATTGATATGGTCGAATTTGGATTATTTTTGAGAGGTCTCGAAATTTTCAAACTGTACTTACTATGAATAGTATTTACTATGAACAAACATTTTTGTCAATACTCCTTAATTTTTATTTCAATGTCAAATGGTTAAATTTCGTGTGGACATTATAGAACAAGACTGCTTCAAAATGAAAGGACGAAGGATTGAGTAAAACGTACTATGTAATTAGTTTTAAATTTTAAAACGATTTTTTATGATCTATCCAGCTTATATCAATAGATTTATAAATATATTAAAAGAAATAATTCACTAAGATTTAATTCGATATGTCTAATTGGTTGGCTATAAATCTAATCTCTTTCATCTAATCTAATCTCGTAGTCCGTTACCAAAAAAAAAAAACCATATTTCCTAAAAGAAAGAATGCAAATTAAATATTAATAGAATTTGGAAATGTAAACTTATTTCGAATTGTTTAGTTTATTTAATAGATTAACATAAAATGATCAAAAACAAATACGATATCTTACCTCAAAAGTTCACAATTCTTCTAACATTTGACCCTATGCAGAAGGAGGATTTAAATGGTAGAGCTATGGAACCAAGATTCAAATATAATATATTCAAAAAATTTCAGAAGTTATGATTTTTCACGATTATGAGTCAATAGTACGAAATTCTAAAAGTAGTCAGTCAAGTCATCTTTACGAGTTTGTAAATACTTTAACCTTTATACTGGCGCGCAACAACCAAATATTTATGTATGGTTTCGTGATAGGAAGAGGTACAACTTGCAAATACTACAAACTTAAGGTTTTTCTCTTATCTAATTCCTTTACTACCGGAAATCATCAACTCTGCGTGAAAATGTAATAGAGTAAATCACTTGTTCATGTAAATTGCCTGTAAAACGATTAAGGCGTTTACTGCTAGACACGTAATTACGGGAAAATTAATGCGATAAATCACTGCAACTTATAACACGTCCTATTTTACATTTTATAAGACCCTTTCCCTCAGGAGCAGCATTGTATATATACGTTTTTTAAATCATAAATCGTTCTTAAAGATAGTAAAAGAGGTGGAGAGAACAACGTTTGGGGTAAAAATTCTATGAACTTAGTCGATGATATTTTTTCTCTTTTTTTTCTTATAGAAGTTGAATTAGGTTCCTTGCAAGCTTTCGTGCAAAATTCGCTATTTTAATCAAGATAATCTTACTACTAGCTTTTAAATATTCGGTATGTTAGGAATTTCTTAAAAGGGGTTTCCCTGATTAAACTCTTATCTTAGGAAATTACGTTTCTCTCATAATGTAGTTCTCAAGTTACAGGTTCAGATTACAGAATGTTAATTATTAAAAACCTTTTGAATGTGAGATTTTAAAAATGATAAGCAAACTAAGGGAACACAAGTGTTAAACACTAATCTTTAGTTGGGATAAACAAAAAGAAAATTTTAGGTCATCCCAACTTATACTTTCATCCTCAAAAGTTGCCGTTTATCTTCCTATTCATATTCCCTACACAATGTTATAGTAATTGTAGATTTAATATAAGTATCACGGTATATAATTTCGTTTAATAGCAAATTCTGGTGAAAACGTATTAACTGGATGGTTTTGTTAGTTATAATGATTAATTCATATCGTTCATAAAACTTTAATGTTCAAATTCCAAACAAAAGGATTGATTTTCCTCTCTTTTAGTCAGCCATAAAAGTTAAAATGTATAATTATAGCTTTACCTCCACGAAGGCAAATAGTAGACTAAAAAATAATAGTAGCAACTGTAGAATTTGCATTCAATATTTCAATTTTGAGATTTTAATTATATTACAACAATTCCCAGAAAATTTAAAAATTGTTGGTCAGCACAGTGCAATAATTAAACAAACATCGCAAGCGATGTAACTTAATGTATATAGGATATAAATTTGTCAACAGAATTGCAAGCTTGTAAGATGATTGAATACTTTAAAGACGGTCAGTTCAAAGAACAGTTTCAAAGAGAACATGAAGGCCAGAAAAATTTGTAGAATCATATTAATATTACTCATGTGTCTGATTAATTCAGTAAATTGTGATGTTAAAAAATTGTTTCCAAGATTTTTGAGTGATTTTGTGATTCATGAAAATGTTCTCACGACGATTTCACTCTTCGATTGTCAGTCAAATTCTTTGATAAAAATTGCAAGATACACAGCCTGTCCAATCGTGGGTAGATCTGAACACTATTTGGACTCATTGCTTAATCCCGCAGTCAGGAAAAATGATATTATGAATATTGTGGATCTGGATTGTTCTTCAGCAAGGGAAACACTTTTAAATGTCCAACCTTTTCTGCTAGGACATCCATTGAGATGGCTTCTTCTGGCCGATACCTTCAGTCTCGATGACCACATGCAACTCCTTGAGAAACTCCCGCTGAGACTGGACAGCAATGTTATTCTCGCTGAATTCACCAATTCCTCAACTATCTCACTAAAGCACAGTGAGTTGGAAAAATTTTCACAGATTGAACTAATGGATTTCCCAGCTCACATTTCACTTTTCAACTTTTTCACTTGGTGTAGTTTACAAAATAAACCCGAGCTTACCAATAAATCACGAGGATTACGGAGGATGGGACTTGAAGACGGGAATCACAGACGTTCGTCTCACAAGAGTCTTATCAAGAAAAAGGTCAAACTTGCATCACACTCACCTAACAGCGTCCATTGTGATAACTAATCCAGATACAGTGAATCACTTTGAGGATTACAAGTGAGTTTTACTTTATAAGAGATAAAAGTAGATTAAAAATATATTTAAAAAAAAAATATATTCAGATTTTATCAAAGAATGGTAATGCTCCTCAATTTTAGAGTAATTGATTTTTATGCACAGAATTTGTAATACTTTTAATAATAATAATGGTAAAACAACGTTCCATAAAGGAACTTAAGCTTTCTCGCAAGGGGAGGTCGGTACATCCATTATTAATTTTTCTTACACAGGAATGAAGTTGTGAGGATGTGTGATCAAGTGTAATCGTGTAATCACGTGCAGTGAAGCTCACTGGATGCAATCCGAACACCTTTAACGCCAGAAAAATTCCTGGTGACCTAAAGAGAATTTGAACCCTAGACACTTGCATAATAGAGCCAGTGCTCTACCTCTTGAGTGTCCTTGTGATACTTTTAGATCATTCGTAATCATTTAAAATGATACTTTAGAAAATTTAATACACAGTTTTTTATATAATACTTTAAAATTATTATCTGACTTTATTCTAATCCCCTTTAGGTCTCTAAGAATTTTTCTCGCATTGAAGGTATGCGATGAATTGCATTCAATAAGCTTGACTGCACTTAATGCCATGCAGCATGGCACTGACGATCCCATCACTGTAGAGCCTGTAGGGGAAAGTACTCTCCCTTCGGACGTTCATGCCTTCGAATAATGTGAATTTTCTTTCAATTTTTCTAAGAGACTTACACATTTCTATTAAATATTAGTTAGCTTATTATCAATTATTTATAATTATGTGTAAGTTTCTTAGGAAAAGCAAAAGAAATTCACATAATTCAAAGGCATGGACGTTCGAAGGGAGAATACTTTCCCCTATAAAAAGTAATAGTGGATGACTCAAAAAATGTTGCATATGTGAAGTCCTAGTTCCTCTGTGTAACGTTATGCCACAATTAATATTATTATCTAGTTTGTGTGCTGCTCTCACAATATGAAGATTTTTTTCTTTCTTGATAAAGAGATAAGCACATCGATACACTCAGCAAAGTCAACTACAAGCAAATTCATGTCTTAATGGACACTCTCAATGCTACAAAAAAGTTTATACTGCAAAGTAGTTGGGGCTATCTAAATAAAACAACAGGAAAATGGAGTGGAATGGTAGGAGATCTAGTAAATGGAACTGCCGAAATTGGTGGGACATCTCTATTCATAACTCCCGAAAGGCTTCAAGTCATTGACTATATCTCACAAACAGTCTCAACGCATGGAGCTTTCATGTTTCGATCTCCACCTTTGTCCTACGTAACAAATATCTTTTACCTGCCCTTCCAAGGATACGTATGGATTTCATGCCTCACTCTTTTCTTTCTCTGTACTCTAATTTTATTTTTGACATGGCAAGGAAATCTCAAGAATAAGGACAATGCCCAGGAAAGGGAACAATTTAGATTAAGTGATGCTGTTATGACTGCAGTAGGGGCCGTTACACAACAGGGATCCAACATGGAGTCCAATTTAACGTCTGGAAGAATATCATTTTTCTTCCTTCTACTCTCGATGTTCTTCTTCTACACCGCTTACACGGCAAACATTGTAGCCCTACTCCAGTCCACAACAACCAGTATTTCTACTCTTAAGGATCTTCTAGACTCCAACTTGGAACTTGGAGTAGAAGATATTGTCTATAATCGTTATTACTTTCCACGAACGAATGAACCTATTCGGAAAGCAATTTATGAAACTAAAATTGCTCCTCCTGGAAAAAAGGAAAGATATCTTGAACAATCTGAGGGCATAGCTAAAGTTAGACAGGGTCTCTTTGCATTTTACATTGAAGGGACACGTGGCTACAAATTAATCGAGGAAACTTTCTACGAAAGCGAAAAATGTGGACTCATGGAAATAGAATATTTACAATCCACCGATACATGGTTATCAATCGAAAAGTATTCTGCCTACAAAGAAGTGATGAAAGTCAGGTGAGATCAACTTGTAAAATATACAAGATAAAAATGTATGAAATTTGTTTTGAAAATGAAACTTTCGTTATAGCCTTTTCAAAATGAAGGAATCTGGAGTTGAACGTCGTGAATCTTCGAAACTTTACATGAAGAAACCAATTTGTGCAGCTAAAGGACAGAATTTTGATAGTGTCCGTCTGATTGATTGCTATATAACAATTATGATAATACTATTAGGATACATTCTGTCATTAGTAGTGTTTGGGCTTGAGCACTTGATAAAAAGACAACCATTCAATCTATCTGAGAGACTTTGTCTCTCATAAATTAGAAGAAAATATTTTCATCCTAGCTTATTCGTTTATTTGACATAGCTTCAACATTAAAGAATTTTAAAACTAAAAAGCTTTTCCAAAATCACTTATTTATTTTCGAATTATAAAATATTAATCTATAAAATGCTTCAATTCTTTAATGAAATGAACAAAATGAAAATTAGTTCATACTGTATTAAATCCAATCATTTTGCTAATGCTACTAAATAGATATGTCAATGGATTCCAGATTTTCTAGAACTCTTAAGCATTTTTTCGTTTATTTTGGGAATATTAAAAATTTTAACAAACAAATCTAAGCTTTAAAATTTATCATTCAACCCTGGAGTAACATGATAAGTTCTCTTCGATAGTATCGATCAATAATAATTAATAATAATAATAATAATAATAAAGCTGGCACAGCATTCCATGAAGGAACTAGGCCTTCTCGCAATGGGTTTTCTAGACACGCATTATTATTTTTTCTTATATCGGATGAGATTGTCAAACCCATGTCCTGTAGAATCAAGTGCAGTGAAGCTCACTTAATGCAATCCGAACACCTTTAACGCCAGAAAAATTCCTGGTGACTTAAAAGGAATTTGAACTCGAGACACTTGCATCATGGAGCGAGTACTCTACCACTTAATCCATTGTGTGCCCTGTATCGATCATGGATACGAAAAATTTTAACAATAGCTGCACTTTTCGCAGCTAACATAGATATTCATCTACAATCACGTTCTTTAAAGAATGTCACAATTAATAGTCCAACTAAGCGCAAAAAGCCTGCATATTCACTTAATCTAACAAATATAAATTTATCGATACCTCTCATTAAATTTCGACCAAGAGAAATTCAAAAATAAATAAATGTATTTCATTAATTTTTGTTTACGTATTTAGGAAATTTATTCATTTATGCAATTTATCACATGAAATTTATTCACCGAATTATGTAAATTGATTTAAAGTTTTAAGAGTTATAAAAATAAATAAACAACAAATAATAATTAAAATGAATTTCTGTCAAGAAAATCTACTGTTCATTGCATAAGCTTTTCGAATATACTTACACTATTTTAATACAAGATCGCACACTTATCTAATACCGTAAATGAGGTATTTATAAATATGAGAATTCCAAAGAAAAATGTCTATAAAATATCTATGGTAAAGCGTCCCAGCTTTTGTGGAATGCTCGGGTTTACGAGATGAAGCAATCCGAAAATTATTCTTTTGTTTGTTTTCTTTTTTGGGTCATATATACCACTTTTTTAACAATTACAATATAGCCAATTGTGTTAGCCTTTAAAATATTTTTCGATAAAATTTTAATATGTATGTGAAACTGTAACATAAGATTATTTATAAACCAACTTTACGTTACACTTAAGAAAAATAAATCATTGTAATTAAATTAATGAAAGTTTCGAAGTTTACTTTCTAGTTGAAATTAACAATTCAAGCAGTAATGAATAAATAAAATATTGACTACTGTACATGACTGTTTTGCACAACAATGGAGAATATAGTGTCGTGTGTATTGCTTTAGTGCTAGTCCCTCGCATAAGAGATTAAATTAATCAATTATTAAACGCTTGATATAAACATGATGCTCATTGATACACTACTCACAGCACATAGTACAAACTCTATAGGGATTGATGGACAAGCAATTTCAATTTTCGAATTTTTGTTCTATCCTATACTATCCTTGTACTTGGAGATAATTTAATAACTTAAAATTTATAGTAAGGGAAAGAGCGCTACCTTCGGACGATTTATGCTTCGAACAATTCATTTTTACTGCTCGAACTCAAAGAGAGATCAGGCATTATATAATCGTATTTTTTTTTCAACTTTTCACTGTTCTGGAGCTCAAACGGTAAGAGATATCGACTTCCAGTCATAGATGATCCCTAATGAAAAAAACAATGAGGCCATTTACATCGTCGCATTAGATTGAGATTGGATTGTCCCAAAATCCGAATCCAATCTTGTCTGTTTACATCGTACTGTTGAGATTGAATTGGATTTTTAGCGGGATGCCAGTTTTGTGAGGTTAAAAATAATATTTTCGATTTTTAAGTTGGATATTTTGCTTAAGATTCTTAAATTTAATTACACAATTTGCTTAACATTACGTTCATATCCTTGTTTAAGGAACTCTGCAAAAACTTTTTGGTTGCGACTTTTTAAAGTCTATCGTCACAACAACCTCCTTCTTCTGATCAATTAGGAGAGAAGCTTAGTCTCCTTGCTTTGCCATCTATTTTAAACTTGTTGTTGCCCATATCCTTGCACAATACACAAAAAAAAGTCATGAAAATTTTATTTTGTGTGACTTCCTTACCAAAACAACACAAATGAAGGAGGTTAGTTTTAACGTCAAATGCAACTCCGAATTTCGCTTCGCGCGCTCCGAAAATGTTTGGGACAATTGGGACAATTTGAATCCAATCCAATTCGATACGAGGGGTCGTATTGGATTTGCCGTTTATATCGAGAAAAATTAAACAAATCCCAATCTAATGCGGTGATGTAAATGGCCTCAATATCTCTCGAAGTTTTCTTTCTCCTCCCCACGCCCCCCCCCCCCCCCTCGATCCCCTCAAAACCATGTTTTTTCGGTTTTTCTCAAAATTGGCCCAAGCTTTTTCAATGATTTTCGGATATGTTTTAGATGTGGTCCTGGCGAATATTTGGCCCAAGCATACTTATGACCGGAAAATTCGCCATTTTGAATTATTTAAGGTCAAAGGTCAACTACTTTGGAGGGCCCATTTTTCAACCGATTTGGCTTTTTTGGAAAGGTATTGAAATTCTGAACCCGGATGTATCGGTCTTCGTCGCTAAAGAACCGATTAAGTACCGATTTCGAATAATTTTTTCGGAATTTTTTTTTACTTGACCTTAAATTTGTTCTCGAGCTAGAGGTCAAACGGTAAGAGATATCGACTTCCGGTCTCCGATGACCCCCAATAAAAAAAAGCAATATCTCTAGACGTTTTCCCCTATTTCCCCTATTCCCCTCCCCCCATAAAACATGTTTTTTCGGTTTTTCTCAAAATTGGCCCAAGTTTTTCAATGATTTTTGGATATGTTTTAGAGCTAGACCAGGCGAACATTTCGCCCAAACATACCTATAACCGGAAAATTCGCCATTTTGAATTATTGAAGATCAAAGGTCAAACATTTTGGAAGGCTCATTTTTCAACCGATTTGGTTAAATTTGGATTTTAGTGTAGTCCTACAAGAGCTATCGATTTAAAAGAATTAAATCCCCCGACCATCACGGTAGAAAAGAATCTTTTATTCTGGGTTGAATCTTGTCCCATTCGATAACTACCAGACTTGAAATTTCAGCACATTTCGAAGTTTTTTAAGTAATTGGTATTTTGCACACTTATTTTTTTTTAAATGCCACTAAATACACCATTAAATCAAAAATAAAATTAAACCTAGCATCTACGAAATAACTGAAGTCTTTTAAATCGCTGCTGTTTGGGAAACATACAAATTTCATTTTTTTTAACATATTAACTATTGTTGTAATACAAAATTTTTGTACGAGCACGATTATGTAAAATTGGTAACTTTATCTTTCAAAATCAACAAATTTAATGAGCTACTCTTGCATGAGTCGTTCAGTTTGGCATGACAAGTTTACTAAAAGCAAAAAAGAAATAATGTTAGGTGCTAACATAAATTCTTTATTGCTTGAAATGTTCCAAATTTCGCACTTTACATTCTGAACTTTCAACTTCGTTAAATTTTGTGTGCAAAGAGGAAGCCCAGAAGCTCTCCTTGTAATAATATTAAGACGATAGAAAGAAATTTATACATTAAGGATTCTAAAAGCTGTTATTATAGTAGAATTTCAGTTAAAATGAATTTACATTTGCACAGAAAAGTGCGATTCAAGCATTAAGCAAAGCTCTGACTTGGACTCCAAAGTATTTTAACATGCAACATTGAAAAGGAATTGAGAGAAAAGTTAAATTGAATGGAATGTAATGTAAGATTATGGTTTTGCTGATTCAACAGAAAATCATTGGGAAAATAATAAATGAAAACTAATGGTAGAAGAAATATTGACGAGAAATGCAAAACAACTCGAAACTGTAGAATTTGCATTAAAAATTTGCAGCTTTTGTCCAGAGACAGATATTGTACAAGGTGAATTATATTGCAATAATACAATCCAAAAGTATTCTATGCCATGTTATTTTCTGCAAGGAGGAACTTTTATAATGACTTCATTGTGAATATTTAACTTCATAAAATGCAATATAAGAAGCAATTTTACTTACTTAAATAAGAACATTGTCTAAGAATCTTATAGAGTGAACAGAGGCAAAATGAAAACTTCAAAAATATGTGAAATCTTATTATTTTTTAATATTTTGTTTAATTTGAGTAAGTGTGAGTCAAAGAAATTTATTAGTGAGTTTCTAAAGGATTTTGTGATTCATGAAAATGTTCTCACGACGATTTCACTCTTCGATTGTCAGTCAAATTCTTTGATAAAAATTGCAAGATACACAGCCTGTCCAATCGTGGGTAGATCTGAACACTATTTGGACTCATTGCTTAATCCTGCAGTCAGGAAAAATGATATTATGAATATTGTGGATCTGGATTGTTCTTCAGCAAGGGAAACACTTTTAAATGTCCAACCTCTTCTGCTAGGACATCCATTGAGATGGCTTCTTCTGGCCGATACCTCCAGTCTCGATGACCACATGCAACTCCTTGAGAAACTCCCGCTGAGACTGGACAGCAATGTTATTCTCGCTGAATTCACCAATTCCTCAACTATCTCACTAAAGCACAGTGAGTTGGAAAAATTTTCACAGATTGAACTAATGGATTTCCCAGCTCACATTTCACTTTTCAACTTTTTCACTTGGTGTAGTTTACAAAATAAACCCGAGCTTACCAATAAATCACGAGGATTACGGAGGATGGGACTTGAAGACGGGAATCACAGACGTTCGTCTCACAAGAGTCTTATCAAGAAAAAGATCAAACTTGCATCACACTCACTTAACAGCGTCCATTGTGTTAACCAATCCAGATACAGTGAATCACCTTGAGGATTACAAGTAAGTTTAACTCCTTAGTTTTTCCCGTGAGCCTAAAATTCTTATTTTTCCGAGTCAAAATAACTTTCAGTAATAATTTACTTAGGAGAAAAATATGCCAAATCTGAGCTTAAATATTATACTAATAATTATGTTCTAATGAATATTTGGAAAAAATATATATATAAAATGCATATTCATACAGAGGTATAATTCTAGTTAGTTTAAATATTAGCATAAACATTAGGGCGTTTCAACTAGGAAAAATTTTTTTTGGCACTATTCTCACGGTGCTGTATTTGATGAGACAAGAAAGTTTTTCTTCTACGACCACATGGTCAGACGCTGTTTAGAGGTGGCTGGACGACCCTCTCTGTAGAACAAATTTCTGATTTTACCGGATTTTACACTACAGAGAGGGTCGTTCAGCCACCTCTAAACAGCGTCTGATCATATGGTCGTAGAAGAAAAACTTTCTTGTCTCATCAAATACAGCACCGTGAGAATAGTGCCAAAAAAAATTTTTCCTATTTGAAACGCCATAATAAACATTTGCATTCGGAATCTGTATACATAATGAAATTTTACACTTAAGCCCTTTAAAGACGAGTGGATCACCGGTTAACCAAAAAAAAAATATCTGTCCATAGAAATAATAATTTTAAATTGAGAAAAAAAATTGCGGATGACTTATGTACTTGTCCTTTAAGGGTGTTTGCTTGAGATAATTCAAAATTGTATTAATAAACTTTACTTATACTTAAACTTTTTATTTACTTTTGAATAACAGATTTAAGCATATCGACACAATCACTAAAGTAAACTACAAGACAACTAATCTATTAATTGACATGCTCAATGCCACAAGGACTTTTATTCATAGAAATAGCTGGGGCTTCCAAAATAAAACAACAGGACAATGGCACGGAATGTTAGGGGATATTCTGGAAGGAAAAGCAGAAATTGGTGGGACATCTCTATTCATAATTCCCGAAAGAGTTTCAATCATTGAGTATCTCACTTTAACAGTCTCGACTCACGGAGCTTTTATCTTTAGACCTCCGCCTTTGTCCTACGTGACAAATATCTTTTACCTGCCCTTCCAAGGATACGTATGGCTTTCTTGCCTTGCTCTTCTTATTCTCTGTACATCAATTTTTTTTCTCACTTGGCAATGGAACCTCAAAATTACTGAAAATAAACAGAAAAATGAGCAGTTGAGGATAAGTGATGCTGTATTAACAGCAGTAGGGGCTGTCACTCAGCAAGGATCTGAAAGGGAACCAAGAATGATGTCAGGAAAGGTGTCCTCATTCTGTTTGTTTGTGGCCATGTTTTTCTTGTATATTTCTTATACAGCGAACATTGTTGCACTTCTTCAGTCTACAACCAATAGTATTTCTACACTAAAGCATCTTCTGGATTCGAACTTAGAATTTGGAGTAGAAGATATTGTCTATAATCGTTATTACTTTCCACGAATGAATGAACCTATTCGGAAAGCAATTTATGAAACTAAAATCGCTCCCCCTGGAAAAAAAGAGAAATTTCTAAGCCCATCTGAAGGTATAGCTAAAGTTCGGCAAGGTCTCTTTGCATTTTATACTGAGGGAACTCGTGGCTACAAATTAATCGAAGAAACTTTTTACGAAAGCGAAAAATGTGGACTCATGGAAATTGAATACCTACAATTTACTGATCCGTGGTTTTCAATCCAGAAGAACTCTCCATACAAAGAAGTCATGAAAGTCAGGTATGGTGGATATGTTATGTAAATATTTATAATTAGAGTAATCGAAATATAATATTCAAAAATTTCAGTCTTTTCAAAATGAAGGAGTTTGGAGTTGAACATCGTGAATCTTCAAAGCTGTACCAGAAAAAACCAGTTTGTTCAGCTAAGGGACAAAATTTTGATAGTGTCCGTCTGATTGATTGTTATATGACAATTACGATAATATTGTCGGGATATGCCATGTCATTTATAATCTTTGTGCTTGAGCACTTGATAAAGAAAAGACCATTTCGTATACCTGAGAGTTTTTGTCTTTTCTAAGTGTCATTAGGCATTTCAATTCAATCGATTTAGTCCAATCAGGTTACTCTTAAATAATTCTGAATTTTATGTCAATATCAAAATTTCCGAAATTATGAAAGAAGTTTTTATGTTAATTACAATCTTCAATAAATTTATGATATAATTTGTTGTTCAAAGGAATTATGTGATGTGAGAATAAATATAGAAACTATTGTAATTAACACATCATGTATAGATAAATAGAAGCGTTAAACTTAAACAACCAAGAAACACATTTGCACATTCATCTTATGAAGTCACTTTGATACCTTTGATAATTCCGAGAACCAGAAAGCAGTTTAAAATTGAATTTCCTTGTGAAATAGTATTATTAGCATAGCTTTCAAATATCTCAGATTATATTACCTTCTCACTAAAATATTCCTATAATCTAGAACATGCAATACTTTCTGAGTACATATTATAATTAATTAGAGGGTTCAATCACAGAATTAACCATATAATCATATATCCTGCAATTGTATAAAAGAAATTTGACTTAATGTTTCTTTGTCAGTGATTAAAGACTAGTCCACAAAGTTAAAATGAAGTGTTTCACTTTATTTCTACTTCATGTTCTCTCTTTGGGATTCTTTAGTCAAATCAACTGCAAGCAAAATAGTTACATATTTGGTTTCCTAAAGGATTTTGTGAGACATGAAAATATCCCAACGGCAATATCTCTATTCAACTGTCAACCCAATCTCCTCACAAAGATTTCAAAAATCAGTGATTTACCAGTTGTGTCAGAACCAAAAGCACTTCTAGACACATTTCTTGATCCTTATGCACGAAAAAACGACATTCTAAACATTTTGGACCTCGACTGTCCTTCAGCTAAAAATATGCTGTCACAAATTCATCCTATGCTTTTTGCACATCCAATTCGCTGGATCTTTTTATCTGAATTCACCAGTACCGAGGATCACCAAAAATTTTTGCAAGGACTTCCTTTCAGATTAGACAGCAACGTTATTTTGGCTGAAATAGTGAATGTCTCAACTTTATTTCTCAAGAACAGTAAGCAAAAAATTTTCAATTTCTAATCCTTTCTTTCGCATTAAAAAAAAATATAGTAAAAATTAACCCCTTCTTGTAATCAATTAGTTTATAAAACCTGCTGGAAATCACCTGCAATTCTCATAAAAAAATCCTCACATTTCACATATATTTTCTCAATCACTACTAGTTTACAGGATTGACTCGGAAATGGAGGTAATTTACGAGGATTATGGCAACTGGAGTTCTCATGGTGGTATTATAGATGCCCGTCCAACGAGAATAACCACCAGAAGACGAATGAATCTCCATGGAAAAGCTTTAAGAGCGTCCCTAGTGGTTACGGATAAAAATTCTGTCAATCACTTAACGGATTATGGGTGAGTTGCAAAAGTTGAGATATATGGGTGGGGTTTTGAAAAGTTAAATTTTCCCGAAGTGGAAATTAATCCCTTTGGAATTTTCAGGGATCGTCACATTGATTCAATTACTAAAGTGAACTACGTGTTGACCAATCATATAATGGATGTCATGAATGCCTCAAAAAGATTTACTTATACATCCAGCTGGGGCATCAAGAACAGAACAAGCAGCAAATGGGATGGAATGGTGGGTGAATTATTAGATGAGAAAGTGGATTTTGGAGGAACACCATTGTTTATGACCACAGATCGAGTGCCACTCATAGAGTATGTCTCCATGACAGTACCCACTTATGGTGCCTTCATATTTCGGTCACCCCCACTCTCCTACGTAACCAACATATTCTATCTACCTTTCCGGGACACCGTGTGGTTGGCATCTTTTGCCCTTGTGGCTCTTGCCACCTTTATATTTTTCTTTAGTTGGCGCATCAACATTCACTGCCGTAAAAATGTCCGTCCCAATGAAATACCCAGATTCAGCGACATCATCATGAATGCAGCTGGTGCTGTAACTCAGCAGGGTGCTCACATGGAGTCTAAGATTGCGTCTGGAAGAGTTTCCTCTTTCTTCCTTTTTCTCTCCATGTTTTTCTTGTACACTGCCTACACGGCAAATATCGTAGCACTTCTACAATCCACAACCACCAGCATCTCAACGCTCAAGGATCTCCTGGACTCCAGCTTAGAATTTGGGGTTGAAGACATCGTCTACAATCGGTATTATTTCAAAATGATGACAGAACCTTTAAGGAAAACCATCTATGACACCAAAATCGCACCACCTGGAAAGAAAGACAAATTCATGAATAAAACAGAAGGTATTGCTAAGATGAGGAAGGGTCTGTTTGCCTTCCACACAGAAGCACGTGCTGGATATAAAATGATTGAGGAGACATTCTATGAGCATGAGAAATGTGGCCTCAATGAGATTGAATATCTACAAGTTACTTATCCATGGTATGCAATAAGGAAATTTTCACCATACAGGGATATCGTCAAAGTACAGTAAGTTGTGCATAATTATTTTAGTAATCTTGAGTCGATGTTGTTTTCTTCAAAATATTGGATCGATTGATATAAAGAACATAACCAATAGCCTTAAGTGTATAAGAACTCCATTGAGTCATGCCCTAGACACACTTACGACTTAAGTGTTCGCCAAAGCTTTGGAAAAAATTTGGAGTTTTTTGATTTGAAAAGAACGAATTCTCTGGCGAACACCGGAAAAGCTGTGACTGCATACAACTCCGCCAGATATAATCCAAAGTATCAGATTATAGACTGTCGTTTCTGTCGGCTTAAGTCGTTAGTGTGACTAGGGCATTAGGCCTTACTAATTTTAACAATTTACTAAGGCCAGCTATGACCTTCGCGTATTCCAAGCTCCCAGAAACTCAAAAATATAACAAAGCCTCTAAAAAAATATATTAAATCGTATTCTGGGTATTTTTTTTTTGGATAATTTGAAGTCAAAAGACGCAGCATAGACTTTTTTAAAACTTCTCTATTTCCTCCTCTTACTAGGCTTCGGAGATTGGATCTCCATACTAAGGAAGGGGGTAGGTGTAGGGAACTTCTTATCAGGTTTCTGGGGAATTACTTGGACAATTACATATAACACTTTTTGGAACGATGTTACCATTTGGACGGTTTTACACAGAATCTCTCTGTGGAGTTTGAGCAGAAAAAATATATCTATAGGGGAAAGTACTCTCCCTTCGAACGTTCCTACCTTCGAATAATGTGAATTTTCTTTTACTTTTCCCAGGAGACTTACACATTTCTATTAAATATTAGTTAGCTTATTATCAATTATTAATAATTATGTGACAATTAAGTAAATTTTCTTAGTAATTATAAAAGAAAATTCACATTATTCGAAGGCATGAACGTTCGAAGGGAGAGTACTTTCCCCTAAATAAATGTAATTTCGTCGCCTATAAGGTATACAAAGGCCACTTCCCCTAAATTGTTGTCACTATGTATAATTTATTTTAAATTGGTATATTACATATATATGAACAGAGGAAGTTCCTCCATAAGCCTGCCTGATACAACAAATTGTGGAATGCGCAATCTCGTGAATAGGACGATACTTTTTAGCTTCCTTACCACATCAGTTAGTTTTCCAAGACAATATAATCCCTGAAATAAAAAAAGCACAACCCACTTATAGTGAATCTCTCAAGCGCTCTGACTATAGACAATGGTGAGGAAGAGCTATATTCAAAATGCAATTTCCTCTTGAAAGTCATCTTGATGGTTAATCGATTGGATTCTCTACTAAAGCACTAAACTCGTCTGCCACTGGAACCCAATTTTAGCATTTCATTGAATAATTTCTCACTCCTATTGCAGACTTTTCAAGTTGAGAGAGCACGGCATTCAATCACGAGAAGTTGACAAAATCTACACAAGGAAGCCCGAATGCTCATCCCAAGGGAAGAACTTCGAGAGTGTACGTCTTATAGACTGTCACGTTATATTGCTTATCATAGCTAGTGGATATGGACTTGCATTGATCATTTTCATATTTGAGATGTTGGTGAAATTTTGTGATTCAAGAGTAACAAAAGCCATTTGTATGTTGTAAACCTTTATTGTTAAATAACTGTTGCTCAAATGTCCTTAAGAAATATAAATTAATGATATGACAACGAAAACTTTGTCATTGAAGCACTCAGAGAGGAAAGGACATTGCAATCATTACGAAGATAATATTCTTGAATATAAATTAATTATTCATAACATGGAATATTCTGGTGTAAGCATACCCATTTATGCTATCGTGAGGTTCTTTGGATTCTTTTCCTCCTCACAGAATAATGTCTTAAGGAACATCCGCACATTATTATTTTTTACCCTTTCGAATTTCTTGTACAAATACAATGCGATTTTCTCTCTGAAATTTTCTATCTTCTCAGGTACATAATAAATTTAATATGCAATTAATAATTTGGTAACACTGAAGAACATTGATATCTTCTTTCCATACTATGCTATGTCAACTTAGAAATGTTTTATTCTAAAAGATGTATTATTCCTGGTATTAAAAATAAAATGAACGAGGTATGGTATCCGATATTCACATAACAAATTAAAAATTGAATTCTTTGGAGGATAAAAAATAAGTATTACATAATTTTTCAACTTCAAATGACCCTTCTATAATTACGTTTGTTTTGAATAGAATACTATGGAAATGAAATCGCCAAAATGAGAAATTATTAATGAAATTTACTGTAAATTTACTTTCCGCACTCTGCAATTTTCTCGTAAATAAAGAATATTATTTAGCGTCACAGATAAACCCTCAATGTTGGCTAAATCAACAAATTTCCAATTTACTTCCAAATACAAACATTGTTGATATTGTTTCAATCCGCTCAGAGAGGTAAGAGTGTATTTGCAAAAATCACCTCATGCAATTTTGTCAATATTTTTCTAGACTTTATCATAGTTTCTCGATCTAACGTATCATTATTTGCAAATGAGAGCAATTTTGCAAATAACCACCCTTTAAACCTGCAGGGATAGTTTTCGGTATAAAAGTCTTGTAAGTCAGGGAAAAAATATAGATACAGTCAAAATGAGGTTGAATGTAGTTTCTTTATTGGTTTTCGTTCTGATTCTATGGATTGGTAGAGTAAAATGTGAAATTTCTGAACGTTTCTTGAAGGATTTTTTGTTAAATGAAAAAATACCTACAACAATTTCATTACTAAATTGTCGCCCAGAATTTTTGGTTAGAATTGCAAAAATTTCTAACCTTTCGATTATAGTGAATCCAAAAGCTTTCCTTGAACCAACGTATAGGACGAATGATATTCTCAATATCGTGGATTTAGATTGTCCTTCAGCGAGAGATATCCTTTTAGAAATTCATCACATCATATTGGCTCATCCAACACGTTGGCTCCTCTTCACAAATCTCAACGGTGCTAATGATCACAAGAAACTCCTTGAAAAAATACCTTTGAGACTTGATAGCAACGTTATCCTTGCTGAAGCAATGAATGCATCCGCAATTTCTATGAAACATGGTAAAAAAATGTATTTTCTGTTACTAATTTACTTTATATTAATCACTTCCGAGTGCAGTTTATAAGATTAAACCCACGTTGGAAGTAATATCTGAGGATTATGGCAACTGGAGTGTTTCCCATGGTATTCATGTTAGTCGTCCCGGTGTAGTATTGTTTAAGAGCCGTATGAATCTCCATAGAAATCCTCTTACAGCATCAATTGTTATTACAAACAATGATACCTTCAATCATCTCACTGATTACAGGTGAATTATCCACTAAGTATTACAATGAAGTATAAAAGATTCAATCAGTTTTGTAAAGTTAAAATTTAATTCACGTAATATTTTTTAATTTTTTTTTAAATAGTTATAAGCCCCTTGATACAAGAAACATAAAAAAAACCTCTTAATTTGAGCTTTTAAGTAGGATTTTCATGAGCAATTTCACCTTTTCAGGAACCGTCACATTGACTCCATCACAAAGGTGAATTATGTATTGACTAATTATCTTTTCGACATCGTGAACGCGACCCGAAGGTTCCGATATCAACCCGTCTGGGGCACTAAGAATAGGAGCAACGGCCACTGGGACGGAATGGTTGGCGATTTATTGGATGATAAGGCAGATTTAGGGGGAACATCATTGTTTATGACCACAGAACGTGTCCCCATTATAGATTACATTTCTATGACAGTCCCTACCCATGCAGCCTTTATCTTCCGTCCACCTCCACTTTCGTATGTCGCAAATATCTTTTACCTGCCATATCAAGACTTGGTCTGGATTTCAGCAATGATTCTCGTAGTGGTTTGTACCTTAGTCTGTTTCTTTGTATGGAAAACTAGTGTTAAAATGCAAGAAGATTATCGCCCTGACGACATCCCAAGGTTGAGCGATGTTGTCATGAATTCAATGGGAGCTATAACACAACAAGGGCAACATATGGACATTGACATTCTACCAGGTAGAATAGCTTCCTTCTTTATGTTTCTGGCTATGTTCTTTTTGTACACATCATATACAGCCAATATCGTTGCACTTCTTCAATCCACAACAAGTAGTATTTCTACTCTCAAGGATCTTCTGGAATCTAACCTAAACTTTGGAGTTGAGGATATTGTTTATAATCGCTATTATTTTAAAACTGCTACTGAACCCATCAGGAAAGCCGTATATGAGACTAAAATTGCACCACCGAACAAGAAGGACCGGTTCATGGAGAAGAGCCTGGGGGTTGCAAAGATGCGAGAGGGTCTCTTTGCCTTTCATGCCGAGGTTTCGACAGCATACAAATTGGTCGAGGAAACTTTTTATGAGCATGAAAAGTGTGGTTTAATGGAAATTGAATTTATCCAAGTAACTGATCCCTGGTATGCCATACAGAAATTTTCACCGTATAAGGAAATTTTAAAAGTAAGGTGAGTCCATACTTTACTATAGAGAATTTTGATTCATACTTAAACATTCTTTAGAAAAAAGGGCAAATAAGAACTGAAAAACGATACAAGATTTTTTTTTTATTTCCCAGTTATACTTATTTTCATAAATAAAAGGGACAGATAATCCTAACCGGCTTATGTAGGAGAGATTCTTAATGTGAGCTAACTCACACGACGTCATTCAGTTATCTTGAATCAAATTCGTGAAACTATACAATTTTTTTTATTTAAACCAAAATATCAAGGATTTGGATGGACTGACAGAAAAGTGATATATAGGTGAAATGTAGACTAGAATGTTCTCTATAATTATGCCATAGTACTTGATCTCATCGATTGATCAGAAGCCGATATAATCGAGATTGTTTGTTTTTGAACTCGTTCTTTCGCCCAGAGCGCCCCAAGTGTTCATTTGATGAACTTCAACTATATCAAAGAATTGTTGTATTTTGTGAGACTTTCCATTTAAAACCCTATTTTAAGTGTCTTATTGGAGTAGAAGCAGTCAAATTGGCATCTGATTTACTTAAGTGTGAAAAAGTAAATTTTTACACACTCAAACGGCAAAATCGGAGAGACAGCGCAGTCTGAGCGGAAAATGATGTATGGACGAAATATAGAGACAAATGTCCTCTACAATTATGTTGAAGTAATCATCAAAATCGGTTCAGCGACAGTCGAGATAATTGAGGTTATGTGATATTGAAATTGATTTTTCGATTGTGGCGCCCTATTGGGGTTATTCCTACGAAGTTCTAATGTTCTAAAAAAATGTAGCATTTAGTGAGATCTTTCGTTTAAGCTCTCACTCCTCAAAATCGGTCAAATAGAATCGGAGATATGATTTTTTGAATTTCGTGAAATTTGACCCCTCATATCTCCGGTTCTATTATAACCACAGCGCACTTACGCCACTTTTTGGAAATCTCATAGCCTAAACTAAAAAAACTCTAAAATTTGATTAACTTGCACAATGCCGTTTTTGAGAAAAATGACTTTGAATTTTGATGTATTTTGACGGTATCGCAGCGCCACCTGTGGTGACTTTTTGAACTTATATCTGAAAGTTCTCATCGAGACAAAACCAAAAACCCAAAATTTGGGTCAAAATGTTAATTAGAACCGGAGATAGAGGCCAGTCAATATTCGAACTTTGACCCCTTATAGCTCGGGTCAGGGGTTATGGATCGACTTAGGTATTTTTTTTTGTTTGATAGGTATAATGTGCGGCTACAACATACTAAAATTTCAGCATGATGCACAAGGGAATTTTTGAGTTAATTAACTTAGAAAATTGAAAATTTTTCTTTTTAATAATACCGCCCCTAGCAGTAGTTTTATGAACTTCCGATGTTAGAAGAAGAAGTGGTATTTCACAGGAGCTTTCCAAAATGTCCTCACTTTTTAAATTCTGACAATTAGAACGGGAGTTATGGCAATTTTAAGAATTTTTTTTTGTACCCTTATAGTTAGCTCGGGTCAGGGGGGTTTGCGGACTTCAGTTTGGTATTGATCGAAAGCTCCAAGACCCGGTTATAACATACTACAATTTGAGCCCGATCGATGCCATAGGGGCGAAGCTATTGAGAAAGCAATAAAAGGGAGGGTATTCAAAATGGCGGAAGGAGGGGTGGGGGGTAGGGGGTCAATGCACCAAGTTGCAATTTTCATACGATATATAACCTTTTCCGAAAACCGCAAGTCCATATCTCTTTTAGTTTAGGAGCTATTAAGCTCCAAAGAGCGGCCGGACGGACGGACGGACGGACGGACGGACGGACGAACGGGAACGGTTTTTAGCTATCTATTCGTGATCAAGAAGTGGCAAACACATTCTGGCAAAGTTTGGGACCGATCGGAGGACATGAGATTTTGTTAGGATTATAGTAGGTGAGATTGCTAAGAATCTCACCTAATATATAGCAAAATTTTATTCCATTAAAGGTACTAAGGGTTTACGTGAGTTAAAATACTGGAAAACTTCTGATTTTCTCGATTTTTTTTTGCAATATAATAAAATTTTATTTTAGTTCAAATTCTTAATCATATAAGTATTCCTAAAAAAATCGAAAAACAAAAGGTATAGATACCTAAACAGAATAAAACTGGTATTTGTATTCATCTAATTTATCTCATATTTGCCAGATAGAAGATTCTCATTTCCAAGTTTCAAACTCACTTTGACTTTTCGCTTTTGCAGCCTATTCAAGATGCGAGAACACGGTATACAGGAACGTGAAGTAGGAAAAATATACTCAAAGAAACCCGAATGCACGTCTAAAGGGCAAAATTTTGGCAGTGTTCGTCTTATCGATTGCTATGTCATTATCATGATAATACTGACTGGTTACGGATTGTCGATTTTAGTATTTCTGCTGGAAAAGTTATTCAACATTCGTCAATGTGGAATTTCCACAACAATTTGTACACTCTAATGAAAATGTCCACAAGTTTGTGCTCTCTAAAACTTTAAATTTAGCGATATGAGGCTTTGAGATGCAATTCAATAAACCTTTCAATAAATATTTCCACACTAAATTTCAGCAAATATTAGTGAAAATTGTTCAAAATGTTGAGTGAGTTGATTGGATTAATTTCTATCTGGTTTTATTCAGAGCATATCATGAAGCTTTTTTTCACTAGAGTCGCTAGAGGTTTTAAACAGAATGTTCCAGGCAAAAAAAGTTCACGCAAATTTGTTTATCAAAATAAATGACATTTCACATGCAGAAATAGTATGAATTCTCTCGGAATATAGAACAAATTTGCAATGAGGGATATGAAAAGGGTAGTTTGGGAGATTGTTTGTGACACGAGAATGACTAATGAGAATGTAATTTATGCAATTGCAAATAAAACACAAATATCGAAAATGTATCTGTGTGAAATAATTGTTTTAATCTGTGTGAGGAGTGTGGGAAGGAACATTTACAAAATGATGAATTGTTTGTCCAATTCGTTTTTCATCACGTTCATTTTTTTCTTCTCAGACATTGTCAGAGTTAAATTCTTTAGCTAGAACTCATTCATCAATCCAAAACCACCCACAATACATTTTTCGTTGTGTTAAACAAAATTATATTCGACAAGATGCCTTATCCGTAACTTAAATGCCATTTATAATTATTTTAATAATTGATATCCATTTGTATATACAAAATGCTACGACTTCAGGGAATAAAATTAAGAAGGCATTTACAAAAATGGGGGTCTCGTGGTATAATTGGTAAAAAGGGCGGTGAAATCTCTGGGTAGACTATCAGCCTGCATTTAAACGAGGGTATTTAAAAAATGCACCCCACTGTGCTATGCACCGGCGAGTCTTGGAAAATCTCCCCTTGAGGTTTGTGTCTGAATAAAATCTCTCAGTTAGCTGTTATAATACTCCCATTTGTGTCTCGACTAAAATAGAAAGTCTAGCAGACTTTCTATTTTATTCCGAAACGTTTCAAAATTGCTTTGAGGTACGTGGTAATTTAATAGAAACCAAAGGGTTACCAAGTAAATATTAATGGATGATGAAAAGTGCGATATTTTATGCGTCAAAAGGTAGGCAATTGTCACTCAGAGAAAGCTCAGTGCGATATTTTGTGCGCCTGAGAGTAGGCAAAATGACACGGTCAGAAAGCTCAGTGAGACATTTTTATTTCGAAAGAACAGTTTCGAATCAAAAGTCCCCCCTATAAATGCCGCCTCACAGTTATGAAGTTCTTCACGGGTCAAATTTGTAAATTTTCTGAAATTTTTAAACCACTCAGCGCAGCCACAAGCTTATCTATTTTTTTTAGTCGGAAGCTGTTATATCAGATCCAGCTATAACGTACTAAAATTTAAGACAGATCCATGGTATAGGGGTTGAGTTATTGAGACAATAAAATTTGGAGATATTCCAAAATGGCGGAAGGAAGTAAGTAGGTAAAATGGGTCTTTTAACATCATCTGAAATCGCGCACTGGATAGTTGACCTTTGTCGAAAACCAATTGTCGATATTTCCGTTCCTTTTCTCCAGAAACGTTTAAATTATACTGCGTAGAAAAGGTCGGGCGGACGGTCGGAAAAATCGATTTTTAGCAGATATCACATTTATGATCTTGCTTGAAGTGTTAAAACGTAATAAAATTGATTTCATTCTGACTAAGGTGAATTTGACTTCAGACCCCAAAAGCTGAGATTGTAAGGAATCTTCAATCATAAAGCCATGATCAGAGCTACGAGGGCAATCCTAGAAGTCCCTGACCTCAGGTATAGATGGCACTTGTGGAATATTCTTAATTAATTTTTATTAAATTATTTTAATTTATTTATTAAATTTCCAAAGAAGTGTCGTATACTTTTCCCTAACCCTGGCCAGATTAGAAGCTATATTCGAAAATAAATTGATCAAAATATATCTCCGATAATCAATTAAATTCAATCATTTACAGCTTCGTTTATTTTTATTGACAATTCATCGTCATTCAATCCAGCTCAAACTTTGAACACCGAGAAAAAAAGAGGGTGCGATTAACTTTTTTCCTCATAACTTTAACACTTTTTAGGTGTAAAAATATATCAACATTTTTTAATGTTAATTTTACACCTTTTTAAGGGTAAAATTAACATGAAAAAGGGTAACTTTAACCCCCAATACACCTAAAGAGGGTAATATTTACACCGATTTTGGGTCAATAATGCAGGGTAAAATTAACATTTCCGGAATGTTATTTTAACCTTTATGGATTTCTCTCAGTGAAGGAACAGAATTTTACTCAATTTTTTGATTTAGCCTAGCTCGTGCAATACTATGCTTCAGTACTTTGTTTTTGAAAAGTCCTCGCAATCGTCTTCAGAGAATCTGGTATTAGCTGCCTCGACGATGTCTAGGAAACATTCGAGAATTTTTTAGATTCTCAAAAAGATTTTTTAGGGTCGCTTTTGTAAAACCCTATCCAGGAGTATCGTTACAGGAATTGTCAGTCAAACATTTTGTCCATCAACTTGTAGGCAATTCTAATAGAATCTTTTATCCCGACTCCTCAAATATTCTTCATGGCATGCACAAACTTAGCGCGATACGTCACATCCTACATTTTTTTTTAATTCCTCGAACTCGACTGAAGTTTTCTGAGGAAAGGCTTCCAAGTCATCCAACGAAATATGTTTTTCACTAACGCTTCCTGTCGCTAACATTTGTAGAATTTGGTCCACCTTGACGGAATTTTTATTACCAATCTTATGAACTTTCTCTGAATTGTGCTGAGTAGAATTCTTACTCAATTTGGCCAATTTTCAGACCATTAAAAAGAACATTAGTATGGGTTAGAAAACAATTTAATAAAAATAATAAAGGCCATAATAATAATTTCCATCGATAGTGGTCAAAATTGGTCAAATATGTGATTTGTCGTTCATTTATTGCATTTCTAGATTCAGTTCCTTAAAATTGCCTGACATATTTTCAGCTTTGTTGCTTTTCGCTCCTGAGACATCTTTTCAGTATAAGGCCATCTAACTGTATTTTTGTGTACGGAAAATTATAATGTTTATATTACTTTAGTTCACTTTAGTATATCTTGCGAAATTCCCATCAGCATGAGATATTCTAAAAGGTGTGATTAGAAGAAATCAAATCTAATAGACATTTGATAAAAGATAAAGAAGATCGAAGGGAGAGCAATCAATCATGTAAGTATTATGTATTAATAGAAAGAGAAGGGATTAAAATAGACATTGAAAGAAGCAACAAGTCTTCTTCATTTTCCAAATTCTGATTTTCTTGCTCGTAAAACATAATTTTATGGAGAGTTCGCCAGATGTTTCAAGCCACTATCTCTAACCGTTTGGCCTCGAGGCCTGATGGCGGCCAGAGAGACCAAAAATGTAACATCATTTCTTGAAAATCGGCTAAAACACGAAGATATTTTGAGAAAAATGGTCTCTAGGGAATGAGAGGTAAAAATTTTGAAAGGTAAAACAATCGAGAGGATCAGCAATTGAATTACTTGCATTTGCTTTGATACTCTATTTTACTCCGACAAATCGTTGCGGAGCGTTTTGCACGTCGACCCAGCTATATATCGCTATCTCGGTAGAGTTCGATATAACATAAAAAAATACATATATGATTTGAAATATTTTATAATATATGAGTGATTGTATCTTTGCGTAGAAATAAAAGTATAATTAGAACTTTATTGATAGGACAAAAAAGTCTCTTTCTGACATTTTCTATCTTTCTTATCCGATAAAATCTCGTCTCGAACTTTACTCTCAGAAAAAAATACGATTACTTTAGTTAGATGTTATGGAAACATTTTCAAACTATTAGTGCTCAAATCTCCAAAGAGTAACTCTCAAGAAGCTAAGCATCGACAATGGTAACAGTAATAACTCCCTGGGGTGTATAAATGGGTGAATGAAGATAAAAAAACACGTGAAAATACTTACCAAGTTTGAGAAAGTTTATGTTTTGAAAGACAATATATGATACTTTAATTCGAAATGGAAACGTGAATGGAATTGATTTGGTGCTTTGGAGGTCCAAGAAGAGAAACACACACCCTTTGCATCGTAAATTGGATATTACTCGCTGTAAGTCGAATATATAAAGTTTGAAAACTTTGTTACCCTACAATAAATTCCATTGCCATTGAGGGCTTGCTTGTGATAAGATGAATATACAATTCAACCTTGACAAAATAATTATTTTACGCTCATGTATGTTTAAATTATACCTTGTATTATAAGTCATTCCAAACCACCTGTGTCTGTGAAATTGTAAGAAAATTAATGGAATAAGAAGTCTAGTAACACTAAAACATGCGAAAGTGCCTTAAAAACTCACGCCCATTGAGGTGATAATCTAATAAAAATATTCGCTAAAATAATATTACCAGTCAATGATCTTTGATCTGTTTGTAAAATATAATTATCTATCAGAATATATTACAAAAGATATGTTGGAAATGTCCAATCAATTATTCCTGGTAAAATGGAAAAACCATAAGCGACAACTTGAAGGAATTTTCCCCTACGTAAAGAAAAATTCACATCACGTTTTGCACCCCCATAGTCGGGTAGCCTTTTTTGTGTCTTCATTTTCTCCTCGGATGTTAAATTGTGAAGCTTTTTTCTCTGGATGTGGGATGTGAATCGTCGTCCGCCCACTGAATTACTCCTTTACGTACCACACAATCGGGACAAAACCTATTAGTTCTCATCCACAGTATGACAGAATCCTTTCTTTTCATAGTATACCTGGTTATCACACTCGCTCATTAAAATTTTAATGTGATTTTTTTTAATTGTCGCTAATGAGCTTTCAAGAATTTATATTTTAATGTGGTTATCTTAAATGGCTAGGGTAGTGAATTATTCACGACAAATCCCCGTAGTATATTAGCTTGGATATCATTTCCACACTAAATCCCTATACTTCAGGAGGGCAACCCGTATGCATTTGAGTGACAACACTGAGAGAAATCCGAAAATGTTAAAACAACATTCCGGAAATGTTAATTTTACCCTGCAGTATTTATACGAAATCGGTGTAAATATTATGCTTTTTAGGTGTATTAGGGGTTAAAGTTACCCTTTTTCATGTTATTTTTACCTTAAAAAGGTGTAAAATTAACATTAAAAAATGTTGATATATTTTTACACCTAAAAAGTGTTAAAGTTCTGAGGAAAAGAAGTTAATCGCACCCTCGTTTTTTTCTCAGTGAAGGTACTCTATGCATTAGAAAGGATAAAGCAGGAGAAAGGAGGTAAATGCCCCTTAATATTAGAAAATGATTGAACAGACTTCTGTTTGCTTGGTACGTCATCCCAAGAAATTTTGTGTTTGTGCACAGAGAGCGACAATCAGAACAAATTATTTCCAACCCAACCCACAAATTTAACCCAAATAGAGACAGGAAAAAATTCCTGCCTCCACCTGCCTCTCTATCTAGGCGAATGCTCTACCAACTGAGCTAAGAGGACACTAATATTAATACTAGAGGTATGATTTTCGGCTATTAAAGGTTTCATACAATAGCCGTGTGAAGCCTTACCAAACAAACCCATCCCCTTGTTCCTCTATGATTCTACAGTTCATGTTGAATCAGCTTAGAATTCGCCAGTCGTGAAAGAATTAACCAGGCGTGTCGCATTGGAGCTTATTGGAAGCCGAACAGCAGAACTTTTTCTGTAAGTAAGGGATGAAACCTAAAGATCACCCCTTAGATTCTGATGATTTTGAAGATGCTTCAATGTTTGTTGCTAGCAAAAGAGAATGCTCTACCTAGAGAACGTATTTCTCAACTAAATGGTATCTTGTTTGGGCTCCTTGAAAAGGTTTTGGAATTCTTGATAAGCCTGAACCTATATTCAAAAAACGAAAACTCTGTAATATCTTTGCACTCGTGAACACTACTCCTTTCCACATAAATTGATCCAAAAAACGACTTCAAATAGAGTTAAAAGATGTGAAAATTTATTATTTATTTTATTTTGATGTACCGTGCTGTTTCGCCATTTTGTACATAATTCAGTTTACATATTTTTATTTTGTTTACAATGTATCTGAGAAATATGTCCATTCAAACGCTTCAATCATTTTTACTGGGCAGAACTCGAACTCACAACTGTGACAGTCGAATGTCACACCTGAATGTGAAAGTACTTCTGAGGTATAGTGTCTGAGTCAGTGTAGAAATAGTGTAAAAATAATAATATCAAAGGGCTTCCTTTTTAGTTTGGGCCGTTTGGGCTACCTTTTCTGTAGCTAAATATTATCTTACGTCCTTTTTCCTCGCAAGAAACAGAATCTCCCAGTTGCCTTTTTTAAAGCAGTTTCCATATTCGCCTGCAAATTATTTTTGTTATTTTTTACTCTGCAACCTCTGGAGCTGATTTAAAATACTATTAAATGCCAATGTTCGATAAGTTCGAAGTGTCAAATACTGAAGATTTACCAGTTTAGTTGCTTTTACAATTTGAAACATCGAACCTTTGAGATTTACTCGAAGTTTCAGATGAACTAAGAGAAAAGAAGACCACGAAGGATATACAAACTGTACATCCAAGAACACTCACTCACGTTTTTTTTTTGTGAGTTTGAAATACTGATGAGAAAATCTAAAAATTCCAACAAACTGGATCCAATTTCAAATTACCCTATCGTACCTCAAGTCCCTAAAAACACTTTAGAAAAAAACTTATTTTCGTTTTAGTATACATAACATTGTTCAAAAAATCATCATAAAATTTTCATACATCATCATGATGAATTGTTCATTTACCTGAAATAGAGTGTCAGTGTTAAATGAAAAAACGCACAGACATTTTTCTCTCAAGCTGTTAGCAAGAAGCTTAAGACGGAAGCTTTATCATGAGATACACAATCACACGTGCAAAGCAGCAAAAGGAGAATATTTTCTCAGATTATTGAGAAGGAATTTCACGACAGTGAGGATACGAGAATGGCAATAATTTATTTTAAATTAGACAATCCCAGCTAAGTGTGAAAGTGTTTGGGGAAAGCAACACCATTTCGCAGAATCCTCCATACGTGGAAAATACTTCCGGCCATGATTTATTCTGACAAATTTCACGTGAGATGGCAATTTATTCATCTACTTCTGCAACATATTGCTCAACCACCTTCCAACTGTTATTAAAATTTAGTCTTTCCCTTCCCCAGTGAAATTTTCTCACATACAAATACAAAATACACCTTTCGATCCTTCAAATATTCTTACAGTTTCACGCATGAATGTGTAGGGTAAGTGTGCCAAATTCGGCCAGCTTGCAATTTCGGCCACCTTTTTTGTTCTTCGAATTTCCATGAACTTTTAGATTTTACGTACTCTAGAGATTATACAATCAAAAGAATAACAAAAAATGTAGCTTCGACAAACGAGATGACGTGAAAAAGTCATTTAAATAATTCTCGAAGGGCAAGGAACTATGAGAATGGAGGTGGCCGAAATAGGGCACCAAAGCTATGTCTATATTTTTATTCATTTTAAAATGTATTAAGAATGATTTTAGAGTAAATAAAAACGGTAAATTCTTTACGAGGTTCCCAGCAACACTCTTACAAAAGAAAGAATAAAAATAAATCAATTTGTAGGGGAATGTTGGCATGGTTCGCACAGAGTGAACCTTCAAACAACGCAAATTTTTTCTTTGTTTGCAAAGAGTTAGTTCGTCATTTCTTATCCATAATCACAGAGAAAAAAAATACCCTAGAATCAATACTTTTTTGGGATACTTTTGGTATTAAAAGGGCTCCAATACCTCGTGGTATTAAATTCTAGGGTATTTTGGGATTAAATTCAAGAAAATCTCTGTCATTGATTTAATACCATAAAATCATTAAATTTCAATCGCAATGAGTATTGATTCTATCCCATTTTGGTATTGATTCTATCCCATTTTGGTATTGATTCTATCCCATTTTGGTATTGATTCTATCCCACTCTGGTATTGATTTTTATCCCACTCTGGGATTGATTCTATCCCATTCTGGTATTAATTTTAATCCCATTTTGGTATCGATTCTATCCCATTCTGGGATTGATTCTATCCCACTCTGGGATTGATTCTATCCCATTCTGGTATTGATTTTAATCCCATTTTGGGATTGATTCTATCCCATTTTGGGATTGATTCTATCCCACTCTGGGATTGATTCTATCCCACTCTGGGATTGATTCTATCCCATTTTGGGATTGATTCTATCCCATTATGGGATTGATTTTAGGGTATTTAGGTATTGATTAAAAAAATATTCCTTGGAATCAATACCTCGTTAGTATTGATTTTAGGGTATTGTGGTATTAATTTTATCCCATCTTGGTATTGATTTTAGGGTGTTTTTATCCCATTTTCCGTATTGATTTCAGGATATTTTTATCCCAATTTTCGTATTGATTTTAGGGTATTTTAATCCTATTTTTTGTATTGATTTTCATCCCCCTTCGGTATTGATTTTGGAGTATTATTGATTTTTTATCCCATTTTGGTATTAATTCCATTCCAATGTAGTATTGATTTTCGCAAAGTCCAACCAAGAATCCATTTTTTTGCATCGGCCGAGATTCGATCTCACAACTTTGCAGCAAATCTTCACTTGAGAGTCGACGCCTTAGCCAGTTGCGCCACGGGACTGCTTGAATTTCCTTTATTACAGCACAATGAGTTTCTAATTTCATCCCATTGTGGGATTAATTTCATATAATTTCAGTATTGACTTTAGGGTACTCCAGTATTGATTCTATTCCACTCTGGGATTAATTTAATCCCATTTTGGGATTGATTCTATCCCACTCTGGGATTGATTCTATTTTTGGGATTGATTCTATCCCATTTTGGTATTTTCTATCCCAATCTGGGATTGATTCTATCGCAAATTGATTCTATCCACTCTGGGATTGATTCTATCCATTGTGGGATTGATTCTATCACTCTGGCCGAGATTCTATCTCACATTTTGGGAGATTGATTCTATCCCCTCTAGCCAATTCTATCGCCACTCTGGGATAATTCTATCCCATTTTGGTATTGATTCATCACACTCTGGGATTGATTCTATCCCACTCTGGGATTGATTCTATCCCATTCTGGGATTGATTTATCCCACTCTGGGATTGATTCTATCCCACTATTAATTTATCCCACTCTGGGATTGATTCTATCCCACTCTGGGATTGATTTTATCCCACTCTGGGATCAATTCTATCCCACTTTGGGATTGATTCTATCCCACTCTGGGATTAATTCTATCCAATGTAGTATTGATTTTCATTCTGGGATTGATTCTATCCTACTTTGGGATTGATTCTATCCCATTTTGGGATTGATTCTATCCCACTCTGGGATTGATTCTATCCCACTCTGGGATTAATTCTATCCCACTCTGGGATTGATTCTATCCCACTCTGGGATCAATTCTATCCCATTCTGGGATTGATTCTATCCCACTCTGGGATTGATTCTATCCCACTCTGGGATTGATTCTATCCCACTCTGGGATTGATTCTATCCCACTCTGGGATTGATTCTATCCCATTTTGGTATTGATTTTATCCCACTCTGGGATTGATTCTATCCCACTCTGGGATTGATACTATCCCACTCTGGGATTGATTCTATCCCACTCTGGGATTGATACTATCCCACTCTGGGATCAATTCTATCCCATTTTGGTATTGATTTTATCCCATTCTGGGATTAATTCTATCCCACTCTGGGATTAATTCTATCCCACTCTGGGATTGATTCTATCCCACTCTGGGATCAATTCTATCCCATTCTGGGATTGATTCTATCCCACTCTGGGATTAATTCTATCCCACTCTGGGATTAATTCTATCCCACTCTGGGATTGAATCTATCCCACTCTGGGATTGATTCTATCCCATTTTGGGATTGATTCTATACCATTTTGGGATTGATTTTATGCCACTCTGAGATTGATTCTATTCCACTCTGGGATTGATTCTATCCCATCGGGAATGAGAATGATACCTTAATAATATAAAACTGATAGCATAGTATCGTAGAATATATACTTCAGTGGGATAAAATCAATACCCTATAGTCCTTTTGGAATCGGTTTGGGAAGGAGGATGGTAATGACGTGTCTTGTGCGAGTGTTCTGTATTTAAAGTGAAATCTGAGTGTATGCTGTCTTTTGCCTTGTTATTAGTGCAAAAGGACTGCAGTGGATACAGTGTACACACCAAAATAACAAAATTGGGTAGTCAATACCAAAATGGGATAGAATCAATCCCAAAATGGGATAGAATCAATCCCAAAATGGGATAGAATCAATCCCAGAGTGGGATAGAATCAATCCCAGAGTGGGATAGAATCAATCCCAGAGTGGGATAGAATCAATCCCAGAATGGGATAGAATCAATCCCAAAATGTGATAGAATCAATCCCAGAGTGGGATAGAATCAATCCCAGATTGGGATAGAATCAATCCCAGAGTGGGATAGAATTAATCCCAGAGTAGGATAGAATCAATCCCAGAGTGGGATAGAATCAATCCCAGAGTGGGATAGAATCAATCCCAGAGTGGGATAGAATCAATCCCAAAATGGGATAGAATCAATCCCAGAGTGGGATAAAATCAATCCCAGAATGGGATAGAAACAATCCCAGAGTGGGATAGAATTAATCCCAGAGTGGGATAGAATCAATCCCAGAGTGGGATAGAATCAATCCCAGAGTGGGATAGAATCAATCCCAGAGTGGGATAAAATCAATCCCAGAGTGGGATAGAATTAATCCCAGAGTAGGATAGAATCAATCCCAGAGTGGGATAGAATCAATCCCAGAGTGGGATAGAATCAATCCCAGAGTGGGATAGAATCAATCCCAGAGTGGGATAGAATCAATCCCAATCCCAGAGTGGGATAGGATAGAATCAATCCCAGAGTGGGATAGAATCAATCCCAGAGTGGGATAGAATCAATCCCAGAGTGGGATAGAATCAATCCAGAATGGGATAGAATCAATCCCAAAATGGTGGGATAGAATCAATCCCAAAATGGGATAGAATGGGATAGAATCAATCCCAGAGTGGGATAGAATTAATCCCAGAGTAGGATAAAATCAATCCCAGAGTGGGATAGAATCAATCCCAGAGTGGGATAGAATCAATCCCAAAATGGGATAGAATCAATCCCAGAATGGGATAGAATCAATCCCAGAATGGGATAGAATCAATCCCAGAGTGGGATAGAATTAATCCCAGAGTGGGATAGAATCAATCCCAGAGTGGGATAGAATCAAACCCAGAATGGGATAGAATCAATCCCAGAGTGGGATAGAATTAATCCCAGAGTGGGATAGAATCAATCCCAGAGTGGGATAGAATCAAACCCAGAATGGGATAGAATCAATCCCAGAGTGGGATAGAATCAATCCCAAAATGGGATAGAATCAATCCCAGAGTGGGATAGAATCAATACCAAAATGGGATAGAATCAATACCAAAATAGGATAGAATCAATACCAGAATGGGATAGAATTAATACTGTTTCCTAATAAATAACGACTTTCAAAAATCAATGCTGCAATGGGATTAAATTAATCCCACGAATTCTAAAATTCAATCTCAAATTGAGATAGAAACAATACCATTTCCTCCTCAAAAAATTAATTTCATAAATTTAATACCAATATGTCCTAAAAGTAATCCCAATATTTCTTAACTTTGTTCTAGAAATTAAAATCAATCCCAATATGCACCTATTTTCAAGAAAATTTGGGATAATTTTGGTATTGAAATGGTGGGATTAAAATCAATACCATGGGTATTGAATCTGGATACTTGAAAAATTTTCTCTGTGATGATAGATAATTATTAAGCTCATGAAACGAGATAAGAAATGGTAAGTCAGCTCTTTGCAAACAAAGAGAAAATTCGCATCGTTTGAAGGTTCACTCTGTGCGAACCATGCCTACATTCCCCAATTTAAAATATTACATTTCAAACTTGAGATCTTGACGCTTGCATGCAACTATTCCGAAATTTGGCACAATTACCCTAAATGTATTTGTAAAAATTTAGCACCTAAAATATCAAAGAACACGTCAAACAGAAATATAATTTTTAATAAATTTTGAATCTCTAAAGAGCGCATTTTTCAATTGAAATTGGTCGTGCTTAGGCTGATTGGGAAGGTTTTGATTTTTTATGTAAAATCTAGACTGATTTCAATCGGTTCTAAACTGAAATGAAACTATTCTGAACCGATAAGTAACTTTTGTTCCCAAAAGAATTGTATTACTCTTAAAAAAATTTTGGCAATCTCGTGAATGATTTAAAAATCGGTTTAAGGTGTTCCCGTAATTATTTTTATTTATTATTAATCGTATCGGAATATTTGTTACAATGTAATCCTGTTATGTTATATTGTTGTTGATCCCGTGTTGAAAGAACCTGTGGATGCTTCTTCCATGCCCCCGGAGTTTTTGGGCAGAGGCGGTGCATTATTAAGTTAGGGTAAAATGGTACAATTTGGACAGGGCTTTTTTTCTTGATAAATTTAGTACTTCATTTTTATTTGTATATTTTAATGCTTTATTTTCATAATTTGGTTCCTTGTGCTTAAAAAAAATTTAGTACTGTATTTATCAAGAAAAAATCCCTGTACAACTTGTACCGGCGAATTGTCCAACTTGTAGCACTATGTCCAACTTGTATCACTTTACCCTATATCACAGTGAAATTGTCTTTTTCTAACGTTCAGTTATTTCCACCGGGCGGGACCTGAACTCACAACTGTGAGAGTGGAGACAGAGATCTCATCCGCCGAAGACCTAACGGTTCTGCCTATTGCGCTACTGAAGTGTATATTTTGGTATATGTATAATACATACTTAAAACTTAAAGTGATTAAATACATATTTTTGTAAAAAATATATTATAAAATGGTGGACTAATGAAAGTTCACTGGAACTCTTCGTCACAGTATTCTCTAATTGTGAGACATCTGCACCTCGTTGTTCAAATTTAACAAAAAGTAACTTAAAAGAAATTCAATTCTCATAAGTGTATTTGAAATTTAAACAAAGAAAATCTAAAAAAAAATCGTGAAATTAAGATTTTCTTTCTTAAAACAATTATTTTTAATACAAAATTTTGACTTTAACATGCTGTAGAAAATAGAAAAATATGTTTATAACAAATCTTTAATTCGAATAAAAGAAAATTTAATTACAATGAGAATAAGCTTGCATTTATTAAAATCGGTCAATAAATTTTTTAGCATTCTTTCCCACCAATTACACAAAATTGTGAAAACAAAATGGAGAAAACACACTTCAAAGTTTTGGATGTTCGCTCGAGCGTTTGCAAATCAGCTCTGCGCTTCTTTGCTTTCATTTTGCATCTTCACTTTACATGTTGCATTTTACATGCTTTCATTACATCTTCGAAAATACCAAAATGGCTTCTAAAACTTTATCTATCTAAGTGATAAAAATAAGATTTCTTTTGACCTTATAATTAGGTTTAAAGTACTTTTGGGGTATAGCATTCTAAGTCACAAGTTCGAGCATTTTGCAAAGCCTGAGAGACGCTTTGCCACCGCTTTTTAACCCTTTAAGGACGATTGGAACACCAGTGTCCCATAAAGAAAATAATTTTTCCTGACTACTTAAAGTTATTTTTTTCTTATGTCTGTACGTAATTGTAAAGTAGAAGGCTGAAGGAATCTAGAATATTTTTTGCAAGTCTCGAGCTGTTTGCTATGATGTAAATATTTAAGCTCAAAAATGGCGAATTTTTAAATTCTCAAATTCATAATTGATTTTATTTATTTTTTATACTTTCAATTTTTTTTAAGCAAAAACCTTTTGGCAATATAAACTACAATACTCATACGTAATATTAGGTGAGATTCTTAACAATCTCACCCACTATAATCCTAACAAAATCTCATGTCCTCCGATTGGCCCCAAACTTTGCCAGAATGTGTTTTGACACTTCCTGATCACGAATATATGGATGGCTAAAAACCGTTCCCGTCCGTCCGTCCGTCCGGTCGCTCTTTGGAGCTTAATAGCTCCTAAACTAAAAGAGATATCGACTTGCGGTTTTCGGCAAAGATTATATATCGTATGAAAATTGCAACTTGGTGCATTGACCCCCCACCCCCAACCCCTCCTTCCGCCATTTTGAAGACCTTCCCTTTTTTTGTTTTCTCAATAGCTCCGCCCTTATGGCATCGATCGGGCTCAAATTTTAGAATGTTATAGCTGGGCCTTAGGGCTTTCCATCAATACCAAACTTAAGGTCCCCCGACCCCCCTAAGGGTCCAAAAAAAAATTCTTAAAATGGCCATAACTCCGGTTCTAATTGTCAGAATTTAAAAAATGGGGGCTTTTTGGAAAGCTCTCGTGAAATGTCACTTCCCCTTCTAACATAGCAAGTTCGTAAAACTACCGCTAGGGGCGCTATTATTAAAAAGAAAATTTTTAAATCTTAAAAGTTAAATAACTCAAAAATTCCTTATGCAATCGGGCTGAAATTTTAGTATGTTGTAGCCGTTGATTATACCTATCAAACAAATAAAACCTTAAGTCGATCTAAAACCCCTGACCCGAGCTATAAGGGGTCAAAGTTCGAATATTGACGGGCCTCTATCTCCGGTTCTAATTAACATAGCGACATAAATTTTACTTTTTTGGTTTCGTCTCGATGAGCACTTTCAGATGGAAGTTCAAAAAGTCACCACAGGTGGCGCTGCGATAGCGTCAAAATTCATCGAAATTCAAAATCATTTTTCTCAAAAATTCCTTTGTGCAAGTTAATGAAATTTTAGTATGTTGTAGCCTAGTCTAGGACATTTCCAAAATGGTGCGTAAGTGCGCTGTGGTTTCAATAGAACCGGAGATATGAGGGGTCAAAGTTCACGAAATGCAAAAAATCATATCTCCGGTTCTATGTGACCGATTTTGATGAATGAGAGCTTAAACGAAAGATCTCACCAAATGCTACAACTTTCTAGAATATTTGAACTTCGTGGGACCAACACCAGGGGCGCCACAGTCGAAAAACCAATTTCAATATCACATAACCTCAATTATCTCGACTGTCGCTGAACCGATTTTGATGATTACTTCGACACAATTGTAGAGGACATTTGTCTCTACATTTCGTCCATACATCATTTTCCGATCAGACTACGCTATCACTCCGATTTTGCCGTTTAAGTGTGAAAAAATTGATTTCTCCCATAATAACGCTTTGAATTGAAATCACTCAGATGCCAATTTGACTGCCTCTACTCCACCAAGACACTTAAAATAGGGTTTTAAATGGAAAGTCCCACAAAAGACAACAATTCTTTGATATAGTTGAAGTTCAACAAATGACTACTTGGGGCACTCTGGATGAAAAAGCAAGTTAAGAAACAAAAAACCTCGCTTATCTTAGCTTATGAGTAATCGATGAGATCATGTTCTATAGGAAAATTATAGAGTACATTCTGGTCTACATTTCACCCATATATCACTTTTGTGCCAGTTCATCCAAATCCTTGATATTTTGGTTTAAATACAAAATTTGTATAATTTCACGAATTTGATTCAAGATAACTGAATGGCGTCTCCCAACTTCAGCTCTAAATCCTATTTGCATGCACTCCGAGTTAGCTCACGTTAAGAATCTCACCCACATAAGCCGGTTAGGATTATCTGTCCCTTTTTTATTAAAGCGAAAAATGTTATTCATTGGTTTTGTCAGAAAAATTACTTAAATTTTTGGGCTATTTTTGTCCCTATCGTTCATAGAAGCACAAAATACACCGAATCAGACTCTGTTGGACTTTCCAAGGTTAGATGCAAGACTTATCATTGATTATGTTTCTCAGTTTAATTTTCATTGTTGATTTTCAGTCCGTAAAAAGTGTCTCGTCGTTAAAGGGTTAAGCATAAGATTCTTAAAATTTTGCTGAATATCTTTATAAATAATGCAATAATTAGTGTATTACCCAAATGCAGCTTTCTGATAAATTATAAGTCAATCATTCAAAATATCTTCTTTAGCATGTATGGTAGTTTTATTGGAGTATTAATTTACAATTTTATCCACTTTTTTTTAATAACACCAACAATGACACATGCAACAGTGTCCTTTTGTGTAACAAGTTGTTGGCACTGTCCCAGGATGAGTAACTTTTACACGCGATTTTCCAATAACAAACAACCATGCATGTTTTTTCCTGCAGAAGGAAAACTTTTTAGATATTATTATTATATGAAAAGTTTTGTGAAAGGGTTTCTGGGGAAGCGAGGAGTATTTTTGAACCAACTGAATTGATAAAATTTCTAAATTTATTTACTCAAGTCTGACATTTTGATAGCACAATACGATCTATACTCTAATAATAAATTTATATCTGAATCAAACTGAGATACGTTTCTATTAAATATTCACAAACTTTTCAAATAGAGTGTTGAGCTCATCATTCTCTCTGTCAAGAGATTGAGGTAAAAAAATATAGTCAACCTTTTAATTAAAGTCCATCCCAACTGTTGAATTACCGGATGAGATGCAATATTCCGCCCCATACAGTTGATTCGATTGAAGTGGTTTGTGCATTTGTTGGTTTCATGTCTTGCAATCTATGTGATTTATGTTTTCGGGTGGGAAGCATGAGGTAATGTTTTGCATTGTTAGTAAAAGGGATAGAGACATTGGCGTGAGAAGAGTGAGGCACACGAATGAACAGATGTAATCAAATTTACACCCTCTCTACGGGTTGGTGACACAATTTCATGTTCATCACAGCGAAAACACTCAACAATGCTCCCACTAGCATAATTTTCCATTTGTACTCCAAAACACGAAGTACACCATAATCGGCCCCAAGGTCCATCCCACAATCGCACCACATTCCCCGTGTGGAGAGTTTCTTTTAAATGCAACTGGAGAAAACCACAGGTATTTCCGGTACTTATTCACATCTCAATTTCCCCATCTACATGACAAATTTCACATTTACTAGAATATGCATTACATTCAACTTTATCAATTGAACACCCGAGCATTTTCCTAGTACAACATCAGTTGAATATTCCATTAGAAAATCATCAATAAAACAACAACAATTTATGTAACAAACTGGTCAGATATACTTTGTAACCTTTAGAGAATTCCTATAGAACAAGACTCCTTTTTAGTTCTAAATTTGAACTTAATGCGAGTTTTTTTTTATAAAAAGGGGTTGGAAAGCATCTCAGCATTGCAAAATATTCTATCTCATTTTATATATAATTCTATACCCCAAAAGTACACCAAGTAAACTAGGATGGTAAAATTTACACATAGAGATCTTAGAAGAAAACATCTTTTTACTGTCACAGTTTCATATTATGACTTTTAGTAGGTAATCACCGCAACCATAAAGTAATAATTATAATAATAACAAATGAGACTTAAAAAAACATAAAATGAAGTAACGATTTTTTTTCAACACTTCTTATTTTCTCACAAAAAATTGCCGAAAGAAAACTTTTTACCAATCAGAAACTCAGCTAAAATGGCTTACACGAGCTTTCTGAAAGGTATTGTTCATTTAGTCACCCTTTTTAAGTTAAAAAAAAACACTATTTTTGCCTTTACAGCACGAAAAACATTTAAGAAGGATCCCAACCAACTCTAAAGCATTGAGCCTGAAAAGGGTTTGACGAATATCACATCTGCTCCTAATGTTTTCCCGTCTTTAGTCCTAAAATGAGCATAGCAATTGCGACAATCAAGACTCCGTTAAATATTAATTTTCTTCTTATCTCGTATCACGTGACTTTCGACGTCTTGCCGCAATCGCAAACTGAAGGAGAAAGGGGTAAGTGTAAAAATTCACCATCCTCCTCCAATGTCATCTGGTTGAGCAATGGTAAAATGTATCGATTTGTTGGTTTATCTCAGTATTTTGTGGACTTCGCTTGGGTAGGATGTTATTTTAGGATTTTGTAGGATGAAGAAAAAAAATGGATTATTTGCTAGAAAATTATACTGAAGTAAATAGACAGAATCCCCTCAAGATTTATATCTGACTGAAACTCATCCCTTTCAGACTCAATATTATATCGAGTGAATCCAAACAAGTAGCATTTTGAGCATTTTGCAGATGCGTTACGAATGTTGAAAAAGCCAGAGATTCTAGTTCAATTCCCTCGCATCCCTTAGTCTTGAAGTGAGTTCGTATCTCCGTTCGCATATCCATAAATAAAATTCCCAAATCTGTAAATGGTTCTAGACTATAAATCATACGTCAATTTCTGAGTCCCCAGTGTGAATATTATTTTTTTTTTTGGTGTTGTGACATGGGGAATGAAAAGCTCACCAATCGTTCATTGTTGGGTTAACCATGGGTAAACAGAATTTTTTCCCTCAACCCATACAACATGACAAGGCTGTTTGCAGATACTTTTTTTTGGGTCTCCATATCCCTTAGAAAACGCTCTAACACAAAATTCAACACTGGGAAATTTTTGTGTGTAAAGCTCAAAAATTTTGCAGTTCTTCGAAATTGATAACTCTTTGGTGGGAATAATTCATCACAATCGATTTTATTTCTGTGGATATTGTTCAATAATTAAATATTAACTATTAAATCTGGCAGAGCTGTAATTTGTGGTTTTATTGTTATATAAATGAAATTGTGTGAAAATGAGGTGGAAATCGACCTAGGTTTAGAAAATGATCGAACTCGTGATTTAGAATGCGTCCTATAAATATTTTCGTTTTATTTGTCAAAAACAAACTGTTCATAACCTTAAGCAATTAGAACATTTTTTATTGCCATGTTACTTTTCAGTGCACTTGTAGAACTCAAAAGATAGCCCAAAAAAGCTTAAAAATAAAACCATTTATTAAACAAAAAAATTATTCTTCAGTAGAATTATACACGTAACGAAATTCAGATAGTTTCAACCTGTGAAGTGGGTGGTGTATAAATCCGATCAGCCTAAATTTTGTTTGTATTAGGACTATATAAGAACAGGTGGCAGCCAAAATTCCGAAAGCAAAAATCCCGAATGTAAAAGGGACAAAATTATATGGAGGAAAATGTTCAGAATAATTTCCCAACACAGAAGATTTCCCTTTGCCTTCAGCAAGCACGGATGCAATCGTGGGAGTAGCTATGACACTTTTAAAATTTCGGGATTTTGGTTTTCGGGATTTTGGTTTTCAGGATTTTGGCCTATTCGGAATTTTGACTTTCGGGATTTTGACCGGGACCCATAAGAACAACTTCTGTGGTAGTCAATTGCGCTCATAACCATTCATTAATACACGAGAACCATTTTAATTACAGTTGGATAAGATTTCTACGAGATTCAAATAGGTTCACATTCTTTTTTATCAAAACTCTATGAAAAACTAAAAATATCAATATTTCAATTTTTCTTAGTTGTTGATGTGTCTTCGTTTGTGGAATCTTTTGGCATCTAAACCACATTAAAATATTAAAAGGAGTTTCAACATTTTCGTTCTTCCTCTATCATTACAAGTTAGTGTCCTTTATAATAAGATATTGAGACTCCAACAATTGGATTTTCCTTTATTTTTGATAAACGCTGTACTGCAGAGGTGTGCAAGAAACCGTTGAAACCGAATTTACGTCAAAAGAAACATGTACGTCTATGGTCAAAACGCTACTATAACAAACTTATTTTGACTTATTTTGAGTACAAGGCAATCTGCAGGGAACGCAGAGCCTGATGCGGCACTTAGGATACCACCAGGATCTCACAGTCGATTTTTGGAACTTTGTAGTCGTTAAGAGCTTCAAATACTTAGGACCACGATTGGCTCTAATAATAATGTGAAGATCGAGGTCAATGAGCGAATTGAAGCTGGGAATAGGTAGGCTGTCATCGGAGATCATAATATCTAACACCATAGTGAAACCCGTGAGATCCATATTTATGGTTTATTTAAAGGTAGTACCGATGATCCAGGCCGAAGAACAATCACTACTGATCTTTGAGAGACAAATGCTAGGACGTATCTATAGCCCAGTGAGGAAAACAGTTAGTGGAGAGTACCGTAACCGGACGAACCATAAGGTGGAACTCCTTTATGAGGAGCCAGGTATTATGGACAACATCACAGCACGCCAAATCAGCTGGCTAGGGATGCCATCTGAAAACACGTTACAGTCACCTAGTAAGTAAATAAGTAATTAGGATTGTGACTAGTTCTATTCATCAAGCACATATATGTATATGTAATAATGGCAATTGATTTTTCTGACTAAAGCGCCCATAAACAAATTGCAAGGGGGAGATATTAGGGTCGGAAGTGGTGTACAACTAAAAATGAATTGCTTGGAAGTCTTTGGAAGTGGGAGTACTAGAATATAAAGTCTTTTCGGTCTAATTCCGTATTTTTCAAACTGCATTACTTTTAGTTGAGATTTTTAATTCTGGCGGCAGTATAAAATTTGAAAATGTTTGTTGAAATTTTCAAATTCGGCTTGGAGCAAATATGGTAAGTGTGCCGAATTTCGGCACAGTTGCATGCAAGCGCTAAAGTCTCCAGTTTGAAATGGAATATTTTTAATACAAATTGTTTTTTTGTTACTTTTTTATAAGGAGTGTTGCTTGGAACCTTGTTGACAGTTTATCATCTTTATTTTCTCTAAAATTTTTTTATAGATTTTAAAATGAATAAAAATATAGGCATAGCATTGGCGGCCTATTCTGGTCATCTTCATTCTCATAGTTCCTTGGCCTTCTGGAATTCTTCCAATGTTTTTTCAGATCATCTTGTTCGCCGAAACGACATTTTTTGTTATTTTTGCATTGTATAATCTCTGGTCCTAGTGTATGCAAAAACAAAAATTCATGGATATTCGGGAAACAAAATATGTGGCCGAAATTGCAAGCTGGCCGGAATTTTGCACACTTGTCTTACGCTTAATTTTATTATAGTTTAATTTGTGTCGTAATTTTTCCGAGGAAAATATTCAGTTGAATAATAATTTTCCTAAATTTTTACAAGAATTTCAAATTCATGTAGTGGCTCGCAAATAATTACATAGCTATTGCAGTTGACTTTAAATCAATTTGATATTTTTTTTTCTAATTTATCGTATTCGTGGAACTTTTTCGCGAATGTCGTTAAGAAGGATCCCATAGGTTAACTCCACCATTTTTTGTTTACCTTTTTGCATTATACTGGAAAGGTTTTAGTGTATTTACCAACCCTATCGATACATGGGTGCCACATTCTTTCACTGAAAGAAATAAGGGGAACTTTGTGAATGTGGTCATTTTTCTCCTGATATGTTGCGATAAAAAATCTTTTCTGGATCGATTGGCGACAGGTGATGAGGAATTGATCTAATGCAACAATAGCGAAAAATGTCTTGGAAAAATAGCCAAACTTGCTGCAAAAGTTGATTAACAATAATATAAAAAAAATCTTTCCCAAGAGTACAAAATGTTTGAATTTTAAAGGCTTTTGAAAGTAGGGAGAGAATCAAGCTTAATAAACGGTGAAGATACGTGTGAAATGCTGAATTACTTGTTGCACTCGTACTTTTAAACTCTTTCAGGCTTTCCAGCACAGTTTCAATAATTATTACAAATGACAATACATTTTTTTGTAATTCTATTTTCCAAAAGTAGCTTCACTGGTTTCTTATGAAAGTTTAAAATATGTTTAGCCCTTCGTAAAACGCAGATAATATTAAAATATTGAAAGTATGCAAGAATATCTGGCGCTAGAAATTCAAAATATTAGCAAAATGTTAAAAAATATGTGTAAAAATAAATTTCTTGAGATTCTTTAAGAATATTTCTTATTAGATTTTTCATCAGATTAAATAAATTACTGATTTCTAAGTATGAGATGTGCATGAAGTGTAGGAAGTACTGGAAGTATTGCAACATTTTTGAGAGTGTTGCAAAGTTTTGGAAGTGCGAAGACCTCTTCCATACAATTTATGGAAGTGTCTGGAAGTGGTGTACACATTTTCACCCAAATATCTCCCCCTTGACAAATTGCAAATGTTCTAGAAAGTTGTATTTTTGTGAGATCTTTCATTTTCGACCTTTATCACTAGATTGGGTCAAATTAAACCTGGGACTTCCGTGTGCTCAATTTCGTGAAATTTGATAACTTACATCCCTTAATCCTATATTGAAACCACAGGAAACCCACATCACTTTTTGGATACAACTCAGCATAAACTACTACTTTAATCAACTTGCACAACACGGATTTAAGGAAAAATTAGTTTGAATCAGCGGTGATGTCTTTTATTTTTACTGCTCGTAATCCATCGAGAGAGCAGTTATATAGTCCCTCAACTAATTAACATTATTTTCTTCGTAAAACTTTTTCTGTTTGTCTATCTGACAATGACTGTGACTATGTTTCTAGACGTCATCAGATCTCGAGGCCAAGCGGTGTGAGATAGCAACTTAGAACCTTCGGTAGACTGCCCCCTCCCCTCCCCAAAAGTAATGACATTTGACTGAAATCGTACCCGTTTACAATATAAATAAGCCCTTTAACCATACAGAGTTTTATAAATATATTATTATATATAAAACCACTAAATATTTATTTCTCACATCAAAACTCCCTAAATTGAATGGAAACCGGTAAGAGCCTAAATTCATTTCACCATCCATTGAAAGATTAAATTTTCATGTTAGGATGAGTGCTCTTGAGAAACATTTTCCACCAAACGTTATATGAACAAGTTGACTTGATACATTTACAAAATGCTTTGATCATGTTAACATTACCTTTCTAACAGCTACTCAAACATTTTCACTTACCATGTCCCCACAAATTGTGGTTGCGTTGTCTTTTTGATTTATTTTCACTTTGGCAAACAGAACAGCATTGTAACGAATGTAACACTATTCTCAGTGGTGAGGACTCCCATCCAGAAATGGGCGGAAATTTAGTGTGGGGTTTAGTTTGGCTAGTGAGATATCTATTTGTGTGCTTGAATTTTCCATTTCACATAAAATTCCATCATTGTGGGGTAATTTATGAAAATAAGGGTGTCACTTCGTCGTCTGGTAGCGGCAGAGTGGTAGAGAAACACGTTCTCAAACAGTGTCGGTTCCATGGTTATTCTCATGAGATTGCTCAGGGCTTGAAAATTTCCATATCTCTCATGCACATGGCGAGTGCTGAAAGAGCGTCTTGATTTTCAAATACAATTTTCCATTTCTATTCCCACAATCAATTGACGGAGTGTGTTAGAAAACAGAAAAGGAAGAGGTTGGAGAACTCGTCATGTGGGTGCAACTATACAAAAAAAGGTAAAGTAAAATGTTATTTAAAATACTCCAATGGGTGAGCTTCTGAGTGAAACTCATTCATTTTAATTTAAATGATAAGTTGAAAGAAATTAAATTTTGGTGTCTACACACTAGAAGCAATTTTCGTCAAAAATTGCCTTTTTAAAAAAAAAAAAATCTGACGTGTATGCCTATAAGGATAGGGGAAATTTTCTTTAAAAAAGGCATTTTTTTTAAAAAATTCTAATAGTGTGTAGAGGCCAAAGTCAAATGAGATATAAACATCCTTATGGGCGAATAGGCGGTAGCATTCCATGGTTTGCGAAGAGCTTGAAATTGTGATTGGGTTGGTGTACCTCAAAAGTACTTTAGCATGATGCGAAATACGCGAATCGCATCATTGGTTTTAAGTTTATTAAGTTTATTATTATTATTTTAATATTAAGTTCTTTATTGTTCTCATTCAAAAGGCAAAGCGTTGTATTCAATAGTTTGACGTTTTCTTAAAGTTTTTTCCACTTGTGCGTAAAATCTTCTAAGATTTACTTACTGATAACCGATTTAAACCGATTTATGAATCAATCAAAAGACCAACTAAAATAGCAATTGAATTTAAAATAAGAATATAGTTATTGGTTCGTAACTGGTTCATTGTCTATATTTATAACCGATAAGATACAGTTCAAACTTGTCAGAAATTCAAGACTTTTCAACACGCCCAAACTTTACTTTTCAACCTCCTTCAAACTTGTATGATCTATTTTATTTTTCTAGTATGTATTTTCGTTAACGAAGGAGTCTCAAGAAACCTTTTATGTAAATTTTATTTAGACAAGTGGAGTATTACTTTTCGTGAAGCTTAAATATGTGAAGTAGAATAATTAAAATTTCACTTATGTAACAAAATTCTGGATTAGGTATTCCAATGAACTTCTAGTGCTTCACTGAAGATTTATGGAAACTAAAGAGTAAGGGTATTATAGCCATGCTACTAATTTTCAAGTGTGGCAATCCACCTACACGTAGATTCGGAGGATTTAGAAGCTATATATTTATTGAGCTATTTTTATCAAATAGCTCTCTTGGCATTTGAACTTTTTGCAGTGTAAGACCATAAATTTCACCAATTTTGTGCATTTTTTCCATCAATAATCCTCAACAGTTAATTCACCAAACTGTACAATACGGACCTGTAAAAAATATGATTCATTTTCAACGGAAGTTATTGGTGGCTAAAGAATTCAGAACGAAAAGTATATTATATCTTCATTTATTTATATTGAAAATCATTGTTGGAAGATTAAAAACTCATTTATATTGTCGACGAGAGAAAATTTTTAAATTACCTTAAAGTCATTTAAAATAATGAGCATTTATCATTATTATTGTTAATTTATCCACAAAATTATGTATTAATTCAATAATCTAGTCATTATAATGCAATTTGATAGTGGCATTTCAATTATTTTAATTAAAATTTCACATTTGGTCCACATACCAAACATTACGAGTTGGAAAGTTCACAGAAATAACATTTCCATGACAGAGACAAAACAGCAGAACAAAATTAATGAAATGTAGGTCAAGAAGTCTTTGCTAAGATCTTTTAAATTTATAAATTAAATTAAATATTTTTTTGTGTTGCGATTTATTTTTATTTATTTCTGATTTTGGATTTTCTGGTGAATGTTACTGAGCCAGGAGGACCTAAAGCATTTGTAACACCAGTCTAAAATCTATCAAAAAAGGGTTTCATATGTATTGTTAGTTAATCAAATAACAATTGACCGGCAATGTTTTTTTTTAACTGATACGCCATGACTAAAAATAGAAACATATGTAAATCAACATTATGTCACTGACTTTACTCTCCTTCTCCCCAAGAGTTAAAAAAAAGCTTATAACACGATTGAAAGCTGGTTGGAGTCAATCAAAATTTACTATACATCAGGAAATTGAAAATACTCTCCGAAATTTCAATGGAATCGGCAAAAGGGGCAACGGGGGCAACATTCATATACACGCAAGTAGTAAATTACATTTCATACATCTACCTCATGCATACGAGGTTGGAATTTGGTTTTGCTTTTAGGATATCATCTAAAGAATTTAATGTTTTTCATTGCTCGAACTCTTTGTCATAGGGTTATTGAGATGCTTGACACGCTTTTATGTTTTCACTTTGAGGCAGTTATGGTCCAAGAAGAAAAGAAAAAAAAAATTATGGTTAAGTTTTGTCTGCTCACATCCCGGTATATAGTCATTCGAGGAGAGTTGGAACAGTGCAGTGGGAGAGATGGACCACTTCGCCTCCTGCCTACACCCTATGCACGATCTTCACCTCATTTGGTCTATTTGTGCCCTTCAACATTCTAATGAAAACCCCCAAGTTACAGCTTTCGCATATTTCTAAAGGAAACTGGGTTTTAAGATGATGCAATTTGGATAGACAAGACAATTTTGTGAAAAAATCGTATAACAATGTAGCCCCACAGCTCAAAGTGCCCCACACCTCCATCTAACCGTTTTATAAGGTCAAAGGTTAAGAATTATTCTTTGAATTTCATGTTTCTCAAACAATGGGGTATTTGGGCTCAGCGCAAAGGTTTTTAAAAATCTGAAGCAATATTAAACATTTGTGACCCATGATGGAGCAATAAGCAACTTTTATCCAAAATTCAATTGTATGACTCCTAAGCTGTTCTGAGCGTTCTTTTAAGTGACTTATAAATCTGTTTAAAACGATTTTTTACTGGTAAATTTCAAATTAAATTACGCAGCGGAAAAAACTTTGATAAATCCTCATGAACTTATGAACACTACATTTTTCCTAATGAATTGAACCTCTAAAGAAATTTAGTAATAATAAAATTCTAGTAAAAATAATATTTCAGAAAGCTGGATCGATTTGCCACCTCTCTCTCGAAATAGAAATGAAAGAGCTGTGATTGGAAAAAAATCCTGATGCTATTCCATGATCTCAGGATTTTGATTGCGTTCGTTACTTGCATTTCGGAGCAAATTTGAGAATTTGTTCAGAATATTCATAAATTTGCAACCACTTCATAATTTTGAACGAAGTGTTCATGGCCACTTTTACAAGATGTTTTAGTCCCATCACGTCCTTTTATTGGATAGAGCTTTGAGAACTTAAAATGTTTACAAACTTTAGTCAATCGGAGAACGCAATGGGATTAAAATGCGTTACATGTGGATAGGATATGTGGATAGTGGATTCAATTTTTGAAATATACCTGGGGGTTTATTGAACTTTCAGGACTGGTATTCTAATATGTGGAACTCAGAGGCAAAATGACACATATCCTATGCTTTAGCCATAGGATATGTGTTATTTTGCCTTTGAGTTCCACATATATCGCAATGAAAATAATATATAAGAATTTGGTTTACCTTTTATTTCATATTCGTTAACAGTCTTGACAAACAGTCTTAGTATGAACAACAGGAGTGCTCTAATAGGCATCTGCGTATTAGAGAAATTTAAGACCATAATTTGACTATACACAAGCGTAGGCAATTCGTTTCAATATGGACGAAATTGCTCTAGTATGTAGAGGCTATAATACGGAATTGATTTGGCTATGAACGATCTTAGTTGCCTCTTGGGTAAAAACGTAAGTATATCCAGCTCCTCGATGGATAAAAAATCCTTTTCCAATAGTATTTATATTTCTTGAAAGACAACTCCCTTATTGCCTTATTCATTAGAGAAATTTATGTACATAATTTGACAAATTTTTTTTGTACACAAGTGTAAACAATTTTCTTCAATATGCACAAAAAATTTCTTTAGTAATATGATGAGGCCATTAGTTGCTTCACTAAATATTTAAATACTCCAGAAAATAAGCTTTCAAGCTTTGAATTATGAAAGTTTCGTACCATTCATTTCTTTTAATTCCCTTGATAAGCATGAACTAATTAATTTGAGTAAAAATTACTATTGTAATGAAATAAATAATAACAGTAAAAGTAGGGGGAGGTGGGGCTACATTGAGCTGTGGGGCTAGATTGTTATACGACTTTTTTGCATATTTCTAAATGAAACTGGTCCTTGCAATTATTTTATTTAGATGCAGAATTATTTTGTCTATCCAATTTACATCATGTTAAAACCCAGTTTCATTTAGAAATATGCGAAAAAATCGTATAACAATGTAGCCCCACAGCTCAATGTAGCCCCACCTTCCCCTATTGTGCAATTTTTGGGCAAGAGTCAATAAAAAGTTTTTCATTGTAGGGTAGAGTAAGTACTTTTCGCCACCTTAAGGTTTGACACTCTTATAATTCTTACACTTTTTGTCGAAATAAAATGAAATTTTGTGTACAAGTGCTTTGAAGCATTGTCTCCCTATTGAACCAGGAGACTTTCCGGGAACTTTTGAGTATCTGGTTGAAAAAGTACATTTCCTTCAACAATGCATGTTTCAGTACTTTTCGCCACCTTGTAAACACTTTTTCGCCACTTGTTTTCAAGTGATTTTTAAGAAACAGCAGCTTTCGAAAACTCCCAAAAGTACACGGCATAGTACTTTTCTTATTTAACACCGCTATTAGACAATTAATTATTAGAGTATTTCGAATGATTTTTTGTACATTTTTTATTTGCGACAAAAATCAATTGAAAATTACGCCTGTTTCAACTAAATTCCGCGAGGTGCGCTACTTGTAAAATGCTTGGAAAAATGAGTGGCGAAAAGTACTTACACATCCGAAAAAAGTAAGCCCTATTTCACCACATCCGTATTTCTTTATTTTTTTTGGAAAACATTATTAAAAAATGATACTAGAACAAAGCTTAGTTAATAACGGATTGATTTTCAGTGAAAAAATATCGAATACTGTACTGAAAAACATAAAATAATGCAAGACAATTTGTCCGAGCGTTGACAAGTTTATTAAGAACTCTATATTTTTTTGGTGACTGTTCACCTTGTCGTCAATTTCTTTAATTAACTTGCAAATAATCTAGTCGGTGGAGCATCTGATATGGTTTTCTGATTCATTTGGCTACAAGTCACGAAATAACACTCATTTCCTAGTTCCACGAACTCATAATTTTCTTAAAATGTGATTTTAATTTAGGTGGCGAAGAAGTACTGACTCTACCCTACTTTCAAGTATTTTAGCTTCTAATTAATAATGAGATATATTTTTGTATAGATTTAAATAAGGTTTTTACTGACCAATTTTTATTATTATTATTAATTTTTTATTTTTTATTTCTCATTTGATTCTTTTTATGTGTCACTAAATCGAAATATTGTTAGCTACATATATTGAATTAAATTCGTCGAATTCAAACTTTAATATTCATATACTAAGACCTGTGTAGACTGTGGACCTACGTAGTTGTGAGCAAATTAGGTCAGTTATTTTACAGATTTCATTTTCAAAACCACATCGATTTAGTGCGGTATCGATTTCATCAGCAAAACACTTGTTGGTTTCTGGGATTTTATACATCCTCAAAGTATAACAGAGTTGATACTAAAGTGAGATGTATTTTAAGAAATTTTACTTTATTATCAACTGTATTAAGTTGGATATATTAAATTATTAGTCGAGACATAAAAATTTTTACAGATGCTTTGGCCATCTTGTCTCTTTTATAGGAAGTGCTAAACATCGAGTTTAGTAAAAGTGTACGTTTGTTCCTAATATTTAAAACGCTTTCCATAATGTTCCAGTCCATGTATTTTTCACTCAATTTTAGTTTTAAGGTTGTAATTCATATGAGAGGCTGACATCTGCGATTTTCCCATGTCTGCATAATTTATTATTGCCGTTAGTAAAATAGAATACGTATTGTGTATGTATAATACATATATATATATATATATATATATATATATATATATATATATATATATCGTTGGTTGCATTGACTAATATCGTATCTGCGTTTCTTTTGTGTCAGCATTTCATGCAAAACTTGACGTTTGTATCCTCATTTGCACCAAATGTAGATATAAACCAAATGCAGTTAGGACATTGAACGATGGAACCGACGATATATCTAGAATTCAGCATTATGATGGAAAAAAAAACTGTCCCATTATCATTTTTTAGTTATCATTTCACAATATTTTTTAAACCCTTTAGGGCACTTGTTAAATGTGTACTTTTCATCGTTAGAGAGATGTTATTTGTACAATGAGTAATGGATCATAATTATAATTAAAGTGTTTTGACATGGAATAATATTTTGTCTATCTGCCAAATTGGAAGTTAAAATTTGTGAAATGTCACGACCGCTGTAACAACCCCCTTAATGAAATGCAATTGTGTGCGATCCAATTATGCTACGAATATGTGCAATGCAGAATGCACTTATGTTTAAAAGTTGTTATTTTAAAATTTTTCTTTTGGAATTGGATAGCAATTTTTGTAAATCCTTTGGACCTTCGCATACAACTTTTGTGATTTATTGTAATTAAAATTAATAAGAATAATAATAAGATTAAAAATAATAATTAAGAATAATAAAAATAATAATAATAATTCAAATTATTAAGAATAATAATAATTGTTGCTTTTTGTCCCTTCCTCACACAACGATCACCATGTTTTAAACAATTAAATTTCTATAAAAATCTTGGCATATACGATCTGCGATCCAGTGGTTTCTGCTGTTTATACCTGATGGGATCGGTCGTAGTGAATCCGTCGGCAACTGAGCATTATAATTGAGGAGTATATATTAAGATTTTAATTTAAAAACCTTTTTCACTTTATGCAATAAAATACTCTAAAATGACAGTTCAAATAAGTCCTGGTGAAATCATTACCGAAATCAATAATTCTATCTTATTTTTTCCTTATCATTTATATAGTCATTTATATCATTTCCTAATATCTATTCCTATCCTAATATCCATTTATATCATTAGTTTCCTTATCATTTATATCATTTCCTTTGTAGTATATAGGGCAGTATTTTGCTAAAAATGTTCATTAAGTGTAGCAAGTAGAGAAGTATTTAACAAAGGAAAAATTAAGAAATTATGAACCATTTTAACTGCTCGAACTCCAGGAGAGTCCTTCGACATCTATCACCAGAAAAATCGACATATTGAATTATTTAAGGTCAAAGGTCAACCACCCTGGAGGGTCTAATTTTCAACGGATTTGATTAAATTTGGACTTTTTCGAAAGGTCTCTAATTCTGAATTGGACTGCATCGGTCACAATCGGTTATGGATCGGGAAAGTAACGGTAATAGCTTAATTTTATAAATACTGTTTGTCGCACTTTTTCAGTCTTTTGACCCATATAAAATTCAAACGGTAAGAGATATCAACTTCCGGTCTTCGATGACCCCTCCTAAAAATGACCTTATCTCGAACGCAAACTCTTTAGTTTTCCCCCTCCCTCTTCATGCGTTCCCCATCCCCCAAAAATAGGCCAAAAATGAGGTTTTTCTAACTTTGCAAAAAAATGGCCCTGACGATTTCGTTCATTTTTGGAAATGTTTTGGAGGTAGTCCCGCTGAACATTTCGTCCTTAGACACCTATCACCGGACAAAACGCCATCTTGAATTGTCCAAGTTCAAAAGCATAATTTGCACCCGATTTGGTCAATTTATTAATTAGAAGGTTAATAATTTTTTGAAACCCTCTTCTTGAATAATTTTAAACTTCAAGCTGGTTTTGAGATGATTTATAGACAAATTTAATTCGAAAATAATTTTCTATAGATCAGAAAACTTGCGAAGAGGAATATAAGGCAGATCTCCTTCTCGGGAGTTCGAGGTGCTCACAAAGCCTCGGACGCTTTGCCAACCCTTAATCTTACAAAATGGCATTTTCTTACCAATATTGATGAACTACTGATAAACTTGAATTTTTTACTAACTAAGGGGTCAATTCCCAATAAAATGTGTTATGTGTTATGGTAATATGTGTTATTATAACACTTAACACATGTTAAGCTCATAACACATCCGAGCAATTCCCAATAAATGATTTTGGAGAATTTTATGGCGTGTTATGATAACACATGGAGACTTGTTGACTGCGCCATCTAATGTAGAGCATTTCCCGCATTCAGCGCCATCCATTGTACGTTTTGGCCTCTGACAGCCCCAATTGCAAATTATTTTTATGTTTATATTTTCCAAAATATGGTAATTTTTAATTAAAAGAGACTTGTTTAGGAGCGAGATGCATTATTATTTGTCTCAAGATGCTTTATTTTGCACTGGGGATGAATTGGTGTGGCATTTTGTTGCCCAATTATTAGAAAATCCGCAAACAAAAAATATACATAGCCAACGGAAAAGCAGTATAGTAGTGTGAGAGAAAAATGGACAGATAAGCCTAGATCAGCTTGTTGTTGATGAGACTTTTGACATGAGCAAACTCGATTGCATGCTAATTTGATTTGCAGCTGATGCTGGGATATATCATACGTTGATATTGGTATAAAATTTCTGAAATACTTTCAAATTTTGTGCTTAAATAAAAAATCTAGGACTTGAATGAATATTGTCAAACATTTTCGGACAATAAAATATAGAAAAAAATCTTTAATTAATAAATCTGCATATTTCACGAAAATATGAAATATTTTTGAAAATAAAAAAAAACCAAATATTAACAATAATTTTTAAAAACGAAAAATAGACATCATTTCAAAAATGAAACGAAACGATATATTTGAATAACTAAAAATAGTTGCCTGGGACAAAAAAGTGGAAATTTTGGGGGTAAAAAATGTGACTTATTATTAAGTAATAGAAAAAAAACATATTCATCAATAATCGTGAGTTATAATTATCCTTTTTCGTATTATTTCAACAGTTTTTTCCTTGAATCACTTCTTAACACATCATAAATGCTCCTCGAGAGGTTGTGTTACAGATAACACATGTCGTAGAACAAATTGATGTGTTATGTGTGTTATGGAGAATACCAATATTTCATAACACATGTTTGGAGACTTTTTTAACACATTCACCATTTTAATTATAACATGTGTTATCGGGAATACCAATTTATGTGTTATCTCGAGATAACACACGGTAACACATAACACATGTTATTGGGAATTGACCCCTAAATTTTCAAATTTACTGGTTATAAATGATTTACTTGTTTTTATTTGTGACATAAAAGAGTTTAACATAAAGTTCATAAATCTGTGGTTTTCCATACACCTATAAAATATTCACCATAAGGTCAATTGTTTTAACTATTTCCATTTCGTAGATGAACTTGAATTGATATCAAGGGTGCGAAAGGCAGAAACTTTTTTTTATTTTTTCATTAGCATCCATAAAAGAGTGGTCTAACCCTTGTCTCTGACCCAGTTCTTCAGCTCGCATTTTTCCATCTCTCATCGTCAGAAGTTGCTCATTTCGCAGTTTCAGTCGTGTGGCGGCTATAAAATAAAATCCCCCTTGCTCTTGTAACTGATCTTGTGTGTCTGACAGAAATGTTGAATAATTGAATGAGGAAAAAAACATTTCCTCTTGAGGCAGTTTCTGGGATTTTATCATGACTCAGCACATTGAGCTCAATGTTTTTTTGGGTTAAATCCCACTCAATTTTGTAAGATTCGCGACGATGTTTGAAAATAAGGAAAAAATTAAATCCCAAATGAATTTGGAAAGAAAAATCCAGTAAAATCTCCAACTCAATTATATCAAGGCTCATCTCTTGGAAAGAAATATAACAGTATTTCCATGTTTTATATAGTAAGTTATTGACCAATTCTCAAGTTTTCTTTCACGCAAAAAATTGGGCATAGAAAATATTGCGCTGAAGATACACTCATAAATAAGTAAATGAGTGTAAATGTTCTCTTCGAGGGCATAAGATGATTGTCTTGGATATAGAGAGTGTGGCAGATTTTCCATGATCATGCCCATCCATTTCAATTCACTCTCTGACTTAAAGCTCACCAAATAGACGTGCGGCAATTGAGAAATTAATAGGAGAAAGCAGAAAAGGAGAGAGAAAGAGAGAGATTGGAATAATGGATTAAATCTCCTCACATATTTCCATATGATGTGGTGACTGGTTGGGTTATGAAAATTAATTAAATTTCCCCGACCCGACCAAATACACCACTCCTCGAGAAGCCTACACATAATATTCCGGGGCAATTTTACACCCATGGAGGAGCAATTACAGCTTTGAGGCACGTTTTAGGGATTTTTCTCATATCGCGCCCGTCGGAGCTTTTTAATCGTCCACCAATTTCCCCACTCACACATGAAGGTATTGGGTATGCTTTGGGTAATTTACCAAAAGTATAATACAATATCGCCAACAAACCATATTTGACTTTTCACTTTTTGGGCACCTCCCTTTCCTATCAATTTCCTAACTTAGAGCGCAGAAGGTTGCCAGATTAATGGATTTTGGGAAAAGCGAGAGGGAGTGCTCTTTCCATTTCCCAAAAATGGCTCATTGCTTTCAATTGTGGCTGCCTCATTGAGGGATGGAGGAAATTCAATTGCTTCATTATTAATCCGATGGTTGTTCATTTCCATTCCCTATAACCCTTGGCCTTTTGGCTCTGTTGGTGAATTTTTCAAATGGCACTGCCAAATGAGCTTTCGACGGGTTTTCACGCAAAACAAACAAACAAAACCATTAAGTTCACATTTGTTGTTATTTTTTTCTCGGAAAATAAAATTTTCCACATCAGGAACTTTATAAATATTTCTCCCAGAAAAAAAATATCATCCCAAAACAAAGCACTTCATCCCCATCAAATCAACTTCTCGTATGAAATTTTCACACGATGGAATTCTTTTGGGGGGAAAAATAAGAAATTTATGAGTTGTTTATTATCCTTCAAAAAGCCTCTGACGTGATATTTTCTCGAAGTGATGACTGGGAATAAAAGAAGTGGCTATACCAGATCTCTCAGGGAACCAATTGAATTTCCTGGCGCATCAGCAATGACACATTCTACAATGCAACAAGTCCCTCAGGGTGTTCTCTTCAGTGTTGCAATCAATCAAAATTCTGCTGATACATCCTGCTTCCTGTCGGGTATCCTCCTTGTGTCTTTTCTCCCAATGGAGCAATAAAAACAGCTAGAGCAATGAGAGGATTTTTTGCTGTTTTTTGCACATTCTCAAATTTTATGGCATTCCCCAGTTTCTTCTTTTCAATATGTCTCACCTCAGGGGTGTCGAGAATTCGAGGAAATGCTGTTTACTGCTTACTATGAGAGAGTTATAGATGATAATTTAGTTAGTAAAGAAATATATTTCCAAAACTCGCACTCAGATATTATTAGGATAATTTTACATAACCCACATAAAAAATGTGAACGCTTTAACGAAATTTAGGAAATTTCGGAAATTTAGTCAAATTATACTTTTAATTAGAAGCATGATATTAGGTGAGATTCTTAACAATCTCACCTACTATAATTCTAACAAAATCTCATGTCCTCCGATCGGCCCCAAACATTGCCAGAATGTGTTTTGACACTTCCTGATCACGAATATATGGATGGCTAAAAACCGTTCCCGTCCGTCCGTCAGTCCGTCCGTCCGTCAGTCCGTCCGTCCGTCCGTCCGGCCGCTCTTTGGAGCTTAATAGCTCCTAAACTAAAAGAGATATCGACTTGCGGTTTTCGGCAAAAGTTATATATCGGGTGAAAATTGCAACTTGGTGCATTTACCCCCCAACCCCCCCCCCCTACTTCCGCCATTTTGAATACCCCCATTTTTTGTTTTCTCAATACCTCCGCCCCTATGGCATCAATCGGGCTCAAATTTTAGTATGTTATAGCTAGGTCTTAGGGCTTTCGATCAATACCAAACTTAAGGTCCCCCGACCCCCTTGACCCGAGCTATAAGGTTCCAAAAAAATTTCTTAAAATTGCCATAAATCCGGTTCAAATTGTCATAATTCAAAAAGTGAGGGCTTTTTGGAAAGCTCTCGTGAAATTACACTTCCCCTTCTAACATCGCAAGGTCGTAAAACTATCGCTAGGGGCGCTATTTTTGAAAAGAAGATTTTTCAATTTTCTAAGTTACATAACTCAAAATTCCTTTATGCAATCGGACTGAAATTTTAGTATGTTGTAGCCGCTGATTATACCTACCAAACAAAAAAATACTTAAGTCGATCCATAACCCCTGACCCGAGCTATAAGGGGTCAAAGTTCGAATATTGACCGGCCTCTATCTCCGGTTCTAATTAACATATCGACCTCAATTTTGGCTTTTTGGTTTCGCCTCGATGAGCACTTTCAGATAGAAGTTCAAAAAGTCACCACAGGTGGCGCTGCGATAGCGTCAAAATTCATCGAAATTAATACTCATTTTTCTCAATAATTCCTTTGTGTAAGTTAATGAAATTTTAGAGTGTTATAGTCCAGTCAAGGACGTTTCCAAAATGGTGCGTATGTGTGCTGTGGTTATAGTAGAACCGGAGATATGAGGGGTCAAATTTCAAGAAATTTAAAAAATCATATCTCTGGTTCCATTTGACCGATTTTGATGAATGAGGGCTTTGACGAAAGATCTCACCAAATGCTACAACTTTCTAGAACATTTGAACTTCGTGGGACCAACATCAGGGGCGCCACAGTCGAAAAACCAATTTCAATATCACATAACCTCAATTATCTCGACTGCCACTAAGCCGATTTTGATGATTACTTCGAGACAATTGTAGAGAAAATTCTGGTCTACATTTCGTCCATACATTATTTTTCGATCAGATAATGCAATCTGTCCGATTTTACCGTTTAAGTGTGAAAAAAATGGACTTTTCCCATAATAAGGCTTTGAAACCACTCAGATACCAATTTAACTGCTTCTACTCGACCAAGACACTTAAAATAGAGTTTTAAATGGGAAGTCTCACAAAATACAACAATTCTTTGATATAGTTGAAGTTCATCAAATGAACACTTGGGGCGCTCTCGTCGAAAAACGAGTTCAGAAACAAACAACCTCGATTATCTCGGCTTCTGATTAATCAATGAGATCAAGTTCTACAGCAAAATTATAGAGATCATTCTGGTCTACATTTCACCCATATATAACTTTTCTGTCACTCCATCCAAATCTTTAATATTTTGGTTTAAATACAAAATTTGTATAATTTCACGAATTTGATTCAAGATAACTGAATGGCGTCCCACAACTTCAGCTCCAAATCGAATTTGCATGCATTCCAAGTTAGTTAGCTTATGTTAAGAATCTCACCCACATAAGCCGGTTAGGATTATCTGTCCCTTTTCTAAGTGTTTTAATAGTTACACTTATCGTTCTAAAACAAAGACTCTTTTAGATTGTTAGCTAATTTTATTTATCCTAATGTTAATTATTAAAAAAAAGAATAATACAAATAGTAATAAAGTGATAGTCAAGTTAAATTTGAGGAGTATTACAACAAGAACGCTAATTTATTAACCAAGTTAATTATAAACATATTACATAATATGCGTATAAGAATTAAAATTTTCATTAGAAGTTGTGACATTTTACATAGCTAATATCAGCTCCTTGATTTAAGTAGAATGTCCGTTCCCTTATTACCTCTACACACTAGACAAATTTATGTCCATATTTCAAAAGTTTGAAGAAATTTTGACAGTTTATGTATGTAGTAAATTTAACAATACTTTAAATATTTAATATAATTGAATAATGCAAACAATAAATGATCAGAACTTTAAGAGTCGTGGCACCACTAAATTACTTTTTTGTTGAAAATTTTTAAAAACCTATTCTACCCTCGCCTAATCTTTATGTATTTATTTATTTTGAAGGCTTATTCAGGTATTCAATTTGTCTAAAAAAAATGCTTGAATCTTTTGCACCTGGAGGAACCTGAACTCGCGACTTTGACAGCCAGGTGACAGATCTCATCGCTCAAGAGCCGAACACTCTTATCAAGTAATCCACAAGACCCCTCCTTGCCTATTCTAACAATTTCAGAAAAATGCTGAATTTAAATATTATTTTAATATTCACATTTTAAATTAAATGATATAAAAAAGGTTCTAGGGTAAGTGTGCCAAATTTCGGCATAGTTGCATGCAAGCGAAAAAGTCTCAAATTTGAAATGTAATATTTTTAGTACAAATTGATTTTTTTATTCTTTCTTCTTCAGGAGCGTTGCTTGGAACCTTCTAGACAGTTTATCGTTTTTATTTACTCTAAAATCATTCGTAATACATTTTAAAATGAATAAAAATGTAAACATAGCTTTGGTGCCCTATTTCGGCCACCTTTATCCTCATAGTTCCTTGCCCTTCGGGAATTCTTCTAATGTCTTTTTCACGTCTTCTCGTTTGTTAAAGCTACAGTTTTTGCTATTCTTTCGCATTGTATAATCTTTAGAGTATGTAAAAAGTAAAAATTTATGGAAATTCAAAGAACAAAAAGGGTGGCCGGAATTGCAAGCTGGCCGGAATTTGGCACACTTACCCTACACTGAGAGAAATCCGAAAAAGTTAAAATAACATTCCGGAAATGTTAATTTAACCCTACAGTATTGATCCAAAATTGGTGTAAATATTACACTTTTTAGGTGTATTAGGGGTTAAAGGTACCCTTTTCCATGTTAATTTTACTCTTATAAAGGTGTAAAATTAACATTAAAAAATGTTGGTATATTTTTACACCTAAAAATGTTAAAGTTCCGAGAAAAAATGTTAATCGCACCCTCTTTTTTTTCTCAGTGTACTAGTCGTTTTAGGTCGGCACTTTTAAGACACATCCACCAATAAATTAAAAGGAGTTATTGGCATATTAAATATTTGCAATTGGATGGCACAAAATATTAAAAAATCTAATATTTTTGGACACTTCTAATTGACTAATGGGCTCTATACACTGAAGAAATTTATGTCCATATTGAAGCAAATTCCCTGAGCTTGTGTAGAAAACACTCTTCAATATGGACATAAATTTCTCTAATGTGTAAAGGCTATATGTGTGAAATTATCGTTTTTTTTTCATGAAAACTGGGTGGATTATTTTACAGAAAATTTCAAATTTATCCAAAAAAGAGCTGCAAACTTTATCAAACATCATAAACTTTGAAAATACAAATTTAAAATTAAAGCATGAAATTTGAAGCTCATTACAATTCCTAGTGAAATAGAGTTGGTGAACAAGCGTTTTTATCACCTCTCTTTCTCCCATTTGGCAGTATGATGATGGCAATATCTCGTTTTCGAAGCACATCAAAATGGCATTTTGGTTGGAATTTAGAGAGTGGGAAATTGCTGTTTTTTTTTCGTAGACACCCCAATGATTACATTTAGAGGAGGATATGACATGACAGTGTTTATGTATATTTATTGAATATTTCTCTTGAGCATACCCACTCCCAAGTTTCGGGTGTAATTTGAATAAATCAAGAAAGTTATTCTCCCAGTTGGAGACTTTCTATCCATAAAAATGTCATTATAGGCATTTCTATTGGAAATTCAACTGCCATTTGATATGAATTGAGGTGGTGTGTTTTGTACATCCATTTACCATTGTCAATGGGGTGAACATAAAAGAAATAGCGCATAAGGCAATATTATTTGAAATGTGAATACACAACCTTGTAAGGATTCACTAAATTGAGTTTATATGATTCTACTGGGAATATAAAGCTTTTTATAGCACGCACTAATGATGCTTCAAAGGGCTAAAACTTTATATAAGTTCAATTTTACAAATTCATGAGAGGGATAAGTTGAAAATATATGTGGGAGGCAATGTGAGGTACTTGTTGAGAAAAGAAAGCGATAATGTATATTTCCCAAATCTCTGTAGAAGATTGAAGTAGATCTCAAAAAGGTACACAGTCTTCAAACTCTACAAAAATGGCCTAAAGCACTCAAAATAGTTGATAAAAGGGACAGATAATCCTAACCGGCTTATGTGGGTGAGATTCTTAACATGAGCTAACTAACTTGGAATGCATGCAAATTCGATTTAGAGCTGAAGTTGTGGGACGCCATTCAGTTATCTTGAATCAAATTCGTGAAATTATACAAATTTTGTATTTAAACCAAAATATTAAAGATTTGGATGGAGTGACAGAAAAGTTATATATGGGTGAAATGTAGACCAGAATGATCTCTATAATTTTGCTGTAGAACTTGATCTCATTGATTAATCAGAAGCCGAGATAATCGAGGTTGTTTGTATCTGAACTCGTTTTTCGACCAGAGCGCCCCAAGTGTTCGTTTGATGAACTTCAACTATATCAAAGAATTGTTGTATTTTGTGAGACTTTCCATTTAAAACCCTATTTTAAGTATCTTGGTCGAGTAGAAACAGTCAAATTGGTATCTGAGTGGTTTCAAAGCCTTATTATGGGAAAAGTCAATTTTTTCACACTTAAACGGTAAAATCGGACAGATAGCATTATCTGATCGAAAAATGATGTATGGACGAAATGTATACCAGAATTTTCTCTACAATTGTCTCGAAGTAATCATCAAAATCGGCTTAGTGGCAGTCGATATAATTGAGGTTATGTGATATTGAAATTGGTTTTTCGACTGTGGCGCCCCTGATGTTGGTCTCACGAAGTTCAAATGTTCTAGAAAGTTGTAGCATTTGGTGAGATCTTTCGTCCAAGCCCTCACTCATCAAAATCGGTCAAATGGAACCAGAGATATGATTTTTTGAATTTATTGAAATTTAACCCCTCATATCTCCGGTTCTATTATAACCACAGCGCACTTACGCCCCATTTTGGAAACGTCCATGACTGTACTATAACACTCTAAAATTTCATTAACTTACACAAAGGAATTTTTGAGAAAAATGAGTTTTAATTTCGATGAATTTTGACGCTATCACAGCGCCACCTGTGGTGAATTTTTGAACTTCTATCTGAAAGTGCTCATCGAGGCGAAACCAAAAAGCCAAAATTTAGGTCGATATGTTAATTAGAACCGGAGATAGAGGCCGGTCAATATTCGAACTTTGACCCCTTATAGCTCGGGTCAGGGGTTATGGATCGACTTAAGTATTTTTTTGTTCGGTAGGCATAATCAGCGGCTACAACATACTAAAATCTCAGTCCGATTGCATAAAGGAATTTTGAGTTATGTAACTTAGAAAATTGAAAAATCTTCTTTTTTAAAAATAGCGCCCATAGCGGTAGTTTTACGACCTTGCGATGTTAGAAGGGAAAGTGTAATTTCACGAGAGCTTTCCAAAAAGCCCTCACTTTTTAAATTATGACAATTAGAACCGGAGTTATGGCAATTTTAAGAAATTTTTTTTGGACCCTTATAGCTCGGGTCAGGGGGGTCGGGGGACCTTAAGTTTGGTATTGATCGAAAGCCCTAAGACCTAGCTATAACATACTAAAATTTGAGCCCGATTGATGCCATAGGGGCGGAGGTATTGAGAAAACAAAAAATGGGGGTCTTCAAAATGGCGGAAGGAGGGGGCGGGGGTGGGGGTCAATGCACCAAGTTGCAATTTTCATACGATATAACCTTTGCCGAAAACCGCAAGTCGATATTTCTTTTAGTTTAGGAGCTATTAAGCTCCAAAGAGCGGCCGGACGGACGGACGGACTGACGGACGGACGGGAACGGTTTTTAGCCATTCATATATTCGTGATCAGGAAGTGTCAAAACCGTCAAAACACATTCTGGCAAAGTTTGGAGCCGATCGGTGGACATGAGATTTTGTTAGGATTATAGTAGGTGAGATTGTTAAGAATCTCACCTAATATTTAGGTGAGATTCTTAACAATCTCACCTACTATAATCCTAACAAAATTTAATGTCCTCCGATCGCGCTCAAACTTGGCCAAAATGTGTTTCGCCACTTCCTGATCACGAATATATGGGGGGCTAAGTTATGTTCCCGGCCGGCCGGCCGGCCGTCCGGCCGCTCTTTGGAGCTTAATAGCTCCTAAACTAAAAAAGATATCGACTTGCGGTTTTCGGAAAAGGTTATATATCGTATGAAAATTGCAACTTGGTGCATTGACCCCCCACCCCCCACCCCTCCTTCCGCCATTTTGAAGACCACCCTTTTTTTGTTTTCTCAATAGCTTCGCCCCTATGGCATCGAGCGGGCTCAAATTTTAGTATGTTATAGCTGGGCCTTAGAGCTTTCCATCAATACCAAACTTAAGGTCCCCCGACCCCCCTGACCCGAGCTATAAGGGTCCAAAAAAAATTCTTAAAATGGCCATAACTCCGGTTCTAATTGTCAGAATTTAAAAAGTGAGGGCTTTTTGGAAAGCTCTCGTGAAATTCCACTTCCTCTTCTAACATCGCAAGTTCATAAAACCACCGCTAGGGGCGCTATTATTAAAAAGAAAATTTTTAAATCTTAAAAGTTAAATAACTCAAAAATTCCTTATGCAATCGGGCTGAAATTTTAGTATGTTGTAGCCGTTGATTATACCTATCAAAAAAAAAAACCTTAAGTCGATCCATAACCCCTGACCCGAGCTATAAGGGATCAAAGTTCGAACATTGACCGGCCTCTATCTCCGGTTCTAACTAACATAGCGACCTAAATTTTACCTTTTTGGTTTCGTCTCAATGAGCACTTTCAGATGGAAGTTCAAAAAGTCACCACAGGTGGCGCTGTGATAGCGTCAAAATTCATCGAAATTCAAAGTCACTTTTCTCAAAAACGGCATTGTGCAAGTTAATGAAATTTTAGTATGTTGTAGTCCAGTCTAGGACGTTTCCAAAATGGTGCGTAAGTGCGCTGTGGTTTCAATAGAACCGGAGATATGAGGGGTCAAAGTTCACAAAATTCAAAAAATCATATCTCCGGTTCTATGTGACCGATTTTAATGAATGAGGGCTTAAACGAAAGATCTCACCAAATGCTACAACTTTCTAGAATATTTGAACTTCGTGGGACCAACACCAGGGGCGCCATAGTCGAAAAAACCAATTTCAATATCACATAACCTCAATTATCTCGACTGTCGCTGAACCGATTTTGATGATTACTTCAACATAATTGTAGAGCACATTTGTCTCTACATTTCGTCCATACATCATTTTCCGATCAGACTACGCTATCACTCCGATTTTTCCGTTTAAGTGTGAAAAAATTGATTTTTCCCATAATAACGCTTTGAAATCACTCAGATGCCAATTTGACTGCCTCTACTCCACCGAGACACTTAAAATAGGGGTTTAAATGGAAAGTCCCACAAAATACAACAATTCTTTGATATAGTTGAAGTTCAACAAATGACTACTTGGGGCACTCTGGATGAAAAAACGAGTTAAGAAACAAAAAACCTCGCTTATCTTGGCTTCTGAGTAATCGATGAGATCATGTTCTATGGAAAAATTATAGAGAACATTCTGGTCTACATTTCACCCATATAACACTTTTCTGTCACTCGATCCAAATCCTTGATATTTTGGTTTAAATACAAAATTTGTATAATTTCACGAATTTGATTCAAGATAACTGAATGGCGTCTCCCAACTTCAGCTCCAAATCGAATTTGCATGCACTCCGAGTTAGCTCACGTTAAGAATCTCACCTACATAAGCCGGTTAGGATTAACTGTCCCTTTTCCCAAATAAACTTCTTCTTCAGTTTTGTAAATGAAATGGTGCACAATAAAGCGTTGGAAATTTTCATTATGATATTTATATCGGTGTGAAATTTACTTTATACTAATGTAGAGCACAAAATACAAGTTTGTGTATGGAATTTTCTAATAACAACCACGCATTTAGCTCTTGGGCTTTTTTCACCCACACATTTTGGGAGAATAGGTTGAAAAGCTTCATTGACTCTATGGTGTGCAGGAGCATTCATCTTTCACCCAAGGCATCTTAGGAGAAGAAGAGAAACTTTATTGTTTGTTGAAAATTTTACAAATTTAAGAGGTAGTAAAATCCATTTATTGTATAATGTAACATCTCTACGGGAGTTCAAAGGTTTTCTCTGTTTTTTACATTATTATGTATGAGTTCAGTTCTTATTGATTTTCGTCGGCTTTTACCACTTTCCTATTTGCTTTAAAAATTCAAATCCATTTAATTTCCAGGAAATAAAATTATTTTCTCGGCCATTTGTGTGGTTATACCTCCAATAAGACAAGTTATCCTGTGACATAAAATTTGTAATAACTATAACTGTTGTATAAGTTCGTATAATCTATAAAATGAGCAAGAAAAATCTAAAAATTCTTCGAAAAAAGCTGTTCACAAGTCACCTAAAAGCTTCGAGGAATGCTTGACCTTATGATTATTAATATGATATATTATACTCCCTCCGTTCCGAAATAAATCGTACGTTTGGCGAAAAATTAGGGATTAAGGAATGGTTTCAGAGAATGTTTTTGTTATTTGTAAATATCTTATGTATGAACTATCCTCCATGTTCAGGGATAATATGGGGATCCTATCACGATGGTAAGTTGAGGAATCGATATGTTGAAGTTGTCCATTTTTCGCCGTTTTTTCAAAGAGCTCCGGTAGATAGTTAATTACTAAAAAGCGGACTGTGATTAACATTACAGACTAGAATTTGCTCTAAATTTTTAGTATGCATAAGTAGAATTCAACAGTTATTACCGATATGGCATTTTTTATTGCTCAAATTTTGAAGAATAAGCAATAAAAAGAACATTCTTTTTTATGTTTACGAATATCTGAGTGCTAAATGGTTAGAGATAGGAACTTGGGACCTTCAGCGGACCCCCCCCCCTAAATTGAGCCTGGGACACTTTATATGTTTCTCTAAAACATATTCAGAATTGAAGAAAAAAATCGCACGACGTGTTTTTGAGCAATCCCAAAAAACATGATTTTGGAGGGGAAGGGGAAGGGTGGGGGCAAAATAAAGGACATATTAATGGTCCCAGGGTCAACTTATGGGGGGGTCCCCCGAAGGCCCCAAGTCTGTATCTCTCACCATTCTGCACCTATTTTAGATTGAAAATAAAACGCCAAAAATAAGACATTTTTAAGAAATTCGTTCCTCAACTAACCATGAAGACTGGACCCCAATTTTACTGCTGAACATTAACAATAGTTCTTTACAAGAAATAATTGTTGATACACAAAACATTTACCAACAAACTTTCCCTTAATCCCATTTTTTCCCAAACGTATGACTTATTTCGGAACAAGATTTTTTCCCAAACGTACGACTTATTTCGGAACGGAGGGAGTATTTCATGACATTTTTTTCTAAATTGATAAAATAAATCTGCAATCCAACTCATGGATTCAAGCACCTCACCACTCATAGAAAAATTATGTAAAATCTAAACATCTGTAAATTTTCCAATATTTTAATAGAAAAAATGATAAAAAAAAATAATTTTTAAAATTACCAGATCCTTTTTGCTCATTAAAGTATTGATACTTCTACTGGCGATTTAATCGTAAAAAAGATTTTTGGAAAATGATTGTAAAAGGGACAGATAATCCTAACCGGCTTATGTAGGTGAGATTCTTAACGTGAGCTAACTCGGAGTGCATGCAAATTCGATTTAGAGCTGAAATTGTGAGTCGACATTCAGTTATCTTGAATCAAATTCGTGAAATTATACAAATTTTGTATTTAAACCAAAATATCAAGAATTTGGATGAACTGGCACAAAAGTGATATATGGGTGAAATGTAGACCAGAATGTACTCTATAATTTTCCTATAGAACATGATCTCATCGATTACTCAGAAGCCAAGATAAGCGAGGTTTTTTGTTTCTTAACTTGTTTTTTCATCCAGAGTGCCCCAAGTAGTGATTTGTTGAACTTCAACTATATCAAAGAATTGTTGTATTTTGTGGGACTTTCCATTTAAAACCATATTTTAAGTGTCTTGTTCAAGTAGGATCAGTCAAATTGGTATCTGAGTGGTTTCAAAGCGTTATTATGGGAAAAATCAATTTTTTCACACTTAAACGGCAAAATCGGAGTGATAGCGTAGTCTGAGCGGAAAATGATGTATGGACGAAATGTAGGGACAAATGTGCTCTACAATTATGTTGAAGTAATCATCAAAATCGGTTCAGCGACAGTCGAGATAATTGAGGTTATGTGATATTGAAATTGGTTTTTCGACTGTGGCGCCCCTGGTGTTGGTCCCACGAAGTTCAAATATTCTAGAAAGTTGTAGCATTTGGTGAGATATTTCGATTAAACCTTTATTCATCAAAATCGGTCACATAGAACCGGAGATATGATTTTTTGAATTTTGTGAACTTTGACCCCTCATATCTCCGGTTCTGTTTTAACCACAGCGCGCTTACGCACCATTTTGGAAACGTCTTAGACTGGACTATAACATACTAAAATTTCATTAACTTGCACAATGCCGTTTTTGAGAAAAATGTCTTTGAATTTCGATGAATTTTGACGTTATCACAGCGCCACCTGTGGTGACTTTTTGAACTTCTATCTGAAAGTGCTCATCGAGACGAAACCAAAAAGGTAAAATTTATATCGATATGCTAATTAGAACCGGAGATAGAGGTCGGTCAATGTTCGAACTTTGACCCCTTATAGCTCGGGTCAGGGGTTTTAGATCGACTTAAGGTTTTTTTGTTTGATAGGTATAATCAACGGCTACAACATACTAAAATTTCAGCTCGATTGCATAAGGAATTTTTGAGTTATTTAACTTTTAAGATTTAAAAATTTTCTTTTTAATAATAGCGCCCCTAGCGGTGGTTTTATGAACTTGCGATGTTAGAAGAGGAAGTGGAATTTCACGAGAGCTTTCCAAAAAGCCCTCACTTTTTAAATTCTGATAATTAAAACCGGAGTTATGGCCATTTTAAGAATTTTTTTTTGGACCCTTATAGCTCTGGTCAGGGGGGTCGGGGGACCTTAAGTTTGATATTGATGAAAAGCCCTAAGGCCCAGCTATAACATACTAAAATTTGAGCCCGCTCGATTCCATAGGGGCGGAGCCATTCAGAAAACAAAAAAAGGGTGGTATTCAAAATGGCGGAAGGAGGGGTGGGGGGTGGGGGGTGGGGGGTCAATGCACCAAGTTGCAATTTTCATACGATATATAACCTTTTCCGAAAACCGCAAGTCGATATCTCTTTTAGTTTAGGAGCTATTAAGCTCCAAAGAGCGGCCGGACGGACGGACGGACGGACGGACGGGAACGGTTTTTAGCCATCCATATATTCGTGATCAGGAAGTGTCAAAACACATTCTGGCAAAGTTTGGGGCCAATCGGAGGACATGAGATTTTGTTAGGATTATAGTAGGTGAGATTGTTAAGAATCTCACCTAATACTTCAAAAACTTGACGCTAAAATTTCAGTATATACATATTTCACCTTGAGGTCAAGAGCTTTCAAATTATGTGCCGCATTCCTGGCTCGATGTACACTAACACTATAAGTGAAAAGGGACAGATAATCCTAAACGGCTTATGTAGGTGAGATTCTTAATGTGAGCTAACTCGGAATGTATGCAAATTCGATTTAGAGCTGAAGTTGGGGTACGCCATTCAGTTAACTTGAATCAAATTTGTGAAATTATACAAATTTTGTATTTAAACCAAAATATCAAGGTTTTGGATGGACTGACTGAAAAGTGATATATGGGTGAAATGTAGACAATAATGTTCTCTATAACTTTGCCGTAGAACTTGATCTCATCGATTAACCCTCTAACGGGTAAGACCGCCTCCAGGCGGTCTTCACAAAAATCACATTTAGAGCGAGAATATAGGTTTTATTTATTTAAAAGTGCTGGTGTCCTCGGTAATAGTCTTATAAACATCTCTTGAAAGTTTGAACTCATTTTGACTCTTCGTTTTGTTGCTATTCCCAGTTTTGTGTGACAGGTCAGAGAAAAAGCAACAAAAAAGGGACAGATAATCCTAACCGGCTTATGTAGGTGAGATTCTTAACGTGAGCTAACTCGGAGTGCATGCAAATTCGATTTAGAGCTGAAGTTGGGAGACGCCATTCAGTTATCTTGAAACAAATTCGTGAAATTATACAAATTTTGTATTTAAACCAAAATATCAAGGATTTGGATGAACTGGCACAAAAGTAATATATGGGTGAAATGTAGACCAGAATGTTCTCTATAATTTTCCCAAAGAACATGATCTCATCGATTACTCAGAAGCCAAGATAAGCGAGGTTTTTTGTTTCTTAACTCGTTTTTTCATCCAGAGTTCCCCAAGTAGTCATTTGTTGAACTTCAACTATATCAAAGAATTGTTGTCTTTTGTGAGACTTTCTATTTAAAACCCTATTTTAAGTGTCTTGGTGGAGTAGAGGCAGTCAAATTGGCATCTGAGTGATTTCAAAGCGTTATTATGGGAAAAATCAATTTTTTCACACTTAAACGGCAAAATCTGAGTGATAGCGTAGTCTGAGTGGAAAATGATGTATGGACGAAATATAGAGACAAATATGCTCTACAATTATGTCGAAGTAATCATCAAAATCGGTTCAGCGACAGTCGAGATAATTGAGGTTATGTGATATTGAAATTGGTTTTTTGACTGTGGCGCCCCTGGTGTTGGTCCCACGAAGTTCAAATATTCTAGAAAGTTGTAGCATTTGGTGAGATATTTCGATTAAGCCTTTATTCATCAAAATCGGTCACATAGAACCGGAGATATGATTTTTTGAATTTTGTGAACTTTGACCCCTCATATCTCCGGTTCTGTTTTAACCACAGCGCGCTTACGCACCATTTTGGAAACGTCTTAGACTGGACTACAACATACTAAAATTTTATTAACTTGCACAATGCCGTTTTTGAGAAAAATTACTTTGAATTTCGATGAATTTTGACGCTATCACAGCGCCACCTGTGGTGACTTTTTGAACTTCCATCTGAAAGTGCTCATCGAGACGAAACCAAAAAGGTAAAATTTATATCGATATGCTAATTAGAACCGGAGATAGAGGTCGGTCAATGTTCGAACTTTGACCCCTTATAGCTCGGGTCAGGGGTTTTAGATCGACTTAAGGTTTTTTTGTTTGATAGGTATAATCAACGGCTACAACATACTAAAATTTCAGCTCGATTGCATAAGGAATTTTTGAGTTATTTAACTTTTAAGATTTAAAAATTTTCTTTTTAATAATAGCGCCCCTAGCGGTGGTTTTATGAACTTGCGATGTTAGAAGGGGAAGTGGCATTTCACGAGAGCTTTCCAAAAAGCCCTCACTTTTTAAATTCTGACAATTAAAACCGGAGTTATGGACATTTTAAGAATTTTTTTTGGACCCTTATAGCTCGGGTCAGGGGGGTCGGGGGACCTTAAGTTTGGTATTGATGGAAAGCTCTATGGCCCAGCTATAACATACTAAAATTTGAGCCCGCTCGATGCCACAGGGGCGGAGCTATTGAGAAAACAAAAAAAGGGTGGTCTTCATAATGGCGGAAGTAGGGGTGGGGGGTGGGAGTCAATGCACCAAGTTGCAATTTTCATGCGATATATAACCTATGCCGAAAACCGAAAGTCGATATCTTTTTCAGTTTAGGAGCTATTAAGCTCCAAAGAGCGGCCGGCCGGCCGGCCGGCCGGCCGGCCGGGAACGTAAATTAGCCACATATATATTCGTGATCAGGAAGTGCTGAAACACATTTTGGCCAAGTTTGAGCTCGATCGGAGGACATGAAATTTTGTTAGGATTATAGTAGGTGAGATTATTAAGAATCTCACCTAATATTTTCCCAAATAAACTTCTTCTTCAGTTTTGTAAATGAAATGGTGCTCAATAAAGCGTTGGAAATTTTCATTATGATATTTATATTTTAATACAACATCTTTCATATATTTGAAATTCACCAAATGAACACTTGGGCCATCTGGTCGAAAAAACGAGTTGAGAAACAAAAAACCGCGCTTATCTCGTTTTCTGAGTAATCGATGAGATCATGTTCTATGGCAAAATTATAGAGAACTTTCTGGTCTACATTTCACCCATTTTCACTTTTTTGTCACTCCATCCAAGTCTTTGATATTTTGGTTTAAATACAAAATTTGTATAATTTCTCGAATTTGATTCAAGATAACTGAATGGCGTCCCTCAACTTCAGCTCTAAATCGAATTTGCATACATTCCGAGTTAGCTCACATTAAGAATCTCACCTACAATAAGCCGGTTAGGATTATCTGTCCCTTTTAAACTTTTATTGTATAAAAGAAGAGATTGATAGTTGTTCTTTTCGTTATTACATAACTATGGCTCTGAACTTCACAAAAAGAGCAATATAAATAATTAATTAATAAGCAAATAATTAATTAATCAATTAATTAAATAATAAGCAATATAAGAGCAATAAGTCAACCTAGGGATTGTTATTATAACCCTAATTTCCTCTTCCGTTTCAGCGCCAAAATTGTTTTTTTTTTCTTTTTCTGATAACATGAAAACATGTCATACGGGACTATAGAGCTCAATCAAAAAATCTTACGACAAGAGAGAAAAGATAAGAGAAATAAAATCAATAAAATAAAATAAAATAAAAATAAAATCACGAAAAAAATTATGTTGTCGAAATTTGATTACACGGTTAATAAACGAATTTTATCATAATATTGTTTTTCTTGTGTTAAAAACGTTACATTGATACACCAAAACACTGATTTTAATTTCGAAAAAATCATACAATATTATTAGTTGAATAATAATGGAAAAGTTGACTCTATCGGAGTCAGAGTAAAAAAAATAGCTGTTGACTCTATTGGAGATTGACTCTATCGGGGGTTGACTCTATCGAGGTCCCACTGTATTAGTATGTTTTGTCTGAAATAGAAAACTTTACTAACAAAAGATCACATCTGTTACGTTTTACCATAATACCCTGGCTATCGATATGTATCAATTTTTATTAACTTTTTGTTTTTGTTGACCTTCTGTGTAAAAACTATTTAAAATAAAGAATGAGAAGAATGAGAATGAGCTTGGATAAGTTTATAATAACTGAAATTCTTTGCACGCGACTTCGAAGTACTTGCAACTCGAGATGCCTGCAATTCGAATTTGCTCAGTGTTATTCTTTAACCTTGAAGTAATTTCATAAAGGAATTTGCATGCATCACGAGTTCCAAACACTCAGAAATTGTCTTTATAGTTTATTAGTTTATCAGGGCTTATAACTGCATTGGTTTTCAAAGCACGTGTTATATCCTATTTAAGTTAGGAAAAGTACAACGGTTATGTGATAATTTTTTGAATTTAAATAATCACGTATAATCGTCTCAACTTCACGGTATACTAAAACGTTAGATTCTATTTAGAAACAAGAATTAATACAGGTGTAAAGTTACGTGCTTAACAATTATTTGAAAATATTATATTTATTCATTATTAAAAATTACTTGTTATTTCAAACATTGATAAAATGGTTTTAACTCCACAGTTGATAATAACTAAATTAATGATCTTTGGTCTTATTTTTTGAGATCTAAACGCAATTAAAAAAAAAAAACAGAAACTGTTCCTCTGCTGCCAAATTTTATTGCTCGAACTGAAAGAGAGAGCAGTTATATTATCCGCTTTTTTTCCAACGTGTCACCACCTTGGAGCTCAAACGGTAAAAGATATCAATTTTCGGTCTTCGGTGACCCCCAATGAAAAACCGTTATCTCTAGACGTTGTTTTCCTCACCCCCTCCATCCTCTCCATCCCCTCCAAAACCATGTTTTTTTTTTTTTAAATTTATTTCAAAAACGGCGTAAAAGATTTCTTTTAATTTTCTTTTAATTACCCTATTTTACCCTATAAGGAGGGGCTTTTAGTGAGATTGGTGCTCGTTAACACGGAATCTGTGTCGATAATTCTTTTAGCTCGATGGTACTTAGTAGATAAGAATTTTAAATACTTTTTATAACTGGCTAAAAAAAACTGACATTTAATCATTTTGTCATCGGTTTTGGTACCATTAAATCCTACAAATATAGTATTTAGTTTCTTCCTAATTTTAGTCTAAAAACAAGAACATTTAGTAATTAATTAACCTGTTTTTGGAATCGTATTTTTTTTAGGACATGAATGTCCTTCCGGTGAGCGTCGGTGTATTGGGTGCAATCCAAAATAAAAACACACAATGTACCAGAGCTTTCGACACCTATCGTGTCTTCTTCAGTGGTTCTTGGTTAGTCTTTCTTTGGATATTTTGTCAAGTTTTAGTCTACTTTTTTATACATCAGTTGTTTGAAATTAGTTGGGAGCGCTAGAATGTAGGATAATGAGATAAAATGCACAATCTTTTAACTTTAAATTAATTTAAAACAATTATAAAATAACATGTCCTAAAAAAATACGAGTATCATCCATCGTCGGCTCATCTTTCTCTACTGTTTTTGGAATAACGTACTGAAAAATTCTATTATGATTCTTTGCTCAACCTACAACATTAAATTTTTTTCATAAAATAAGTTTTTCCCTACATGTAGAATTTTATTCAAATGTCTTTCAAAATTATTAGACCATAAAACTTACATAGTCCTACATATAGTTCTAAAAGATAGCATATCTTCCTTTTATATGCATAATGGCGTCTACACACTAGAGAAATTTATGTCCATATTGAAGCAAATTCCCTATAGGAAAAACTCTTCAATTGCTCTGGTATATAGAAGCCGTAAAAGATATTTGTTCAGTATTTTACTCAAAGTTGTTCCATCAAATTAAAATTTTTCACCTTTTATTTCATACATATTTATGGATTTCTAAGTCTTCAGATAATATTTACTCATGTTAAAAATGTCTAGAAAATATCTCTCCTCTTTTTCCACTGTCAAGATTATTAATTAACCCCTGAGAGATGAACAAAATTTTGCATAATTTAATGTGAAATATATAATTAGATATAGGAAACATTTAATTAAAACAAACCTTATGGCGTAAGACATGCATAAATGTAATTTTCAGAATTAGCAATAATAACGTATGGCCAGTGAAATCGGCACAAAAGTTTGAAAGCTTAAAAAAAATTAAAATATATACCAGTCACTTTTATACCACTTTACAGTATTGCCAGATGTGTTCTTAACATGACATAAAAGTTTTGCTAAATTTAGTTAGGAAACATGGCTCCCACAAATAATACTGAAGAGTATAGACGAAAATTAGTTTGTAATTTTCAGGACAGTCATCCCACATTGAATAAATCTGAAGTCGTAAAACATTTTGTGAGTATGGGAATATCGCGAAGGAGTATTTATAGCATCCTGTCGAACTATGGGAAGCGAAAAATCGTTACACGAGCTAAGGGATCTGGAAATTTTAGCACCCTTAGTCAATCGAAGATGCGGGTTCGACTTGCAAGTTAACATCCAATAAAGTTGCAAAGTCGTACCGTGAGCTTGGTAACAAACTTGAATGTAGCAAAACAACGGTGAAGAAGTATCGGAGTCTATGGGAATCAAGAGGAGAACCAGAAAACCGAAGCCAGCTGTCTCAGAAACTCAGGAAAAGACTCAGAAAATTCGTTTGTCTCTTTTGATCCAAAATATTTTTCACGCTCAGAACGACATTGTTTGTGTCATGGACGATGAGTCCTATTTCACCATGGATGATAATGAGTGGCAAAGCCAGTATTATTATGTACGTGACGACAATGTAGACAAGAAAGATAAGTACGTTGAGCATACTAAGTACCCGAAAAAAGTCCTTTTGTGGCTTGCAATCAGTGCTGCTGGAATGTCTGAACCCGCGTTCCTCACAAAGAGTCTAACGCAAAATTCTGACGTCTATATCAGAGATTGCTTGCCTAAGCTGGAAGCTTTCATCAATAAGTATCATCGAAGGGACAATGTGATCTTCTGGCCAGACCTAGCACCCAGCCATTACTCAAGGAAGACAATGAACGCATTGGAGGAACTTGACATACCTGTTGTCAAGAAGGAAGAAAGCTCCCCCTAACGTCCCCCAATTGAGGCCTATTAAATCATTTTGGGCTAATATTAAGTGAAAGGTGTCCCCATAGCAAAAGAAAGCGGAATAGGAATAACAAGCGAAAAAATCCTCGGAATTTTCCACTATTTGCCTTAAAAAATTCCATAGGAATTTTCCATAATAGGTTCCAAGGAAAATTTAATGGATTTATGCTGGATTTTTCATATAGAATACATCCATGGAAATGCTTGTGGAATTTATGTGGATTTTTCCACCAAAATAAAATGGAGAAAAAATGAAGCTGTCAGATGCACCTCGTGATTTTACTTCCGAATATTAAAGAAATAGCAAAGATTACGAGGATTATAATATTTTTTACTAAATCAGCAATAACGAATTAACACTTTAAGCAATAAAAAAATATTTTGTAAAAAAAAATAATTTTTTCGAAAATATTTATTAATTAACATAAAAACAGTATTATTTTAGGTTGGCGACCTATTTAATGTAATCACTTCATTATTATCTACACGAAACGCAGTGTCGCATAATTAATTATATTATAATTGCCACATGAATCACTAGAAATGTTTGCGGAAGGTTTGGAAACAAATTCTAAAAGTTGCCGCAACACCATTTTATTTGTTTGACATTTCAGAAAACTAGTGGAAAAATCCATATAAAACACTATGGAAAGATAGTGGAAATTTCCATATGTTTTTTCCAGCTTATCCCGCGGACGTTTCACGTGTGAGTTTCCATATAAATCTTCCGCGGAATACCGCGGAATTTAACGCTGGAATTCCAGCATGTCGTACTAGTAAATTCCATGGAGCACTATGATTTCCATGGAATTTCCGGCTTTAAATTCCATAGGAAAACTTAGTGGAATTTTAGCGTCAAATTCCAGCGAATTTAGCCATTTGGACGCAAGTTTTCCATTGGAATTTTTGCGGAATTTTGCTATGGGGGTATTCCCGAAACTTTCGACCCAAAACCGAAGTCACGCTGAAGGGAAAAATAAAACGAGAGTTGAAGAAGATGCCAACATCCACATTTTCGACATCAATGGCGGAAGTTCCCCGAATGTACCGAAAAGCTCATCGGATCGGACCGGATTTTTTCCTGAAATAAGTTCATACATATACCTTTCAAAACATGTAAAAAAGTTATAATTAAACTTTGTACAAATATTAGAAAATTGTGTTTGAAGTTTGTGCAGATTTCACTGGCCATACGTTACAAGAAGGGTGGAAATTTGTTAATGTCGCGTTCAAAATGAAAGAAGTCAGCCCAATCAAAATATTTTTAAACCCTCAAACTCATCGTAATAATTTCGTTCAAAACCCCTAAATCAAGGATTTCCAGCTTGCGAAAAATCGATAGAAAAATTCGTCCTAGTTCCTGAGACATTTTTCGCTGAATATTTCATGCAAAGATGCAAGTTTTCTTGAAACTTCCGATTACCCTTCCTGGAAAAGGAACTTGTACGTGAAATGTACCTTCCAAGAAAATTATTAAAGAGAAATAATTGATGAACTGGAATTAACGCACGAATATAAAAGAGGAACGAATTAAAAGACTGAAAATCAAACCATTGAACTTTAGAGTGAAGTTTTTCTTCTCTATCAGGCATCGCGTCTGTGAAAAAAAACCTAAAATCTTTTATGATCATCCCTCATTAAAAGTATTTTCCCAAGAGCTACATTTTCTTCTGTCAACATAAGAGATATGAGAAGGGAGTTTCATGTAAAATAACAAATCTTAATTATACGGGACTCTTCACCATATTGTATGATGTTTGAGAGACATCAACAAAAGCTCAGCAGAGGAACAAGAATGATTTTCGACAAGTACGGGTGCTTTCTTTTGCATTTTCTTTTTATGCTCGGCGACAAAGCGGAGACAAGTAGATTTCACAGAATGCAGAATTTCGCAGTCGATATTAACCATGAATTGTCAGGAAAAATGTCGAGAGACACATATAGGGAGATGTGAGGCCCCTTTACAACGATTACAACAATTTAAACTTTTTTCCTGTATGAATTATATTACATGAGATCTTAATTATATTACAAATAAACCCTCTTGCTTTTATGATTCGTAAAATACTTAACTTATGGTGGAACAATGTTCGATTTTTTCTAAAATGGAAAGTAATAAAACTAACATGACATTTTCTTTCAAAGATGCCAAAGTGCCCTTTTAGTAGTGTTTTTTGGGTAATAATTCTTAAAGTGACGAATATTAACAAAATAACTGCGCAATAAAATTTGGGAGCAGAGTAAAGGGTTCAGGTTGTTTTTTTCATTGCATTTAGATCCAAAAAAAATAAGGACAAAGAAGGATAACCAATTTATCAACAACTATGGAGCTAAAACCATTTCATCATAGCATTAAATGGGTTCCAGCTCCACTAAAAAGTATGATAGAAAAAAATGAATTCGAAAGTCAGCTCATTTAAAAGGTGCCCCACTGCTCCCTATCAGAAGATTTACCTAAGAGAAAATGTTTACACAAGAAATGATTTTCTAAATTATATTTTTCTGAACTTAAAATAAAATTGATATAATGTAATATTTTGACGAGAAATGATTTTCTAAATAATATTTTTCTGGACTTAAAATGAAATTGAGATATGTAATATTAGGTGAGATTCTTAACAATCTCACCTACTATAATCCTAACAAAATTTCATGTCCTCCGATCGCGCTCAAACTTGGCCAAAATGTGTTTCGCCACTTCCTGATCACGAATATATGGAGGGCTAAGTTACGTTCCCGGCCGGCCGGCCGTCCGGCCGCTCTTTGGAGCTTAATAGCTCCTAAACTAAAAAAGATATCGACTTGCGGTTTTCGGCAAAGGTTAAATATCGTATGAAAATTGCAACATGGTGCATTGACCCCCCACCCCCCACCCCTCCTTCCGCCATTTTGAAGACCCCCCTTTTTTTGTTTTCTCAATAGCTCCGGCCCTATGGCATCGAGCGGGCTCAAATTTTAGTATGTTATAGCTGGGCCTTAGAGCTTTCCATCAATACCAAACTTAAGGTCCCCCGACCCCCCTGACCCGAGCTATAAGGGTCCAAAAAAAATTTCTTAAAATGGCCATAACTCCGGTTCTAATTGTCAGAATTTAAAAAATGAGGGCTTTTTGGAAAGCTCTCGTGAAATGCCACTTCCCCTTCTAACATTTCAAAGAAAATTTTTAAATCTTAAAAGTTAAATAACTCAAAAATTCCTTATGCAATCGGGCTGAAATTTTAGTATGTTGTAGCCGTTGATTACACCTATCAAACAAAAAAAACCTTAAGTCGATCCATAACCCCTGACCCGAGCTATAAGGGGTCAAAGTTCGAACATTGACCGGCCTCTATCTCCGGTTCTAATTAACATATCGATATAAATTTTACCTTTTTGGTTTCGTCTCGATGAGCACTTTCAGATAGAAGTTCAAAAAGTCACCACAGGTGGCGCTGTGATAACGTCAAAATTCATCGAAATTCAAAGACATTTTTCTCAAAAACGGCATTGTGCAAGTTAATGAAATTTTAGTGTGTTATAGTCCAGTCTAGGACGTTTCCAAAATGGTGCGTATGTGCGCTGTGGTTATAATAGAACCGGAGATATGAGGGGTCAAAGTTCACGAAATTCAAAAAATCATATCTCCGGTTCTATGTGACCGATTTTGATGAATGAGGGCTTAAACGAAAGATCTCACCAAATGCTACAACTTTATAGAATATTTCAACTTCGTGTGACCAACACCAGGGGCGCCACAGTCGAAAAACCAATTTCAATATCACATAACCTCAATTATCTCGACTGTCGCTGAACCGATTTTGATGATTACTTCGACATAATTGTAGAGGACATTTGTCTCTACATTTCGTCCATACATCATTTTCCGCTCAGACTACGCTATCACTCCGATTTTGCCGTTTAAGTGTGAAAAAATTGATTTTTCCTATAATAACGCTTTGAAATCACTCAGATGCCAATTTGACTGCCTCTACTCCACCAAGACACTTAAAATAGGGTTTTAAATGGAAAGTCCCACAAAAGACAACAATTCTTTGATATAGTTAAAGTTCAACAAATGACTACTTGGGGCACTCTGGATGAAAAAACGAGTTAAGAAACAAAAAACCTCGATTATCTTGGCTTCTGAGTAATCGATGAGATCATGTTCTATGGGAAAATTATAGAGAACATTCTGGTCTACATTTCACCCATATAACACTTTTCTGTCAGTTCATGCAAATCCTTGATATTTTGGTTTAAATACAAAATTTATATAATTTCACGAATTTGATTCAAGATAACTGAATGGCGTCTCCCAACTTCAGCTCTAAATCGAATTTGCATGCACTCCGAGTTAGCTCACGTTAAGAATCTCACCTACATAAGCCGGTTAGGATTATCTGCCCCTTTTTATTACTGAAACTCCACAGCGAGAGCAGTATCCCTCAAATCACGCTGTTTCTGTGTCTGTATCACGCCTTAAGGCCAAACGGTTAGAGATAAAGACTTGGACCTTCGGGGAACCCCCTCCCGCTATTAGTCGACCCTGGGCCCACTAATATATCCCTTATTTTCCTCCACCCTTCCCGTTTCGAGCCAAACCAGTTTTTTTTTTGGAATTGCTCGAATTGCTGGAATTGTTCGATTTATTTTCTTATTTTTGGATATGCTTTTAATATCTATGCGAATCACGGTTACGGTTTAAAAACCTTAATGGTTTTTCAAAATCAAAGGTTAAAGAGGCTCTTGGGAATGTATTTTTCATGGTATATCTGATGTGTCTAAGAACTGATAAGCAATTTTCGTTCAAATATCAATTCCATTGCTTTTAGGCTATTTTCGAGTATCGTTTGAATGATTTATGGATCGGTCTAAATCAAAGTTTCGAGAACTTTTTATGAATAGCATCTAAGTTACGAGTTCGAGCATTCCGCCAAGCATTGAACTTAAGTCATATGTTCCTTAACATGTTAAATTTGTACTCTAATGGAAACCACAACTTATTCCGTCATGTCTAAAGTTTGCTCTGTATTAAAAAAAACAGCAGGGGTACATTCTGTAAACTTCCTTTCGAAGTATTCTAATAGAGAAAATTTTCCCTGTTCCTCTGTATAATCTGTGGCAAGAATCAGTTTATAGATGATCCTTCTAACCCTCAAGATATCTAACTTTTACAATCTGGTCTCAACACTTTTATTAAATTTATAAACATAGAAACAAGAGAGTGTGTTATTATGTTTTTTCAAGCTTGCTCTAACATCAAACGTCACTCGTAAAAAAATCCGCTTGAAATATAAATTATTACTATTAATAATATGATAATCTATAATTTATTATTTGAGAACTTCTATTTAAAAATATCCATGCTGAATGTATCTCTGAAATCGCGATAGTGAGTTATATATAGAATTATTTCAAGAAATTTAGTGGCTTATCGTTTGTTTTTTAACAATAAATTTTCTCTTTACATTAAATATAACTTAGGTAATAGCAGTTAATACTGAAAAGTTAATATTATTGAATAACTAAATTATGTTTTTACAAAAAATTTCACTTCACCATTAACTATAATCGTATTTCAATGACCTATATCTGTGTTAATTGTGTTCTCAAGAACACGAGCATCAATTATCTGATAATTTGATTCCTCCTGGCGAAATGACACAATTTATTGTAATTAATTTTCACAAAATTGCCTTCATTCACCGTAAAATTGTAGCACTTGGAAAACGATGAACCACTTAAACCAAAGACCAATTATTTTAGAGGTAATTGTTCTCGAAAATCTGATGTACATAAACAATTCACAAAAAAAACATAATTTTTGCAAAAAAATTATTCAATACGGAATTAAAACAAAATGACCTATTTTTCAAATGAGTTAGTTTTGGATCATTTATAAGAAGGCGAAAAATACTTCCTCTAAGGCGGCATTTATAGGGGGGACACTTTTGATTCGAAATTGTTCTTTCGAAATAAAAATGTCTCACTGAGCTTTCTGACCGTGTCATTTTGCCTACTCTCAGGCGCACAAAATATCGCACTGAGCTTTCTCTGAGTGACAATTGCCTACCTTTTGACGCATAAAATATCGCACTTTTCATCATCCATTAATATTTACTTGGTAACCCTTTGGTTTCTATTAAATTACCACGTACCTCAAAGCAATTTTGAAACGTTTCGGAATAAAATAGAAAGTCTGCTAGACTTTCTATTTTAGTCGAGACACAAATGGGAGTATTATAACAGCTAACTGAGAGATTTTATTCAGACACAAACCTCAAGGGGAGATTTTCCAAGACTCGCCGGTGCATAGCACAGTATGGTGCATTTTTTAAATACCCTCGTTTAAATGCAGGCTAAAAAGTGATTTTAAAATGTCATTTAATATGACAATATGTAAGTTAGAAATATTGTAGAAAGACAAGTCATAGAAGGGCAATGAATAGGGGTTGTAATATTTAGAAAAAATTTACTAAATTTCCCAATTTATTTACTCCAAAACTTTTTTATTAAAAAAAAATATGAATAACCTTCATTAAAAAATAGTAATTATTTGTCATTAGTCATTATCTTTCTTTACGAAATCTTAAAAAAAATCTTACGAAATTTTTCGTTCATTTGTTATTATTATTATTAAAATATGTATTTGATTTGCAGACTCAAAGACTATGCTAATCTTACAAACATACTAAACCCATTTTATTTTCTTGGTTTCGCTTTGAAAATTTTTAAATGCCCACATTAAGTTTGAGTCCAATAAAAATTATCACGTATTGGAAAAGAGAAGAGTGAATTGACATTTAATTAAAAGTTCCAGTAATATATTTGCTGTTTTTCTTCTTCAGATTTTAAGTAATTTTATAAAGATAAGTATATATAAAGATAGATATATTCAATAATAAAATCAATGATAAGCTCAGATAAGCTTATGGTACCTGAGATTCTTTACAGGCGATCTCGAAATGTGTATAACTCGGGGTGCTTCCAAATTTTATTATGCATACGACTTCGGTTGTGAGTTAAATTTTGAGGGTAAATAGTCGCATCAAGCATTTGTTTTCTGCGGCAGAAGCGAATAAAACTGATTCGACGCGATTCTTTACCCCCAAAATCCAACTCACAGCCGAATTTATACATATCCTAAGTTGTAACCATCCCGAGTTGCAAGCATTTCGAGGTCGCCTGTAAAAAATCTCAGCTACCATAAACTTATCTGGGTTCATCTCTGGTCATTTTCTATTTTAAATAGTTTGAGTACAGACGGCCAACAAAGTAAAAAGAAAGTTTATTAAAATCGGTTAGTAAACACTAGAGATAAAGTCTGATCAATTTTGTTATAGTAAGGGTCGTGGTACAGCTAAGTCAAGTGAGAACGGATGGGACTCACCGTTAGAAAGGTTGCGGTCTCAGATACAATATACGAAACTTTCATCAAAATCACTTCATAAATATATAAATTTATAAATTCAGAAAATACAGTCAGATCAACACATTTTTTATTATAGCTCAGATCAACAGATATTGAGGGAAGACTACGACCTTTCAAAATATTCAACATCGAATTTTCAAAAATCGAAATGTCGATTAATCGGGCCTGCAATTAAAACGAATGAAAACAAGGTATTCAAAGTTTACAGCATTTATTGAGAGTTTTTAAAAACACCAAATTTTTTCAAATTCTGACAATTAGAACCGGAGATAGAGCTATTTGAAAATTAAATTTTTGATCCAATATAACTTAGGTCAGTGGGGTCGGGGAGGCTTAATTTTTTTCTTAATCGAAAGTTTTAGGCCGAACTGAAACACCAAAATTTGAGATCATTTGATACCATAGGGGCTAAGTTTGGTAGTGTTCCAAAATAGCGGTCACTTCTAGTCACCCAACAATATTTAACCGTTGCCGAAAACCGGCTTGTCTGTATCCTCTTCATTCTCTCTCCAGAAGTGCTTACATGACGTACGCGTCCGACCACAAAAATCGATTTTTAGCGCGTATGATATTCGCGTGATCTCTTAAGTGTCAAAACGTGTAAATCCAAAATTTGAGCCCGATTTGACGAGGTCGGATTTCGCCTTGGACCAAAGATAATTCATTTTAGGTATTTTAGCATATTCTTCGCATATAAAAAAATATTCTTAAAAATAAAATCAAAATTGGCAAAAAGTTTTCAAAAATGTTTTGGAATAAAAGGTGCGTCTTACTTCTAATGGATATCCCTTTTTACTAAAGTCCACGCCATGTAATATGATAAAACTTGGTGGTGTAGGAAATAAAATTGCAAAGGTGATGGCAGATCCTAAAGCTCTAACTCCCACGTGTCTCATAAAATGGCACAATATTGATTTTGCTCCTGATGCCCACATATTGAGTAATGGTATTAATCTTACCACGAAAATTCCTGCATAGCATCTACTTTAACGACGATAAATTGATTTTGGATTTCCGGGAAATTTCATTTTGAGCCATCAACCTTACAATAGTTTCCATACACTTCATTTCTGATTGATTGCATCTTGCATCCTAAATACCCTCTTAGGATTTAAACTGCTTCTCATGTTTTGTACGAATATTTTAGCACAAAAAAATATATAGATACTTTCTTGTTGTGGAATAATATTTCATATAAAGCTGCTTTCACACCCACTTGGGTCAAATGCCAAGAAAAAGTCCAAAGTGTGTAAATTTTGTGATTGTGGAGAAAGACTTTGGGGTGGAAAAAATCATTGATGTGTAAAATTGGGTGACTTTGAGGCGCCAATATACGATATGGGTCAACTTTGAGCTCCAGTCTTCCTCAAGAAATTACATCGAAAGTCACAAATTTTATCCAGTCCACCCCAAAAACACCATCATGTTCTCTGAAGTATGAGAAGAAAATAGTAAAAATCAGGAAATTCTCTCGAGTGAAACGATCAAATTAACAATTTGAGGCTAATATTTTGTCTTGTCATATCTTCTAAAAGATATCTCATATATCTATGGCGGAAGCTCCTTTTTATGGGGGATGGAAAAGAGTGGAAAATGTATAACAAGATGCTCCATTCAATATTTAAGGACTCTCTGGGCTTTTTTTCTACTAACGTCCCACAGCACCCCTGAGGCATCTTCCATGGCTTTTGTGGTCACACAAGGGTCGATATACCACTTTAGCCTTTCTACCAACCATTCCTTTCAGTTGCTTTTCTTTTACAGAAATAATACCGACATAGATAAGCGATACCGACCCCTTAATCTTAATAGATTTACAAGAAATTGCAATTACGTAGGAAACATAATGAAACCATTTATGTTTTTCTAAAGGAAATATTAAAAACGTGAAAATGGAACATATTAAACTTGTTTAGCCTTCACTTTAAATATTTCTTAAATAAACTTTAAATACTTCTGTGATATTGATGATGCTTGAATTATAAAGAAATTTTATGAAAAACTAAAACTGATGTTGTAAAAATTCTTAGCTAAAAACAATATTATAGTGACCATAACTCCCAAATTATTCTCATAATCGGGGATGTTAATGAAATATCTCTTATATTATATTATAATATAATATAATATAATATATTATATATATTATAATATAATATATTATATATATTATAATATAATATATTTTATACATAATTTAATCATTCTTTGATTTTGCTGTAGTTCGTCACATGGACAAAATGCCCGCTATGCGGTCAAAAAACGTGTTAAAAAATAAAAATTGAATTATCTCGGCTACCGAGCAACCGATAAAATAAAGTTTTAGGGTAAAATTATACAGGAAATTATGGTTTATATTCGACTATCATCCTTTTATCAGTTAATTTACATCGTAGAAATTTTGATTTAAATAAAAAGTTTGGAATTTTTCAGAAATTTTAATTCAAATTCCTGCATATCTCGCATCTTTAGTTCGAAATTGATTTTACATACAGTCCGAGTTTGCTTTCTTTAAGTTTAAAACATCTATGACAATAAATAAATTTTAAAATGAACCTATTATAACTACATTTTCATTGTATCTTCATTCGTTGCAAATAAAGACAATGCAATGCACAAACCATATGCGCTTTAATTTAAAAAAAAAGACAAAATTTCGTTTAAATTTATTTTGCCTTATGGATTATTTTTCTCTCAAAAATTTGTTGATCTTGCAGAGCATACTTCCGTAATGGATGCCTCTCATGATTTAATTAAATGACTCTAGAAAATTTGGCGCAAAAGTTTTAAGAAACAATTCTTGCAGTTTTTCCGATATTTGGAACCGTGAGACAACATAGTCAAAATTTATGATAGGCCCAGGATAAGCCTATGTTAGCTGAAATTCATTATGGATGACCTCGAAATGCAAGCAAATTTGTAGATTAAGAACATGTCGATCGACATGGTTCTTAACCCATTAGTAAGCATGGTATTACACATCATACGCAAATTGAGTGATTTTAGATTATTTATTCCTGGGCAATTTTTATCCGAAATTGTTGCCGAGAATAAATTTTAAGTAACTTTAGTTCTTCAATTACTTGGGAAAAATAGTCCGACAGAGATGAAAATACATTTCGTTATTATTTTTTTACTTCGCGGAAAGTCCTTCAAAATTGTTGCTCAAAATGGCGGATGGAAAATTCGACATCCCGTCGACTTTGTTAAAAGTGGCCTATATCTTATTTCCGGATTTGAATTCTGATTGCCATTTTGTTTTCTTGGATAGTTACTCTATCAATCAATAGAGTTTGTAGTAAATTAACGTAAAGAATTTTAATTCAGTTACCGTTAAGACGCGTGTTAAGGCGGCTCCCCGCACCCCTATAATATTTTTTTTTCTTTTCAAAAAAGTCATCTATTAATCTATAAGAAACTAATTCCAAAATTATGAACATTGTATCTCAAGTATTTCTAGTATATTGGCTGAATGGGTTAAACGAAACTGTTAGCTCGAGCAAATAGTTTCGACGGCCAAAATAAATAAAATTGCAGGTATAAGTTGCTCACATGAAGTATAAGGGTAAATGTTAATTTTAGCTTAGCATGACACTCACCCTAAAAAGAGAACTACGCATGCAGTATTCCCATTGTCACACTATTATTTATTATAACCCAGGTAAATTATCTATAACATCGCAATACAAAGTGATTTTGCAACTCTATCTGCTTGTTGGCTTTACTGAGCATAAAGAGCTCAATGTATCAGTATTACGAAGCACCGAGGCTACTCAGAAGGAGCTGAAATTGAAAAATATTCTCTGCGGATGTGTAGAAAACGTGTCCCAAAAGGAAAATGTGGCCGTAATTGAGTTTCAAGCACATTCCTCAAGCTTCTTGGACACCCACTTCATCCTACCATGCCACAAGTAATGCCAAATCCATTGAAAATTAAATTTTTCCCTCTCAAATCCTATTTTCATCCTGCCGATGCATCTTTGAAAGTGCAGTGGTTCAATTGAGACATAGCGGAGACCGAATTGAGATCAATTGAAACTTCACACAAGTCAGGAAATCAAGCCAAAATTATCTCTTATTTACGATTATAGTCTTAAAGTTTGACTTTTTTCATAAGGTCTGTAAGGTTTATGCCCAACGCACAATAACTTTTGTTTTATAAACATGTTTTTGACATTTCAATGAGAGTGAATGAGATCTAAATCTAGTCTCTCACTCTTTCCTATAGAAAATTTTGAAAACATGTTTACAAACAAAACTTATTGTGCGCTGGGCATTATAATAAAAAATAAGCATAGTTTTGTAGTTAGTTCAGAAAAAACACCTCTTTAAGTGTATTGAAAAATCAATCTGAGAGTCTGTGTACATTTTTTTTCCCAGCTCTACCATACCTCCCTCTGTCCCTCTCCCCTTAGAAAAGAAGAAATAACGTTAATTTAGAACAAAGAGTTAGGAGTTTTCAAGTTGTATGTGAAAGGATGAGAAATTAAATGAAGAAGTATCGCATGTCGGCGTGTAATATTTCTATTTTATTGTTTAATCTCCGCTTCAGAAATTTTCTACGAATCTCGTGAACAACACAATTTTTATGCGAGGGTTGAAAAATAAAAATATTTGGTCAAAAAAATGCCATTGAATTAAGTAGGGCTCAGTTTAGGATAAGCTAACCGGTGAATTTGCGAAACAAATAGTGTGTATACATACATATTTATGTGTATATTTTAGGGATTTCCAAAGTCATCTTTCTTGTGGTTGCACAGTAGACTCTCGCTAATTCGGCTCTTTTAAGATCGGGCTACTTTTTAATTCGGACAGCCGTTACATTTGAAAAAAGTTTGTTGTCATTTTTTCAAGTTTGATTATGATTATCAAATGAATCAAATATGCTCAAATTTGACATGGTTTGTCTTAGTTTTGATGTGATTTTGCAATATTAAGGGATTTTCATGCAATTTACGATATATATGAGTGTGTAAACTCAATATCTGTGTGCACATGAATAAAAAATCCTTGAATTTCATAAAGTTTGTCGCCCGAATTTCTGTTTAATTCGGCTGACATTTCGGTCCCATATGCCCGAATTTGTGATAGTCTACTGTACCATATATGGCCGACGATAAAGCATTTCTTTATGTACTTACTCAATTTTTTACAACTCTTCATCAGATTCAAATATTAGCTAATCTGTCAGATATCAATGCTGATAGCTGATTGATAAGCTCTGCTCAATATCCAGAATCAGTTTGTGTCTTAGGGCTCAAACTGAAGTATCCCATCAATGTAAGTGAATTTTCCATACCCCAGAGAATCTCAGATGCATATTTCATGGCATGGGTTTCTCTCCATATAACCTAACCGCTGTGGCTTCAAATGGCGCAATAACAAGTGCTGCAGACACTTGTTGGGAAAATTCACTTGACTCTCAGGGTGGAAAATCGATAGTGACCCAAAATAGGAAAGATCAGTGACGATGAATTGCGTCCGTGCGAGGGTGAAATATTGAGCCTCAAGTGGTTGTATATTTCCAAGGAAAAATATCTACATAAATACTTGAATGACTTGAATTATAAATTACTTGCAAATATGCAAATCAGTATATTTGGCGAAAAACTTTCCTGTTTCATCTTAAAATTCAAAAGATTTATGGAATATTTGTATTTAAAACAAGGTTGGATTATGCAACATGCCTTGCCTGTATGCCTTATGTGTATTAGTCTAATTGAAAAATAAATCGTTCGAACTAAATATTAGAATGAATTGAAGTCCACATATATATTTTTTAGAATACCACACATCCCGCTACCCTAACTCTCAAAAAATGTGACCCAAAATCAAAGAAAAGCGATATTACATAAATTCAATTACATTATTTAATTCTTTATTTAGATTATGTACCCTTCGCGCTGTACCCTTAGCATGTCTTCTTTTTATATACATAATGGCGTCTACATACTAGAGAAATTTATGTCCATATTGGAGCAAATTCCGTACGCTTGTGTAGGACAAAATTCTTCGATATGAACATAAATTTCTCTTCTTGCCTCTACACACTAGAAAAATTTATGGACATATTGAAGGAAATTCCCTACGCTTTTGTGGGGAGAACTCTTCAATATGGACATTAATTCTTTTAGTGCGTAGAGGCCATTAGTGTGTAGAGGCCATAAGACAAAAGTTCTTCTCTGGTTCGTAACATCGACTTTGTGCATTCAAAGAAATTTAAATTAATTTCTCTAGAAAACCTTCACACCTGCTTTTCCTCTAAAAAGCAAATACTATCTTGATTATCTCACTAACGACTTTTATGATTGTGTTTTATTTTCATATATACAGTCATATACGGTGCAAACGAACCACTCCTTAATAATCTAGTCTAGACAGACAAATACACCTAATGATATCTTACACAATTCTTTAACCGGTGTTATTATTGAATGAGTATAGGGTAGAGTCAGCCCTTTTGGCCAAGTAAGCACTTTTGACCACCTAAAGTAAAATCACATTGTAAGGCAATTATGAGTTTATTTAGAAAAGGAAAATGGGTCTTGTATCGTGACCTCTAATCTAACGAATCAGAAAACCATATTTTATTTTGTATCGACTTGATTAATTCTAAGTTATTGAAAGAAATTCTCGAGAAGGTAAACAATCACAAAAAAAACATGGGATTCTTACGAAACTTGTTAATGTATAAGAGAAATTGTTTTGCATTATTTCATATTTTTGATGAAAATATTTGATGTTATTCAATGAAAGTCCATTTCTTAATTAACTAAATTTTATTGTAATATCCTTAATAATATTTTCTAACAAATTAAATGAAAATCGGATGTGGCTAAAAGAGCTTACTTTTTTCGGCTGTGTAAGTTCTTTTGTCCATTCATTTTCCTATACATTTTACACGTGGCGCACCTCGCGAATTTCAGTAAAAACAATCGCGACTCTTGACTGATTTTTACATCAAATAGAAAATGTGCAAAAAGTCGTTTAAAATACTCTAATAATCACATAAATAATAATAATAATAATAATAATAATAATAATAATAATAATTAAATAAGAATAGGACTTGTGTTGTGGATTTGTGAAAGTTTTCAAAAGCTATTTCTTCTGTTATTTTATTAAAATTCTATTGGAAACAAGTGGCCAAAAGTACTGAAACATGCATAGTTGCATAAAATGCATTTTTCACTAAAATATCCAAAAAAAAAATTGGGAATTCTCTTGAATTATTAGGAAGAAACGACTTTAAGGTATCTTTTTACAAAATTTCATTTTATTTAAATAAAGATTATAAAAATTACAAGCACATGAAACCTTAAAGTGGCCAAAAGTACTTCCTCCACCCTAAATGTAAATTAATTTTATAAAATAATATTTTTGTGAAATCAAATTATAAATACACCGTATTTGTTCTAATATTTTGCAAATATTTTTGCAATGTTATTTTCCGATTTGAACTCAAGTCTGCAAGTGATATTTCACTCAATAGATCCAATATAACTTAAAGACAAATGATTCAGAGATAAAGAAAAAAATATGAAAAGGATTTAAGTAATAATATTGAGTCTAACCAAACAGTCCAGTAGAGATTATCCCGATTGGCGGTTGTTATTACCTGCATTGGAAGTAAATGACTTTAAAGAAAAATATTTTTTTATTTGAAAAGGCATTAACTTTTTCAAAAGTCACATAAATTAGGATTAAGGTTTGCCAATTGAATTGAGAAATTATGTCTTCAAATATTTATTAAATTTGCTTAAGTGATATAGAAAAATATAGTTTGATTTCATAAATCATGAATAAGTCCAGTGAAAATCACTCAACAAGTACTAAAGGCCTTAATATCAATTACCCAAGAGAGAATGCTCTTGCAGCAGATGCTCCTGATAATTTATCATGTTTCTCCTATTTATCTGAACTATCCATCAATTTTCCGTCTAGTCCCAAAGCTTCATACTCGATCATTGTCCACAAGTAGACTCACCAATAACCTTCATGAGTTCGCGATATATCTCAATAGTAATGCAACTAAGATTTTTATATTTAGGAATAATTGGCACAGAAAGCTTTTACAGATAACTTGTAATTTCGATTTATTATCCCAATTTATATTTGTATTTTTATTTAAAAATTCATTTTGAATTTTATCCTTCAACCTCGAAAAAGCAAACAAGAAGCGTAACACTTACGAAAACCATTCATTTGGGATTAATCTTGATGAGATTGAGGGAAACTTTAACGTTTACTACACTCTCAACTATTTGCCACTCAATACAAGGAGTTAAGAAATTTTCCGTGGTTGCTAATAAGTTTGTTGAGGCTTTTAGGAAGTGAGCTTTTACCTTCTATTAAAGCCAAACTATATTGATGTATTCATAGAGTAAAATAATTTCAATGTAGCAAAGTTATTGATTTTACTCTTTAGGAATTTTAAAAATAAAGTGAAATTTTTGATTTTTACATCAGCTTTATTTTACAGTCGACAATTTCACTTAACAATTTGGCATGAATTTCCCATTAAAAGGGCAGGCGGAGGGCGGGCTACAGCATTTTATTTTAAAACAGACTTCCCGTATTGGTGCAAACAAATCTCAACAGTGCTATATACAAGAAGAAGTCTTCTTTCAATGGCTTCAAGATGTTCATCGGTCAAAATGGGGTATAATAAATCGAATTTTGTAAGATCTTCTAGAGTTTCTGTAAGACTTCCTCCAGAAAATAATTTTAATCGATTCCAAGTTGACATCCGGATAATGCAACATTGATACAATGGAGCCAAAATATCAATAAAATCAATGTTGGGATTTCCAAAGCCCTTCCCATTGTCCATGAGAAGTACACGTTCATTTCTCGTCTCATAGTGATGTCGGTCTCCATTTTGAATAAGGAAATCAAAAACAGATGCATCAATCAAATCCAAGAGGCGTGTTTGTGAAATTTTCTCCTTCACAGCTTGGCAATAGTTCTCATCGTATTCCCATTGAGCTCTGATATTTTTCTTGTAAGTTCTCTGCCAAGGCGATCTTTCCTTTGCAATTCCTCCAGGGACTAGAAGCAACAACACTCCTTCTAACTCATTTGTATCTTCTTCCGCACAAGCTGCCTCCGTCTCTTTACAGTAAAAACATTTTCCAAACACGCAAAATTGACTCTCATTACTTACATCCATTGTCTCCTTCAGTTCCTTATCTGCCCGCCGATATACTTCTTTAAGATCAATCTTCCTGCCGACAGCTATTGGTGTCCATCGTAAATTTAAAATAGTTCCCAAATAAAATGCTACAATCTCCGACGTGTGACGATCTTTCCCCGAATAAACAGCCCCCGAAAACACCATATCCTTTTCATACCATTTAGGCTTAAAAATGGCCACCTGACCACCTGTAAGACGGAGCATTAATTTCAACTGTGTCCCTTTTGGACTGTTCTTAGCCCGAACTATTGTTTCTTGTTGTAATGCCCGACATACTACGCCAACTCCACGACCGTAGGCCGGATATATTTCGTTGTCCACCACCCACTGCAATTGAAACAAAATGAACAGAAGCCAATAAAATTTGATAAATCTAAATTTGTGACCGGACTTAGCATTTCAAAATAACAAAACACAATATTAATGTTCTGTATTTTCATAATTAATTCAAAATTCATAAATTATTTTTCAATACATTTATTTAACGGCCTACCATGGAATACTAAAGTTTTCTTTATGTATAAGTAAGATTTGATTAAGATTTGTCTATGGGTCGGTTATATTCCTTGCGGAACCGCTACACCCAGGGCACTTATTTGGGCCCATTATGCACTACCGATTCTCCTGTTCTATCTTAACCCCCAAGGCGAGTAAACCTGTGTTCTGATACACACAGTACCGCTTTATATCACGGTAAACCAACCTTGGTTTGTGGATCTGGGCAGTGAATAAGCATTTGTATTCGACTGAACTCTGCATGTCGAAACTTATTTCCTATACCAACCTCTCTTTTTAGGCGGTTCACTGTCAATGTATTGGCATTACTTTTCCATTCATTCACTGGACGAATTCGAGACTATTACAGCAGCTGAAAAATCTGCAGCTGCTTAGTCTCGAACCCAAGACCTCACAGTCATACAGCTACTGCTCTATCCACTGATCCACTGAGGCCCTTCTTATGTATAAGTAAATAATATTCAGCTTTCCGATATCCGGTTGACAACAAAAAATCCCCCAATCATCTAGATATCGGAGTACTGAATATATAGAACTTTTACAAGAATAACAGTGTTGTGAATAAGAGATACAAGTGAAGGTTAATGTAATAAAATCCTTATCTTACCTTTATGGATTTTTTCTTCCTATTTCTCCTTATGTGTTTGTCCAATTGATCTAACAATTGTACGTCTTGTTTTTCGTTTAAAGTTTTCACAATAATTTCGGTAGCAGTTTTCCTGTTGTCCTAAAAGCGATGTCAATATTTTTAATATCGTTGATATATCACTTTGATAATAGACTTATAGTTTACTTTTTAGGCAAAATAAAAATTAAAGAAAATGTTGAGACTGTCCTGATACTCTATATCAGTCCGGTCACTTTGGAAACTTCTGTCAAACTAACCTCATTTGCTGAATTCCAAACATATGAAATATTTCCATATGAGCTGGGTCTGAGGTTTTTCAGCAGCTGCTTCCGAACACTAAGGAACTTAGGGTTTCTGCTGCGATATCGATCATCCAATTGATCAACATTTCTCACTATCTTCGAATGAACATCTTCAATTTTGGTGACTTTTTTTGGTTTAGTGGCGTCTTTTTGTTTGATTTGCTCATTGAGTCTCGAGAGAAAATAGAAATTAAGCGAGAATATCAGCAAAAATAGACTCAAAAGCAATCCAATTATCAGGCAGATGCGTTTTCTTATCATCTGGTAAACATTTGTAAATAAAAATTTGGATTTATTAGCCGAAAAATTAAAAGATATGTAAAAAATTTCTGAAGAACACAACACACAACACAGTCCGCAACACCCCTGGTGGCGCATCTGAGAAATACTTTTAAAATGGGAAATTTTTCTTGCGGGCTTATTTAAATTATTGGTCCATGGAAGAATGATAAGAATTTATTTTATAATAAAAAATTAAATAATTTCGCATACATTTTGAGTGTATGAAAGCTTAAATCCCCTACCAACGGTGTGTCCATTTGTACGAACAGGAAGTATCATAGGACCTGCAGAAAAATCTGTAATTGGGAAGTTCTTTGTGAAATCCTCACTCCTGCTCCCATCATTGAGTTTTTCTCCGCACAATCTCAAACCATTTATAGCAATATAGTCATCAGCACAGTTGAAAATTTCTGCTCCGGCTTGTTTAGGTGGGATAATGCTCACACCATCTGAACAGAGCGGAAAATTGCAGATTGCACAGTGATTATTTTAATCTTTACTTACCTTCATCAGTATTTATTAGTTGAAAGTCTGTTTCAGTATTATTGATGTTGGTAGTATAAGATACTGTGCAGAAACCTGGATTGCGACGAATGCATATTACGTAATTCAAATTATTCTAAAAAGAAATGTAAAAAAAATAATATTTCAACAAAGGCTCTTAAATATACGTTAGAGTTAAATTCATTTCAAATTATCGATATTTTTCAAATCTTGGCGATATATCGGATATTTTGTGGGAAATTTTTGACAACGATATTTGTGTGTTTGTGTGTGTGTGCGTATGTTGTCAAAGATTTTTTGCAGTGGAAGAGAAAATATCAAATGAAATTCAGAGCGTAAGGAAAATTGATATACGGATAAAAATTAGAGCTGTAAAATTCAAATTGAACGTCCAAATCGCATTTTGAAATAGAAGGATTAAATTATAATAGAAACTACGCAAAGAAATTTGATTCAGAGGGAAAAAGCAATCAGAAGAAGTGAAATTGAGGTTAAAAACGACGGCGTCCCTATGAATCCATTCAAGAGCAGGCAGCAAAAGCCCCCACCGGCGAGAAATGTTGCAAACTTTCCGATGTGGGGCCAGCCAGAGGATATCGGAAGAGAATTAGAAGGAGCAGCGAACTGGGAGCATGAAGTAATCAAAAGAGGAAGGAAATATTTGATGGCAAAGTCCGTAGAAGGAGAGTCGTTGGCACGAGCGCCTCCATATCTGGTAGAGGAAGCATTTAATCATGTAGGAGAGGTGGAAAAAATCGTTCGTAGAGGAAACGGGAGCATCTTGATCACTGCCAAAACAGCTCAGCAAGCTGAGGAACTTAAAAAAATTACAAAAATTGGGAACATGACAGTGAAAATAGAAGAATATGGAGCATGGAATCAATGTAAGGCTCTGGTTAGAGATGAGTACATGATATATTGGGACAAAAAAGAGCTGCTCGAAAAACTTGCGAGCCAGGGAGTAGTGGAAATTGAGAACATCAAGAAAAAGAGAGCGCCAATACAAAATAGAACAGATAATGTGCAAGGGTCGGAGAACCAGGAAGAAATGGAGGCAACCCCACTCTTCCTGTTAACCTTCAACACACCGGAGAGACCATCTCATATAAAAGTAGGATATCTTAACCTACCAACCCGAGAATTCATCCCGAACCCTCTCCGATGCTTTAAATGTCAGAAATTTGGGCACAAAGGCTCGGGATGCAGAGGGATCGCAAGGTGCTTTCGATGTGGGGAACCCGGACATAGTGAGAGATGCATCGGTCCAATCAAGTGTGCAAACTGCGGAAACGGGCACTTCGCGTCATCCACACAATGCCCGATTTACCAGGAGGAGATGATAATCCAGAGAATCAGTGTGAGGGAGAGAATCACCCACAGAATGGCAAAATACATGTACATGGAACAGAAAAATGAGAAAAGTTATTCAAATACAACAGCAAACGACACGACAAGCCATGGACAAGAACCAGAGCACAACCCAAATAGCATCAACAGAGAACAAAATGAAAAGACTGATCACAACGACAATCAAGGTGCAATGCAAACTTCTGAGCGCATAGATATAGTGAGGGAAGAAGGCGAGGAGCAACAAATTGAGAGCATGCAATCTCTAAATCCGGAAGATGCAAGAACTGATACAGAAGAGCAGGAAACTGAAAGGGAGGACAAGGCAGACAATACTGATGCAAATATATCAAACTCCTCTGAGTTCGAAGGTTTTGCAACATCCGAAGAATTTCTTGACAACACTCTGGAGAAGGAAACAGAAGAACAGCCACGGTCTGCTGAACAGTACGGAGTTACAACAAGAAATGCTGCCAAGGCAAAGAAGGAAGTCAAAAAAACCAGTGGAAATCGCGTGAAAAAAATAACAAAGAAGAAGTAATGATGATTTTAGTGCAAATAAATATAAGAAGTTTGCGTCATAATAAGGACATTTTAGAACACTACCTAAATGAAATTAAAGCAGATATAGCGATTTTAAGTGAAATATGGACTAAAAGTGATGAAAAAATTAAGATCTCAGGCTACTCAGTATTTTTAAATCCAAGGGATGAAGGACATGGAGGAACTGGAATTTTAGTTAGAGACAACTACAATGTTAAGAGATTAGACAACACGGACTGTTTTCCCATAGAGACATGTGAGGTGAGTGTGAATTTTGAGAACAAGACTTTAAACATAATATCTTGCTATATAAGTCCTGAGAGAACCCCAAAAACAGTAGAAGAAAATCTAGTGAAACTAATAAATAAGTATGATAGGAAATGTAATGTGATTATAGGGGGAGATTTCAATGCACATAATGAATTATGGGAGAACAAATCAAAAAACGATAGAAGAGGAAAAATAGTATCAGATTTAATATTAGACTCGAATTTTACTTGTCTAAATAACGGAGAAAGCACATACCTAAATTTACAAAGAGATATAAATTCAGCCATAGATTTAACTTTTGTATCTCAAGACCTTTTAACTAATACATTTTGGAGCGTAGATAAAGAGAATTTAATTACCGATCACTACCCAATAAAAATAGAAATAATATCAAATGAATTTGTAGGATATAAAAAAGTAAGGAACAAAATTAATTATAAAAAAATAGAAGAAAAAATCAAAAAAATAAATTCAGAAGAAATTCATGATATAGCAACCGTTGAGAAAATCCTAGAGAATATAATAGAAGAGAGCACTATAGTAATAGATGAAAGTAATAACAAGTACAAACCGAAAGCATGGTGGAATGAAACTATTGAAAAACTTTGGAAAATAAAAAAAGGAAAAAAGAAAATTTATAATAAAACTAAGAACACTTTCACACGAAATGAACTCAAAAAAGTATCTTGTAAACTCAAAATCGAAATAAGAAAAGCGAAAAGACAGGCATGGGATAAGTTTGTACAAAATTTAGATCTGTCCATGCCCGCCAGACAGTTATGGGAAAATATTAATAAATTCAACAAAAAAAGATCCAAGAAAAGAAATAACCTATTTGAAGTAAGAGAAAAAGGAAAAGAATTTTTGGAAAAGAATTTTAAAGCAGAAAATGAAGTGGATTATAACGTACACAATGAAATTATTGTTACTGAAGAATTCTGTGATCTAAATGAAATAATAGATACAATCAAAAGTAGTAAAGATAACGCACCGGGAATTAACAAAATATCTAACAAGATTCTAAAGCTAATGCCCAAAGAAATTCTAGAGAGTATAGTTAAAAGTTTCAATGATCTATGGAGAAGTCAAAAGCTACCTGAAAATTGGAAAAAAATTAAAGTAGTACCTATACCAAAGCCTTTTAAAGACCATACTTGTATTGAGAACTTTAGACCTATATCTTTAATCAACAATATAGCAAAACTATTCCATGCGATACTAAAAAAGAAAATTGAAAAATTTGTGAACGATAAGAAACTGCTACATGATAATGTGTATGGATTTAGGAAAAATACAGGAGTAAATGACTATTTGTTAAACCTAGTGGAATTTGTTAACAAGAATAGAAGTAAAAATATGAAGACAATTTCTATAGCTACAGATCTAAGTAAAGCATTTGACAGAGTAGATACTAGAATACTAATAAGAACATTAAAAAAAATGAATTTTCCGCCAGAATACACAAACTGGATAAAACAATTCCTATTAAACAGGAAAGTACACATAGTAGGGAACGAATACACAGAATTTATTAATACAAATTCAGGATTACCTCAAGGTAGTAAATTGAGTCCCTTGCTTTTCAACTTATATACTACCAAGGTGCACAAGTTAAATTCAGAACATTGTAAAGTAATGCAATTCGCAGATGATATCACCTTACTAATAGCAGGGAGGAATGATGAAGAACTAATAAGTAATGCGAAATTTTACTTAGAAGAATTTACAAAGATAATTGACAAACTCAAATTAGAAATAAACACAGCAAAATGTAATTATATGATTTTTGGGAACTTTAAAGATAATGATAACATAGAAATTAAAATCAATGAGAGAGCTATAGAAAAAGTTAATGTACAAAAGATATTAGGAGTTATTATAGATAAAAGACTAAATTTCAAGGCTCATATAAGAAAAATTAAGGAAGAATGTAAACCGTATCTAAACCTGTTAAAGATATTTAGTAACATGAATGGGGGAGCGCATCCTAAAAGAATGTTGGAAGTATACAATGCACTGGTTAAATCGAGAATAATCTATGGAGCACCAGTAATACAATATGCAGTACCAGAAGAAAAGTTAGGCAACCAACTGCAGATAATCGCGAACCAGGCACTAAGAACAATCCTTGGTTTTGTCAAGTCGACGCCAGTAAACACTATACTAGCAGAGAGCGCAGAATTACCTATAGCAATGGAACTTGAAAATACTACAGCTAGATATATAGCTAAAAAGAAAATGATGGACCTTCGAATCCCCGAGACAAGAACAACATTAGAAATTATGAGATCGCATGAATACATACAAGACATCGCAAGGGACAGAAAGAGTGAAAGAATGCCAGACAACCTAACAATCAAAGAAGAGTTAGTTAATAAAGTGAGCAATAAAAAGGATACTAGCACAGAAGAATTGAGAGCTTACGCATATGAAACTATAAACCAATATAAGGATCAAGAGCGAATATTCACGGATGGATCCATCATTGACGAAGACACAGGAATTGGAATATTTTTCGAAAAAACGGAAGAAGTGTTAAAGTGCAAAATAAAACAAAAAATATCGATCAAAGAAACAGAACTCATCGCAATATTTATTGCAATCAAACTCAGTGTTGCAAAAAAGGCGGAAGAGATAGTCATATTAACAGACTCCAAGAGCGCATGTTTATCACTTTTAAAAGAGAGTTAAAAAATATACGAAAACAAAATTAAAGAAATTGTGAGCGCTAATAAAAATACAAAAGTTACCATACAATGGATCCCTGGGCATATAAATATTAAAGGAAACGAGAGAGCTGACAAAGCAGCTAAGGAAGCAACGAAGGATGGGATATGCATCGAATGTAGCTTAAGTAGAAAAGAGGTGGACAGAACAAGAAAAGAATTTATGTGGAAAAAATGGACAAATTTGTGGAAAAAAAATTGTGAAACTAAAGGAAAATTCAACCATGACATCAGACAGGGAATATTAGAAAAAAAACTATGGTTCAAAAATATTAATTTAAGAAGTGATCAAATAAAAATAATCCAAAGGATTAGAAGTGGACATTGCTGTGACAAAAAGTTCCTAAAACTAATAAAAAAAGAGGACACAGAATTATGCGATAAGTGCGAAACCGTGGAAGATATAAATCACATAGTGATCCAATGCAGAAAATTTAATAAGATAAGAGAAAACTATAAGTGCATTAATAATGAAAAAGTGAGCATAAAAAATATTCTTAAAATAGCAAATGAAAAAACATATAAAGAGATCTACAAATATATCAAAGAAATAAAAGTGAGCATATAATAATTCAAAAACTGTGATCGTATAACAACAATAAGTGATATAATAATAATAAGTGATATAAAAAAAAAGAGTGATAATAAACAAGAGACAAATAAATTAAAAATACAAATAAAATAGTGAAATTAGTGAAGTACATGGGATAACGGAAAACCTAAATTTGAACTAAGTGAACAAAAGTGGCTATATGGACCCGAGTGAGTCCGACAGCCTTACATAAAACAGAAGAAGAAGAAGAAGAAAATATCAAAATAAAAGTGAAAATTTAGGGTAAGTACTTAAATTCTTATACAAAACTCCTCCTATAAAGACAGTTTAGCAATTGAAGAAAAGAAATATGATAAAATTATGTGGAAACTCACTAAATAGCTTGGATTTCTTTCTGTGACAATCGTGGAGTTATCTTCGTAATTGAACGTCTGGATAATTCCTGATGATTCTGTAAAGTACTGAAGACAATTTTGTGGTGCCAGGTTGCTCTTTAGCTGTGTAATCCTTACACTGAATGCCCTGGCATCAGGAATTGTGGAAAGCATTGAGAGAAACAGCATTCTACTGGCTGAATCTGAGACATCAATGTACACTGAAAGATTATGAAAATCAAGTAGGTTCTGGGAATATTCTCTAACATTTAATATATTTCTGCATCTCACTGTGTTGTCCAGTGTTCACTCCACAAATCACAGGGACGAAGGTATTAAGGTTGTGGCCAGAAACCACAAATTGATCGTCTGCACAGAAGCCTTCAGTCGGAGGGCGGAGTTCGAAAAAAGGAAATTCAAGGAGAACTTGCTGGACTCCAGGGAGTAGATCCACAGTCATTGTGCAGGCCATACGGTCCGTAATAGGTTTTGGAAATCCGGGATTCTCAAAGTAACTCACTTCCCGATTAGTTTTTCCACCACAACCTGATTGAACTGGAAAGACAAAACTTTATATTTTCTGAAATTCTTAAGATTTCCGGATTATTTACAGATGCAGCAAACGCCAAATCCATTAGCACAGTTCTCAATTCCCACTCCACCCAATTGTTCACACTCCAGCTGATGATAGCATGTCCCATTGAGTTGTCTGAGGCTTTTATTAGAAGTGGCGCAGGGTTCATTGGGAAACCTCACTATGTTAAATAGATTCAAGAATCTCCTTCCAGGTTTATTAACAAAGCCCTTGGCTTCCGTTGCTTGGTATCTTCTAAAAAGGCTTCCCAATCTGGCCAAAATATAACTAAAAACTTGATTTAATGACGACGTGACTCGATTTTCAGAATAAATTTCATTTTCTTCAAAATTCGCAAATTCCCCATTATCTTCAGAAATCACATCCAATCGTCGATTTGGAGGCTTATATTTTAGCCCATATCTCGTTTTAAGGTCAACAAGAGATTCACTTCCTTCCGAGATATTTTCCTTCTTTTGAGGGGACTTTGTTACAAAAGGTAAAACTTTAGAGCACTCCAAAATTTCCAAAAGACTCAAGAAAAGCAAAACTTTAAAAACGATCAACATCCTCAAAAGAAACTTACACGAATTGTCGATGGCTGTATCATCTTAACTGATCTTTGTGGATGACTCTCAATGAATTTAAAGAGACAGAATGTGCAACAGAGCATAAATTATGGGACAAGATATCTGTGAAGATTCCACAGAGTCAAACATGCAAATCAAAGAAAGTGTCAAGTGCAAAAGGCATGCATCTCCCAGGGTCTCTCCCGTGGCCTTGATTTGTAAAAATTCTAAGCAGCAGTGAGCCAAAATACAGTGAGCGAAATTCAATTAGGGACGGACCTATATGTGCGTGGTGTGGGTGGTGTGTAAGTCGGATCGACCTAATATTTTTTTGTATAATATAGGCCTATCCAACAAGACTTTTTATGGTAGTGACCCACGCGCAATTTCGTTCGTGCGTGCACACCAGCCAAATATCAAATTTTTAGGTGATTTTTGAGCGAAATTCAAATAGGGACGATCCCGATTTTTTAACTAAAAGTGAAACAAATCAGATCAATGAGAATTATTTTAATATTGTGGACTTGATCTCTTATTCTTTATGCCAGAAATAAGGTCTTTTAGCTACACTTAAGTCCAATTCATGAAGAGTTTCTTGCTTAATTAGCGCCATGCGCTACTGATAGCGTTCTTGAGTTCATCTACGTTCCCCACGGTCGGATACTACTTAACTTCTGCGTTAAATTATCTTGCAATGATGCCTTACAGATTTTCAATATGATTTGGGCTAGGTAAATCATCTGACTAATGTGTAGTTTTTTGTCCTGAAACCATCGTCAACGGTTTCGTGTATTTACATAAAATGACTAAAACGTCATATTAAAACTCGTCTACCATTTACAGAAAAATATATCTCAATGGATAAAAATTGGAATAAACTTACTTTTTTCCGATCAAAATAAGTTTAAACTGAATGAGTGAAATTGTTTTAAATATTATTGATATAACATACAGAGCAAAAACTTCGGTTGTGCAACTGACTGCCCAAGATGACTTGGGCGGCTTTTTCACTTTAGAAAAAGACATGAATCTGTCGGGTGACCAATAGAATGATATCTCAAAAGTGTTGAATACCGATTGAAGATGCACTGGTACCATTTTCAGAAGTCTAAACTAGTGGTAATGCCATTTTCCAGCAGAAATATGAGGGAAATTCATGAAGAAAGTCTTTTAATGAAGTGGTTCCAGGTAAAAAACTGCAAATTTTGGTTTTTTTCAGTAATTTCTGCCTTCCTAAATCTCAATGAAAATCTATGAGGCATCATTGCAATATAAATTAATGCAAGATTTAAGCAGTATCATATAGTAGTGACAGTGGAGGATCTGATGCTCTCAGTAATGCTAATTAGGTAAGAAATTCTTCATGAATTGGTCTTAAATAGGGCTATAAGAAATTTTATTGGCACGAAGAATAAGATATAGGGGAAGTGCTTATAATTTTGGACAGTCTGCATATAAGCATCGATATCCTAAGTTTGAAGTGCGATATTTTCAATACTAATTGACTTTTTTTGTTACTCTCTTTTCAGAAGGATTGTTTAGAAACTTGGCAAGCTATTTATCATCTCATTTTTACTAAAATTAGTTTTAATACGTTTAAAACTGAATTGATATGTAGAGGTGAATTTGACTCTTATTTTGGACAACTTGGTTATTAATTTTTACAACTTGTCTGTAAATTTGGACAGATAATCCGCCTCAACAGGATGCCCATTGTTCTTCATTTTATGAACCAATCTTACCAAGTCCTCTTCCTGGTCATGTAAGGGAAACGTGGAATGTCACAAGAAGCCCAGAAACTTTCCATATCATTCATTAAAGTGAGTTGACTTCGATACTCCAAGTACGTGCGGATTCGCTCATTCCCTGACCTTTCCGGGAGCCTTTCAAGGCATTTCTCACTGCATCTCTTTCGTAGAGATGATGCTCCTTTGTTTCTCCAGGCATTTGTCCAACCTAGTCATCACAAAAGCTAAAACTTCACGAAATTTCGTGAGAAAAACACCTGTCCAAAATAAGAATCATCACCTCACTGGTGAATGTCTTAAAAAATTTCCCATTTTTCACACGAAAAATCTAATTCACGAGGCAAATCTCACTTCAGGTCAAATGTACAAATCATCAGTAACGTGAAGCAACACAATATTCAATGAATATTCAATAATATCACTCAAAAACAGCGAACAAACTTTGTTAGTACTTCACCAAAACTAAATAAGACTGAAGTAAGCCACGAAGTTCTGTCATATTTCTCGTAAGCAATTGCTCACACTGAATTTTCAACAAAGCAATTTCAACTCAAATCATATTCAAATTTTAACGTATTTAGTGTTAAAATCTTCCAAAAAGAATAAATATTTAGATAGAATTCATTATTCATCAAATATTGGAATAAAAATCCATCATTTTAATCAATTTATTTTTAGTGTCCAATGTTATCCTCAAAGTGTCCAAAATAAGAAACTGGACAAAATTATGAGCATTTCCCCAATAGTCCACAATATTAAAATAATTCTCATTGATCTGATTTGTTTCACTTTTATTTAAAAAATCGGTATCGTCCCTATTTGAATTTCGCTCAAAAATCACCTAAAAATTTGATATTTGGTTGGTGTGCACGCACGAACGAAATTGCGCGTGGGTCACTACCATAAAAGCCTTGTTGGATAGGCCTATATTATACAAAAGAATATTAGGTCGATCCGACTTACAGACCACCCACAACACACACTTATAAGTACGTCCCTATTTGAATTTCGCTCACTGTATAACAAAAAATCATTGAAATCGCCAGGGCCAGTTTTGAGATAAGTCAAAAAATCATGTTTTTGGATGGGATGAAAAAGATGTAGGTGGGTGATTTAGATAAGTTATAGTTCGATAGAGAATGTTGACTAGTGGAGGGGGGGGTCACCGAAGACCGGAAGTCAATATCTCTTACCGTTTAGCACTCAGGATGGTGAAAATTGGAAAAAAGAAAAGGATTGTGAAATTCTTATATAATTTATGACTCCGAAAATACATAGAAAATAAACTCCGCCCAAATATAATTAAAAACCACGCCCCTTTAAAAAACAATTATGAAAAAGAAAGTTTAGCATGTCTGATTTTCTATTATTTTTCATAAATTTGCATTAATAGGGTAGACGGGGGTATTATCGACCAGTTAAGGAAATGATCAACTTTAACAGACAAAAAGCCATATATTCGTTTTTTTGAAGTGAAAACTTGCTATAGTTAATCTTGCAGATGTTCTCTACAAGATCGACCACTCACATTCTTGATATATTTATTTCAGAGTGGTTTAAAACACAAAAACTTTTCGAAGTGCATTTGCATGAAGATGATTCGTCTTTTTTACCCATTTAGTTTTAGTCTAATATCAAATTAAACAATTTTTGAACAACTTTGTATAATGACCCCACTTCAAGATCGTCAACAATCTTCACGAGGCTAATTAATTCTGTAAAAGTGTCAAGACATTATTTAAACATGTCCATCATTTGCAATTTCCACCTACTCTCTATCTGGTTTTCCAGAATATGGGATCAGAACAATCTACAGCGGCTCAGGGAGTACAGGGAGTCGCTGGAACTCAATCCAGAAGACCCCCAAGTGATGCTAGACTCTATCGTGGGAACACAATTGCAGTGCCAGACAGTGCTGTGAGAAATTCTAGTCAAATTGTGACTGAGGAGGCTTTTGCTGCTCACACTGACTCCCGGCCATGCTCTCCACCAATCAGTGTATGTTCAGATTCAGATCTGCCCTACATCTCCTACACAGATCGCCCAATTGGTGATTCTCCCAAGCTCAGGAACAAGGGAGCACAAGCTCGACTCACAAGGGCAAATACCAGCGCCACTTCCCGGAAGGTATCACTGCCCAGAGGAAAGATCAGACCCGGTTCCACAGCTCACAATATTGTGGTCGTGAAGGCGGCTGCGAAGGAGGGCGGCATCGAGAAAGATCCCGACATCTTAAGACTTCAAGTAAGTTATTCTATTTTCTGAGTCTTTTTTCTTAAAAATTCCACCCACATTGCTATAACGATTCTCCGCAAAAACACTAATTTGGGATCATCAATAGTGAGACTGTGAGAGACTTTAAATGGTTATTCTATTGTTTATTTCTTTTTCCGTATTTTGCAGAGATTTTTTTTGGGCAATTGATCTAATAAACTAAAACCTATAATCGTTCAATAACACATTTTTATTTTTCAAAAACGTAATATTTCCAAAAATTTCATATTTTTCAAAAATTTCATTTTTTTTTCAAAAATTGTTTTTTAACTTCAATAAAGGTTCAAACAAAAATTTAAATTTAAAGATTTAGATTTTTTGAATACCAAATTTGATTTTAAACCTTGCCATTTTAGATTTTTTTACTTACTATTTCAGATTTTTTTGCTTACCATTTTAGATTTTTTTTACTTACCATTTGTGATTTTTTTACTTACCATTTTGATTCATTTACTTACCAATTCCGATTTTACTTACCTTATTAGATTTTTTTACTTACCATTTTAGATTTTTTTACTTACCAAATTCGATTTTTTTACTTACCATTTTTCATTATTTTACTTACCAATTTTGAATTTTTACTTACCAATTTTGATGTTTTACTTATCAGTTTTGATTTTTTTACTTACCAAATTCCTTTTTTTTTCTACTTACCAATTTTGAATTTTTACTTACCAGTTTTGATATTATACTTACCAAACTTTCAATTTTACTTACCATTCACAACATTTTACTTACCAAACTCAATCTTTTACTTACCAAAATTGATTTTTTTACTTACCAAGTGAATATTTTACTTACCGTTTTTACCAAAATACTTACCACAAATGTTTTAGCCATATTTAAGCTTAAAAATGGCGAATTTTTAAATTCTCATGTTGAAAATTAATTTTAATTATTTTTTATACTTCCAATTTTTTTTAAGCAAAACCATTTTGGAAAAAGAAACTACAATAGTTAAACATATTTTTCATTAGAGTGAAAATTATCATTCATTGGTATTGTCACAAAAATTATTTAAATTTTCGGGCTTTTTTGTCCCTATCGCACGTAGAGGTAAAAAATGCACCGAATTAGACTCTGTTGAACTTTCCAAAGTTTGATGTAAAACGTTTCACAAATTTTGTTTATTGGTTTAATTTTTATTGTTGATTTTCGGTCCTTAAAAATTGTCTCGTCGTTAAAGGGTTAAACCGATATGACCGCCTGGAGGCGGTCTTTATTTTTTCTCACCTGGCGCCCAAACGAAAAGAGATAATGAAGAATGGATGGTATTTTGAGTTCAGTGGACCAATTATAGACAAAATTATTTAACTACTTTTTTTGCATATTAAATAAAACACTGTTAGAGGGTTCAACTATTGTACTTTTACAGACTTAATCCCAAACGATATTTTATTTTCATTTTAGAGTGATCATTATTGAGACAAATGAAAAGTCTTGTGGAATTCGATAAATCTATAGATATCCCAGTTTCGTGTTAAAGTAGAAAAAAAGAAACATATTCAAAGATGATTGTATTTTCTCAACTGATAGCAAATTAGGATCTATTCATTTTAATAATTTAATCAAACTTTGGCATGATTTAGTTAATTAATAAATTTTCAAACAAAAAAAATCAGAAACTGTTTAAAGTTTAAATACACAATACTCCCAGTTTGAGATATTTATTTATCTCAAATACCGATAGAATGCGTAGAATGTGCTGTCTTCATTAAAATAATTAATAAATAAAAAAAATAAAATTCACCGATTTTGACAAATTTAAATTGAAAATGTTGCAACTTTCCTCAGACTTAAGGGACTTAAGACTTCTATGTTCATATTATCTTTCAAATTTTATTGCAAAAATAGTATTTTTTTTTTACAAATTTTAAGGAAAATTTTAATTATATTCCAAAACTACAACTCTAAAACGGTCTTTAGACTAGAGGTTTATCCCAATTCCTGAAGGTGTAAAAATCGACTCTCAGGATCTAATATATGATTTGCCCTTTATAATCCAATCCCAATTTAAATTTCTTAAAGAATTCTTGACGGATAAGAGATGAGAACAGTTAAGCCATGTAGCTAGTCTTTAGAACTTCTTAACAAACACGACTTTAGGTAATTAATGTACAAGTCCCCACAATTTTTAGGCTAATATTTAAACCCCAAATCTTTTAATCCACATTTAAAGGCTGATTCATATTCTCAGATAAAGATCTGTGTTTGTGTCAAATTTGTTTAAGCTTTAGCTTGAATGTTACAAACTTCACAATAACGAAGCTTTAATGGAAATATGAAAGTCCTTTTAGATTTATTTAATTTTAAAGTTGATCGGGATGATCTCTCAAATTTGTAATTAAAGAAAATTTTTAGGTAAATTTAGAAAAGAAAAACCTTAATTTTGACACTGATTATTTAATTTAGATCTTTAAATTTTTTTATCTTAGAAATTAGGAGGAGACTTGAGAAATAATTTGAATAGATTTTGTTGCATAAAAATCAGCAACGGGGTTAGTCTTAAGACCATGTAATTTAGCATAAGCTGATCTAGACTTATCACTGATTTTTATATGATTTAATTGTACGTTTTATGTTTTGTTTTTCAAATTACTGTTTAAACTCAAAAATGCTAAAAAAAAACTCTTAATCTTTCTTCGGAAATTTCGGCTTTAAGTGCTGTGCAGGTATAACAATTGATGACCTCAGACAACGCCTTTTAAAAACATTCAGATTTTTTTTTAAATCTGGAACTGTTATTTATTCCATCCAAAAATGTCTACACATTATTATACTTTCATAGGTATTTGCACATTACTGTAATATCGTTAAAGTAATCGTTATTCTAACGTGTGTATGGCTTATATTCTTGGCATGTTTTCTGTAAGTTCTGGTATACACAAACTCGTCACCCTATATAGTAATTAGTTAGTCAAAAATATTATTGTCTTGTGTCTTATAAATCACTGTGGCATGTCAATATTTTTGCTCTCTTAAGTTTTATGTTTATATAAAATGTATGATTTTTTCATATATCTGGAAGTCCAACACCTACGCGAGCAACTGCGGTATCTCGAATACTCAGTGGTTTCCTCTCGCTGGCATTTACCACTGTGGTGGTGTCATTATAAAATGAAATACTTGACTTTAGATGCTGATGTGCCCTCAAACGAGCCTCATTTGGAGCATCGGAATTATTTGATGACTCCCTCACAGTATTTGAACGCTGTACACTCTTGGTTTTGGGGATTTCTCGTGCAGGTGAGGGAGATCTTGGTCTCTGTTGGGATTTTACAGGAATTTTCTCAGAAGTATCCTCATCATCGGGAATCATATATTTTACTGTTCGTCTTCGGGATTCGGGTTCTCGATACAGCACTTCTCGAGGTTGGTAGTAAAATCTATCAATCGTCGAAATAGGTCTTACAATCATAGGTGCTTCATCCTCGAAGATTTCAGGACGAATAGGTCGATTTCTATAGGATGGTACTAGGCGATTTTCATAGTAATAATCCTCTTGGGGTCTCACCATGCGAGATTTAATCATACGTACAGGCATTTCGTCATAATCGTATCCATTTCGATAGACAAATTCTTCAGGCTCTTCATCAACTTCTACTCGACGTGTCTTCAGGATAGGCTTCACTTTTGTCTTCTTTATTGTCTCAACTTTCTCTTCAGATCGTCTATTTGGGGTTATTTTGAGATTTTGCACCTGTTTATTGAGCTTCTTGAGATCAAGGTCCACATCATCATCGTCCTTTAGAGAGAGATTTTCAACAGATTTACTGATATTTTTCTTGGAAATGTTTGATTTCTTCGAGATGTCATCATTTTTAATGGGAATCATTCGTTCTATTTTACTTTCAGGGGATTTTTCTTCTGTAAAAGAAATCTTTTTTACAGTAACTTTGGCTGAAGTTGCACTTTTCACTGATTTTTCTGGAGATTTCTTTTGTATTTTTGGTTCATCAGCATAATCGTAAAATTCAATTTTTGACGATAGTGTCTTTCGTTTTTGATCCTGAAAGCCTCTATCAACGGGAATATTTCTCAGGGTATCCTTAGAAGTGTCCACATGATCATAAAATTCAATACGGGATTTCATTTGCTTCCTGACTAAATCTCTGGGTGCAACATCGTCCGTGGCATTATTTAATTGAGAAGTTGATGGTGTATCTGATTGTCGACGCCTTGCTGCCAAAACTGAATCTCTGTGTGATGATTCACGAACAGATGGTGTTGTGGATTCATCTGGCCAGTAGAGATGGGATTCCAGACGATTGGGACCATCTCCATTTTTCTTCATCATCTTATCTGTGAGTCCTGTGAAGAATTTTCCGTTGATCATCTTCCACCATAAGAACAGTTTATGCTCTAAAAAATAAATCTCACTATTCTTTCACTTTCATTCAAACAAAAAAAAACGGTTTAGGCGATGAATGTTGAGTAACAAAACTTCCTAACAGATCACACGAACGATCAGATTGACACTGAGGCTCGAGTTGTGGTAAAATCGCGGTCGATGGGCAAAATCCCGATGTCGACAGTCCACACAATTTTGCTCAATTTGGCAATGCACGCAAATAAAAAGAACAAGACAGAATGATATAATTTTTCCATTCATTGTTATTAAAGACATCCCACACACCACGAGGCATACTCTAAGTCATGTAAAGTAGCCAAACGATATAGCCATCTATTTCACTCTCCATCAAGAGACGCACGGAAAATCTCTTGGTATCGGTGGAAGATTGAGTGCTTTTTGCAACCTTGATGCACTTCCCACTCTTACAAATATTTCTCTCATTCATCCAACTTGGTAAATTACAATGTTTACTAAAAAAAATCATCCAAAATATTTTTATTTGTGGCATTTTCACAACTAAAAATAATATTATACAATCAACATAAAAGAACATAACGATCTCATCAACCTTCAGCTCTTTCGTATCTTCTCTTTGGCAAGTTCAATGCTTTGATTTTGCTCTTAAAACTAATTGATTTCCGAGGTTAAAAAATAAAAAAAAATAATGTATAATTTTTCTGACAATTTTTCCACAGTAAATTTACCTATAAACAGCACATTTGCATCTTTTCAACACCTAATTTATATATCAACACTAATTCACCTCTGATTGAATTTTCTGATGGGACTTTTTTGGTGTGATTGGTCTTGTGAAATCGATGTTTGATTTGTTTCTCTTCACCCTCGCATTTGTGCTTCTGACATGATTTTATGCATTGCATGTGCATCTGTAATGCAATTTAGCATGCAAATGGTGTTCTTACAGAAGATGATAAATGTTTTTTTCAAGGGGTGTCAAACTAACAAAATATATAGAATGTTTATGCAGAATAATGTAGAGAGCTTAACCAATGACTCGGCTGATTTTTCATGCCCTAAAACTACCTAATTTTTTTCCTAACATTGGGAGCTTGGGGACATTCTGTTGGTCTAATGAAATCCTATCTTCCTTTGGAAACCAATGAAATTTATGAAATATTATTCTTTCTAAGATAAAATGATATCCGTTTGGTTATTATCTCAGGACAGCTTTTTCGAAAAAGTGATTCTGTAACCATGACACTGGCATATAAACTCACGTGATAATGTCAGTCAGAAGTCAGAACTTTGACTATTCTGGCAATTCAAATGATAGTGAATTTTGTTAAACAAATCAGCCAAAACGGACTGTATTTGCATAGGGTCGAATGAACATCTCTTTGACAGGGAACCCTATTGATACTTTTGTCAAAATGTTGAAATTTATTTAATGTATTTAATAAAAATGGAAGTAATCACAGCGAACAAACTGGGCTTTTCTAAATGGTCAGTGCTTTTTTACGCCTTCATTGCTTTTTACACGTGGAAAAAATATATTCAAAAAATTGCGGCAACAAACCAATTTTTGCAGCAATTCGATGTTTTTCCGTTCTCTCAGACAATATCTTTTAACAGAAAATGATTTATTAGTAAAATTTACCAAATCTAAACATCTCGAATCAATAGCAAAAAGCAATTGACCGGTCAATTGCTTTTTGCGCTTTTCTCAAGGTAGGGGAAAGTCGTCTGCCTTTAAATGCAGCAGCCTTCAAATGTTGCGATTTTTTCGTTGTTCTCAAAAGCATAAATTATATTCTATTAACTATTAGGTAGATATCCATCATCCTCACAAATCATCAAAAAATGGAGAGCCTAGCTCCTATTTCCTAGATGCTAGATCAAAAAAATGAAAATGAGCTCTAAACTGTAATTTTGATGTTCCACAAATCATGTGATTTTTCATAGTAAAAATCATTTTACAAATAAATCTTCCATTGTGACACATAGAAGGTTAATCAGGCTTAATATTTCTGTTAATACGTTTTGGTTCAGATGACACAATTTTTGTGGGTGGCAAAAATTTGAAAATATCACCCTGAAGCAGCCTTTAAATGCTAATGTCGTGTGCCTTTAAATCCTATCTTTCCATACATCAAAACATGTGAAATCGAACTCCTACTTTTCTCTGACGAACGTCATACAAATACTTATAACCTGCTATCTTGCTCCGGCCGGGATGTTTCAAGTTGACAATTGTCGACTTCAATGGCTTTTTCTTCCAAATTTTCAAGTGCAAAACAGTTCTTCAGAAAAATGTGAAGAAAAGTTATTGTTTAATGTCTTTTGACTGCAGCGATGATTTTAGTGAGTGCGTTAGGCTTCAACCTAATCATTTATAGCCCATTTAGTTTTATTGATTCAATATTCTCAGTGAAAAAAAAACATTTAAAGGCAGCTGCGTCGCGTTTGAAGGCAGACTATGCCAGCTGCCTTCATACAAATCGACATCACTTTTTTAATTTCCTCAGAAGGAAAAACTGAGGACTTGCAAGTGCTAAATGAGGTAATCATATACGCCGAATGAACAAGAGAATTTTTTGGTGTAGTAGAAAATAAAATCCATTTTGTGGATTCTTCAGAAAAAAATCTTAAATTTGGAACTCCATTTTTCGTTTGAAGGCAGACGACTTTCCCCTACTTATAATCGGAAAATTTTACTAATAGGGTAAGTGTGCCAAATTTCGGCCACTTTGAGTGTAATTTCGGCTAAGCAAATAAATTAATTAAAATTATGTATGTAATCTTCGGATAGTCAATGAATTCATTTTGCTTTTAAATATTTATTCATTTTAGGATGTATTAACACAAAGACCGTTAAATTTTAAGTGTAATTTGAATTTAAATTGTATTGTAAAAACTCAGTGTGGAAAGAGTCTTACAAAAAATGTGACAGATCGATTGTGTTTCTAGCAGTCTTCTGATTCAAAACATGTGTGAAGTTGAAAAATTGTTCGCAGAAAAAATGGGAAAATTCTGATCACAGACATCTCAAACATCTCAGTAAATAGAAGAACTCAAGAAGATCACAAAATAGGGAATATGACGGTGAAAATAGATTAACGTGGAGCTTGGAATCAATGCAAAACATTTAGTCAGAGACGAGTAAATGATTATAATGGGATAAAAAAAAGAAAAAGTGAGCATAAAAACTTCATGGAAAAGTAAATCAAAAGACATATAGGGTGGAATAACCGGCTATCGCCATGTTTAGGAAAAAATTAAATTCATTTAATCATAACTTTTGAATCCTTGTTACAAGATAAGTCAAATTTGACACAAAGTTAGTTAGATGTATTGGCTCTAGATACGTGAAAACAATAATCCTAGAACATAACGCTGGACTACTTAAAAAACTGATTTTTATTAATAATGCAAAAATAACCATTTCGTCGCCACTTTTTACCACTTTTCGCCAGTTTTGTAAAATTTGTAACCACTTCTCGCCACCCACTTGAAAAGAACCACACTCGGTTATTTTAGGCAATGCTATGAAAAGAATACATTCACCATTTCTCTTTCCTTGTGATCACTTTATTATTACTCTCTTTAAATGATTTTTCTTCACTTTTATTTGAGAAATCAAATTATGGGGCTTTTGCAGAAAGTAAACAATGCAGATTTGACAACTGAGAATGTACGAAGTGAAGTTAGCGTCGCCTATTGAAAAGATATGGCGACAGGTGGTAAAATCAATTCCAGAATATTACCACTTCTCGCCATGCCTCATTTTTATACAAAAATAATATAAAATGAAATATTAATTGACTAAATACAAATTTTATGTATTCCACAAGTGCAATTAAATATTCAATAGACAAATTATTTACCCAAATAGGTATTTTTGGCCTGATGAAAATTTGACGACACTTAGTACATTTGGTAAGAGATATTGGATTCGATGCACTTGCTTAAAATATTGCTCTAAAAAGTGATCAAAATCGTAAATCCAAAACGAATAATTATTATTTTTCGATTCTATGCGTAGAAGCAGAAACAATACAAAAAAAATTGCGACTCATTTATTTCATAAATTGCGAAAAATAGCGATTTCAATGTAAGTGGCGAGAAGTGGGGCACTGACTGGCGAGAACTGGTGATTCCACCCTAAGGAAGACATATTTTAATTCATTAAATAAACAAAAAGTGAGCATTTAAAAAAAACAGTGAACGTTAAAAAAGTAAAATAAAGATAACCCGTCAAATCATTGCTCTACCTGCCGATTTTACTCGGAGGTTTTTTTGAATTTTAACGGTATATTCTAGTACATTCAGAGAAAATCTGCAGATTCTCGGCAGAATTTCTCCCTAGAAAATCTGCATAACCTCCATTACTTCACAAAAATATTGTTGATTTATGAAGAAACTGTAGAAGTTATAAAGAAAATTGTATGCTCTGCTTAACAAGCATTACCGAGTACACATTTTAGATAAGTAAAAAAACTGCGAGCAAAAATACTAATTTCTTAAAAATCGCCAATCGAATGATACAAAAACACGAAATTTTGGTCGACACTCTGTTTAAAGTTTTCACTTCACTTTTCTCTACTTGTAACACGGCGTCGCAGAATTCTTTATTTTATATAAAACACCGTGATATCACAAAAAATAACTCTATTGAATTTTGCAAACTTCAGTGAAAAATTTTTCCATCTCTTCTGACACATCTTGTCTGGAAAGTCTGGAATGTAGAAAAAATCTACAGAAAATCGGCAGAATATCTACAGAAATTCGTCAGAGATTCGTCAGAAAATCTGCCGAATTATTCTGACGAATTTTGTCCCAAGCCCAAATAAAATTCGTAAGAATATCTACAGATATTATCTGCAGATATTCTGTAGAGGTGTAGATTTTCTCTACAGAAATCTTAAAGATATCTGCAGATATTATTTGACGGGAAATGAAAAAATTTAAAATTTTAAAGTCAGCGAACGAAATGGCTATATGGACCTAATTGAGCCCGACGGCCAAAACGTAAAACAAAAGAAAAAGAAGTCTTCTGATTTGTGGTGATGTGCAAAAGGTTTTCCTTCGGTGTTTTTCATGAAAATTGATTAGTTTTCATTAAAGATTGTTTCTGTTTATGTTAATAATGAATCAATCTTTAAATTTCGGGTAAAATTTCCCAGTTGGATCCTGTATTTCGCGTAAAAAAGTATATACTTTGTGAGCGTCTCTCCGGTGAGGACAAGACTTCTTTTCGGAATGTTGCCTATTCCGGCAACATCTTTTGCTTTCCTAAATTTCTTATTCAATTTATGTTTTTTTTTCACTTTCTAAGTTCTCCAATGTCTATAGCTTCTATGAAAAAGATGATGTGGAAAAGGCCTTGGAAGAGTTCAGGGAGGGCAAATTGCTACGGGAACTACTCTTCAGGTCTTCAGGACAAATTACACGGAAGATCTCTGGGTTTGTGTGTCATATAAACGTATTAAACCAAATATTAAACAAAATATTAAAGCACGTCCGTTTTCAAGAAATATTAGAATCTCATCCGGTAGGTCTAAGCTTCTTAGTTGCACGAATATAAAACGTGCTTAAACTCGATTTTCCAAATGCCCATTAATCCTCTCTCTAGTACAAAAGTTCTTGTAGAGGAATTCTGTACCACTCTGACAATGCCATAGGACGTTCCGTTTTGAAATTTTTAATCCGTTGCTTCACAAAAGGTGGTCACAAACAAGGTGGCCGGAATTTCACTCAAAGTGGCCGGAATACTACCGAAAGCAATGTCCACATTTTTATTAATTTTTCAATATTTTAGGAAGTGATTTAAAGAAAATAAAAATGATAAACTAGTTTTCAAGGTTCCGCACAACCCTCCCGAAAAGGAAGTAACTAGAAATGTCAATATGAATTAAAAATATTGCATTTCAAACTTAGGACTTCGGTGCTTATTTGCGCAACTATGCCGAAATTTGGCACACTTACCCTATGTCATTTTCTTTTTAAAGAATATTGTCTCATAAGGCGTAAAAAATATCAAATTAGTGCAAAAATTGTTTTGTTGCCGCAATTTTTTGATTATTTTTTTTCACGTGTAAAAAAAAGCAATGAAGGTGTAAAAAAGCAATGACCATGTAGGAAAGCCTAGTATGTTTGCTGTGAATACGGCGTTTTTCATTAATTTACGATTTTCGATAAGGATAAGTATTCAATTTCGTATTCCAAATGGTACAGAGTAGTGTGTCAATAGGTCCTGACACGAGTTCTTAAAGTGTCAATAAATGTTCCTTTCACCCTAGTATCGTTAAGAGTTTTTATTAAAAAAAAAACAATTTACTGCATTTTCGAACTCATGAGACATGAGAAAAAATTCGATTGGTATTGTCAGGTTTTGAAATCACGTGTGACAATATGCAACAAAAGTTAGAAAATTCCCTTAAGGAGTTAGTGGAATTTAATTTCGAAAAAAGAGAATCACAGATGCATGAGTGAAGGAAACTGTGATTCAATTCTGTACAGGATTTAAGGTCATTTCGCATAAGGGCAGATACTAACTTATTTTCTGAAGCTGTTCTTATTTTGACCTTTCGTTTGCTTACAATCTTCAGTTTTGTGTGACAGGTCAGAGAAAAAACAACAAAATGTCGCTCGCAACATTTTGCGTTTTCAAGTGCAAAAAAGATTGTTTTAAAGTAATCTAACTGTAGTAAGAATCTTTTTTCCTGAAAGATATGTTCTTCTAGTTTGTATATTTCAATTGATAAGTGTGAAAAAACTAGAAGTATGAGTTTCAGAAGAAAAAAAAGGAAAACCGCCTGTGGGTGGTCTTATCGGTTCAAGGGTAAAATTTTCAAAAATTACCGATTTTTTTTATTTAATTCTTTTGGTTGTTCTAGTAAAATATATTATTATTTTGCAATATATTAATCATGGAAAACAATTGAGATTACACAAAGACTATCTAGAATGAGTAAAATGGTCGATTTCTGCTAATTAAGTGAAATTGATAAAGAAGCAGACTTCAACCGTGATGATGAATTCCCTAATTCGTTCTTTAATGCCCCAGATCGTGAAATAAAACCAGAAGATGAGCAATGTATTTCAAAGGACCTTCAAATTATACAAGAAGGTGACGTTTTTATAGCTGATCTGTGACCTATTCGGTAAAAATCAGTTTTATTGAAATACCTTGAGCTTCATTAATGTCTAATTATAAAAATTATACACGTTTTTTTCCTAAAAATTGTAATTTCTTAGATAATCATACAACATTCATCCATAAAAAACGTTTAAAATTCATTTATTTTACTATTTGTTCACTATTTTTCAATAAAAAAATTTCAGTCTTTTTATGCCTTAAACCTATATGACCGCCTCCAGGCGGTCTTTACCTTTTCTCACTTGGTGCCCAAACGGAAAGAGATAATGAAGAATGGATGGTATTTTTGAGTTCAATGGACTATTAACTACCCTAGACAAAATTATTTATTTTTTGCATATTAAAGAAAACACTGTTAGAGGGTTGTCTTTATTATTTTCCAATGTAAATAATTTGCAGTATTTCACATTGATAAAGTTTTCTCTTTTTTTAATTTTAAAAATATTTTGAATATTGATCCTGCAAACTCTGCTACAAAGCTTTCCTTTTGATTTCTTCTTTGACCCCTTGATTTTTATATAATTTAATAATTTCCAATTTGAATTTATGCTAAACGTGATTGAGATGGGTGCTGATTGAGTGGGTGATCAATCTCTTGCAGAGCATTCCTATGTTCTTACCTGTGATGCGTGGCACCTTGTCCTTGCCAGCTAATCGTGATCCGGAAGTCCTAGAGCGCCTTCAGCCAGTGCATCTGAGCAATATGTGTCGTCGTGTTCAGGTACATTATAGTGTAATGGCCAATCGAGTGGCAACAGATCAGGCGCAACTTACAACTAAAGTCAAAGAGGTAATGACATAAAGATTTTTCCATGGTGTCTGGTGATTATAAAGGATTTTTTCTATGTAGATTGATAGTGAAATAGGCAGAATACACAGTGCCATGTGTGAGAGACAGAAATTATATGCTTCTTATGCTGAAAACTTCTCAAAGCTGCATACAATTTCGCAACAACTCAGTAGATGCAACGCAATACTTAATGAAACCATTGCCAGTGCGGAGGCACTCAACAATTTTTTAGAAATTGAGGATAGATTAGAACCATTTGTGTGGACAACACATTAATAAAATTATAGAAAAGTGCGCTTTTGAAAATGAAGTCCAAAAAAATTAATTTTTTCCTATTTTATTGGTTTTATAGGCTATTTTATTATTTCTTTATAAGACTCAAAAGACGTTAATTTATTTTATGTAATTTGTAGATTAGTGTACAAGTATTTATTTTTTCTTTTAGAAAATATCAACAAGTTTTATCGGCATCTTTGACAAGTTACTAAATTATTGAATTAAATAAGTCATTACAAGTTTGTGCAAATAAAAATAATACTCTTATGAGTATCATGCGCGGAAATGCAATGATTTCTTTATAGTGCTCCGATTCAATATGTTAACGGCACGCACTACTTTTATTTCATCTTTCTCTCCTAACTATTACTTTTATAAATGAGTTGTGTGGTGTCGATATGAAAAAAAAACCAGTTGTCACATATCTCTAATTATATGACAAATATGTACACTTTCTACATAAAAGCATGTCAAAAAATTATTGCAACATTCAACATCTTCATTAAAATGTAGTGTATATATTAGTGAATTAAAACCATACTGATCCAGATTCCTTTGGTCAACAATTTGCCCTGGTGAATTGCGAAATATTATGACCGATAATGTGTGCAATTTCCCGCGCAAAAGATGCAAAAAAAAATTCTCTCAATTGGATCATTGGGTTTGTGAAAGCTTTATTTGAAAACTCAATTACAATATTTTCCTTTTTCTCTTTGCTCACATTCTGTGCGATTTCAACAAATTAAAAGACTTAAATGCTACCAGAGAAAATTGCCTATCGTCACTTAATCTACCCTATCTCGTTTTCTCATGGAATATTTTCTTGAATTATTTCGTTACATGTCTAATTTCTTTTTCATTGGCGCCCGAAAACAACTCTATAATGCAAAACTTCTTTGCCTAAATTGACTATTTCTAAAGCTATTGCAACACAATCATACACGTGCTTCAGGTGAAGTGTCGAAAGGTATAATGCTCGTATCAAATGCGATACAAAATGGGTTTCAGGATAAAGTTGTATACCAGATATACTAGTCCAAATTGGAAGAAACGCTTAAGCCAGTAGAGTCTGAAAAAATACAAATGAAGTTAGTTAAATAAAGAAGTAAACAGGACTTAGGCGAAACAATATTTTATGAAAATATTGGCAGTCACGATTTTTGTTAATGTAAAATTAAATAAAAATGAACAATATTTTACTGAAACTTTTCTGTTTTTCTTAATTGTTTATTTTTAGAAAAAAAAAACTAATAAAAGCATAAAAAACTCTGATAAATAGGAACAAACATCAAAAAAATTAGGCCACGCCCCTTGAAGATATGGCTAATTAAATTTAAACGTCAAATTTTCAATATTTAATCGATGAAAAATATAAAACTCTAGTCACTTCCGATATTTCAATCTACATAGAAAAAAAAAGAATATTTCAAAAAATTGTTCGTAAATGTTTGTCGATTCCTACTGAGGACTTACAAAATGCTCATAAATCGTATAATCCACTGAAAAGTTCATAAATATTGTTCGTAACATGATCAATTGACGAGCATTTTATGTTGATTTACAACCATTTGTAAACTTTTGTTTATCTAGTAAAAATTTACGAACAAATAACAAAATTATACGAAGGATACGAAAAGGATAAAGTGTAGAATAATTTCCCTTGGCATACAAAAAGCACGCGTACAATCACTGAAAATTTTGAACAATCTCCTACCGATTTTTCTACAGCCAAAAAATATTAGATAGGGGAAATGCTCATAATTTTGTCCAGTTTCTTATTTTGGACACTTTGAGGATAACATTGGACACTAAAAATAAATTGATTAAAATGATGGATTTTTATTCCAATATTTGATTAATAATGAATTCTATCTAAATATTTATTCTTTTTGGAAGATTTTAACACTAAATACGTTAAAATTTGAATATGATTTGAGTTGAAATTGCTTTGTTGAAAATTCAGTGTGAGCAATTGCTTACGAGAAATATGACAGAACTTCGTGGCTTACTTCAGTCTTATTTAGTTTTGGTGAAGCACTAACAAAGTTTGTTCGCTGTTTTTGAGTGATATTATTGAATATTCATTGAATATTGTGTTGATTCACGTTACTGATGATTTGTACATTTGACCTGAAGTGAGATTTGCCTTGTGAATTATATTTTTCGTGTGAAAAATGGGAAATTTTTTAAGACATTCACCAGTGAGGTGATGATTCTTATTTTGGACAGGTGTTTTTCTCACGAAATTTCGTGAAGTTTTAGCTTTTGTGATGACTAGGTTGGACAAATGCCTGGAGAAACAAAGGAGCATCATCTCTACGAAAGAGATGTAGCGAGAAATGCCCTGAAAGGCTCCCGGAAAGGTCAGGGAATGAGCGAATCCGCACGTACTTGGAGCACCGAAGTCAACTCACTTTAATGAATGATATGGAAAGTTTCCGGGCACTTGTGACATTTTACGTTTCCCTTACATGAACAGGAAGAGGACTTGGTAAGATTGGTTCATCAAATGAAGAACAATGGGCATCCTATTGAGGCGGATTAGCGGTCCAAATTTACAGCCAAGTTGGACAAATTAATAAACAAGTTGTCCAAAATAAGAGCCAAGGTCAGCTCTACATATCAATTCATTTTTAAACGTATTAAAACTAATTTTAATAAAAATAAGACGATAAATAGCTTGCTAAGTTTCTAAACATCCCTTCTGAAAAGAGAGTAACAAGAAATGTCAATTAGTATAGAAAATATCGCACTTCAAACTTGGAACTTCGATGCTTATAAGCAGACTGTCCAAAATTATAAGCACTTCCCCTATGCGTTGCGTAGACTTACCGGTTAAGTTTTTTCCTTGCTTTTTTCATGCTTTCCAATCCATCTTTTAGCACAAACTGCCTGATACCCAGCATGTAGGATTCGACGTAAGAGTCCCAGTCCATGTTTGTCATGTCACAATTAAATTCTTGTCCATCCTTGGCTTCTTTAACTGTTCTCATCAATTGTCGAAAGTTACCATTGTCGAATATCCACTCGTGCATCGCAAAAAACTCTCCTGTATTCGCTGCTGCCTGGAATCTTTTGGCAATCTTCATCATTAGGGGTTTTGAGCCTTGAGCCCGAAGGATCAGATCGAAAATGTACGCCGGCAGGAAATGAAGAAACAATTCGACAATTTTATGAACTAGGCGATTTGTGCGATAACTGAAGCCCGGGTAGAGCATGACGTATTTTGTGGGATTCCGGCATGCCCATTTTTCTGTGATTCTCCCATAATCATACCATATGACAGGGTTTATCTGACCCGATGTACAATTGTAGACGGTGATAGAGCTTTTCTTGTAATTGCATACATTTGCCCAGGCTGCGGTGATGAGGGTATTGCTGACAATGTCCACTGGGATGAGGTCCATTATACATTTTTGATCACACATAATGCTGCTAATTGTTCCACGACCAATCTCCATCATAATCCCAGTGATACCGTAGACATTGTCCACCCAGCCAGGGAATGGTTCTTTAATGGATCCTGTAACAATTGACGGCCTTACTATGCAAACGGGAATTTTGTTTGTGTACTCTGCGACAACTTCTTCAGCCATTGATTTGGTCAGGGTATAGGTGTTGGGATGAGTTCCCTGGTGAAGAAAAAGAACAATTTTAATTATACCTTCTTAAGCGATCTTCACAGAAGAGGTTGTGAGTTAAATCTAGATCTCGAAAGTCTCAAACTTATAAACAACTAGCATTCGCAGTGATTTTTAAAATGTTATAAATCAATTGTCCTTAATCTTTAAGGACAAATAGGATATCCATTTGTAGAAAAATAATCTTTTAGTGCTTTTACTTTTACTTCTAGGAGCAAAAAATAATTAAATAATGCAATGTGTACCAGGTAAGTCATATTAATAAACCTTAGGTCTGAGGACCGGATTAGATTTAAAGATCTTATCTTTGATTATATACTTACTGTGTTATCACACTTGCACATTAAAATTTTAATATGATTCACATTAATTGTCGCTGGTGAGAGTCCAAATGCGTAATTTGTGTGTTTGAATCATTTTATATTCAAAATTTGATCTATTTGTTGATAAAAAGGTAGACTTGGCCTGCAAAATTTGATATAAATTGATTTATAGCATTAATGCGAAAAATTAATGCGATTTTCTCTTTAATTTTTTAATGTGAAAAATATTTATGCTTTAGGTAAATTTAAACTTATTTTTGCAGGCCAAGTCCACTTCTTTAACAATAAATAGAAAAACTCCAAATATTAAGTGACTCAAAGACACAAATAACATATTTGGACGCTCACAAGCGACAATTAATGTGAATCACATTAAAATATTAATGTGCAAGTGTGATAACGCGGTTAAAATGAATTGACATTATATTTTAGATTACAATAATTAGATTCATTATTTTTTAATTCATTGGAAAATCCATAGACCGCCAACAGATTCATGTTCAGGGTGTTCAAATTATCATGCAAAAACACACCAATACCTACAAAAATTTTAGAAAGTAAGTCTATGAAAAAATATCTCCTGAAGGGAAAAAATTTTAAAAACAGGCTTCAAAATTTTAATATTTTTTATTTTCTATATTTCTTACTTAAAAAATCTAAATATTCGAGAACTGGGCTAAATCGACTAAACCTTTAGCCTGGAAACCGCTTCACTAAAGGGAAAATTAACCCATTCCTTCCCATGGTATTATACATCATACGCAAATTGAGTGATTTTAGATGATTTAGTCCTGGGCAATTTTTATCCGAATTGCTGTCGTTTTAGTAACTTTAGTTCTTCAATTACTTGGGAAATATAGTCCGACAGAGATGAAAATACATTTTGTTATTTTTTTTTTTTTTTGGTTCGGGGACGGTCATGCAAAAGTTTTACTCAAAATGGCGGACGGAAAATGCGACATCCTGTCAAATTTGTTAAAATTGGCCTCTTTCCTGATTTGAATTCTAGTTGCTAATTTGTTTTCTTGGATAGTTACTCTATAAATCAATAGGGAAGACTGGGGCAAAAAGTCACAAATCGAAAAATTCAAAATTCAATATCTTTCAAGATAAAACAGATAGCGACTCAAATTTTTTTCTATAGATAGCTTCCATAGACCTTCTTCAATGTCGTAAGTTTCTTAGAATTCGAACAAGAAATTTAGAAAAAAAAATATTGAAATTTTTAGCCCTTCTTTTCAAATATTTTCCTTGCAGAAGATAACAATTATTACATACATATTTTCCAAAATTGATGCACTGGTGAATATTTTCTAAAGAATTTGGATTTTTTGAATACGAATCCGCTATCTATTTTAGAATTTCCCAAAAGTTCTTTTCTCCAGAAATCCTTTTATTAAAAATGGCCACTTGGGGTAAAAAGTAACAAAAAGTATAAAGCAAAAAGTAACAAAAAAAGCGAAGCAATTTCTGATGTCTCACGGCGAAAAGAAAAGTCATTATCATGTCTCGCCTCTTGTTGTTTGCATTGGTCAAACGATTTGCAGTCTTTTGTGTGTTTTCTCTAAAATAGCTTGAAAAGCGCTTTTCTCGTTTTCCCAATTTTCTCGCAGAGAAAACGGTGTTTTACAAAGGTGTAGATGAATAAATTTTCTATGAAAATATGTCCTCTAGGTATTTTTTCAAATTTACGGAAGCCTGTAATGAAGCAAATCGAAATATGATAATACCCAATGTCTGGTACTATTTGGCCCAGCATTTTTGAGAATAGTCACAAAATTACCTTTTAGAAATTGGCTCGATAAACGTATTTCCTTACAAAATAGAGGAAAATTACTTTCACAAAGTTGTAGAGCGGTAAATTTCCTATAAAACTGCGCTAATTAGAAATTTTTGAAGCGCTCGAATAGCCTGTAAAAAAATAAACATCCGTTTTGTGACTTTTTGCCCCAGACTCCCATAGAGTTTGTAATGTATTTGTACAGAATTTAAATTCAGTGACTGTTAAGACGTGTGTTTGACAGAGGTTCCCCGCGACCCCTTAATAGGTAAAAAAAAATTGTTTTTAAAACATTGATCTATTAATCTGTAGGAAACTAATCCCAAAATATGAACATTCTATTTTAAGTATTTCTGATTCATTGAATGAATGGGTTAATATCTTGAGCAATATTGGAGTATATTTTTTCATCATTGTTCATTCAAAAAATTTCATCTTTTGTTTACTATATACGCTTTTAAAAAACGAGACTAGAATTATTTTTAGGTAGAGCTTAATCTCTATAATACATGATCTGGGGAAGTTTCATGCAGCAGAAGGTTTTTCAATACTAATTTGTTAAATTTTATGACATATTCAAAGTCCACACATAAAACATCACATTTCCCATATTTTATTATTCCAAAATTTTATATTTTAAAAAATCATGCATGCTTGGAACTATCCCACTTCTCTCCTATTATTATCTTTCTACAAAATATGGAAAAGGAAATTATTTGGATTTCCCTTCGTGACTTAAAAAACTCTAGCTTAAATCTAAACGTTGATCCATCTGTTCTAAAGTACAGTGAGACCTCGATAGAGTCAACAGCTATTTTTTTACTCTACGGACTCCGATAGTGTCAACTTGGACCCAAATTGACTCCGAGACAGTCAACTTTTCTTGTATTATTGAACTAATAATATTATATGGTTTAAAGAAAAGAAAACGTGTTAATTTATTTTAACTTACATTTTTAATTTAAAATGTCAGTATCTCAAAAGAAAATTTGGATCAAAAACAAAAATAAGCAACAGAAAATCAAAAATTTTTAAGCAAAACAATTTTTAAGTAAATTCATTAAAAAAAAATCGCTTGCGTGTATGCAAATTTTCTTGATGCATAATGCCATTTCGCGCATTTTTTCGGTCCCGAAAATGTGCATAATCCCGGTACTGAGTGTATTTACTAATAATAATAATATTCTTAAAAATCATTCCTTAACCTGCCATTTTTTCCTAAACACACGACTTTTTTGGGCCAGAGATTAATTTAATAAATGGAATAATTTAATAAAATATTCTACTATCGTGTTGAATTTATCAATGATCTAGTACAAACATAAAATAATACCTCTTTATATCAAAATTTCACATATTAAATGATTTTTTCGGACTCCGATAGAGTCAACGAATCCAATAGAGTCAACAGGCCTGGAAATAATTAGTTGACTCTATCGAGGTCCCACTGTATTTTAAAAATTAAAAATCGTAAAATCAAAGCTTACCTGCAATCGATCCGCAAATGAATCAACTATCTCTTTTGGTAGAACTTTGATGCACTTGATGAAGGTATCCTTATCTAATGGTCCTTTGGTCGCGTACACTGTCTCTCCAACGTATTTCAAGCCTGGGTTACTGTAGGCCGTTGAAACATGCACCACACTCTTTAGTTTCTTCATTTTACAACACAAATCCATCATTCTCTGAGTGCCCAGTGTGTTGAGACAAGCAGCATCCCTAAGACTCTCATTGAATTTCACTGTGGCTGCTACATGGAAGACCATAGTAACATTCTCCACCACCTTTGTCATGTTTGAGTCATCGAGTCCAAATGAAGCGTCATTGATATCTCCAGCAATGCAGGTCATCTTGTCAAGGGCAAGGGGATCACGTGCGCGAACGCGATCAAAGACGGGATTTTTTATGAACTCTTTGAAACGCTGTTCACTGCTGAGGCCACGGTTTGATCTGAGAAGTACGTAAATGGCTCTAATGTCATCACAACTGAAGAGTAGTTTCTCAATTAGGACCTTTCCAAGGAAACCTGTGCCACCTGTAAGCAAAAAAAATCACTGGAATAGCACGAAAAGTGAATTTACAAATCACCTTTCGTACCTGTTACAAAAACCACTGCATCTCGATAGAATTCTCTGATACTGTTGAAATCTCTATCGTCGTCTGTGTTGTTATTCATAAAAATTTCCGTTTCGGCATCCATTTTTATGATCTTCCCGAAAATCCGATCTCAAAAGATACCTTTTAGCTGTTTTAAAATGATCCTCCTAAAAAATCCCCTAATTGAAAATGAAAGAAAACTGAAATGCTTGAAAAAAATTCTCTATCGATTTCGTAACCCAAAATATGAATCTCCAAGAGTCGCGTGAAAGTCTTTTACTTGAAGCAGACTCTTGCTCATTTTTCTCCATCACCCAACATTTCTCTCACAGTCACATAATGCAATAGATATGCGGCTGCTGGTTTTCTTTCATAGTTGCAATTGCAATTAATAGGAGTGCATTGAAAAACTCTCACTTTGGTATACTGTGTGTGAATATCGTTGCGCGCCAAGTTACAATAACCATCAACTCTGCACCACGTTTTATTACACTCCCAATCAAAAATTTCATTGCACCTCTTGAGCTCAATTGGGCGAATTATTCCTCAGGATCTTACATAAGTGTTTTCATTGTCCTCATGGGTTTTCTGTATCTCAACTGTCGATTTTGAAACGTAGAGCTCTTGCCAATTTAATTGGTAGTGCTGTTCTTTTCTTTTTTTTCTTAAAATTCTCTTTGAAATGCATTCAATTGTGTGAAAATGTTATTTTGCAAAATATTTCAGAAAATTCAAGAATTGTTTTTGCAATTGAAACACGAAATATTTCTGCTGTATTTAATTGCCATTGAATGAACTTTGAACTTTTTATTTAAGCACCAAACTCCTTAATAATCCATATTTTTGTTCCTTCAATAGTGCTTAAATTTTGCCAAAATATTTCTCGCAACGACCTGATTTCTATTTTAAATTTAAAAATAAATGTAACATTATTAAAGAGGTGTAGAACCACGGCACGAAAATCAGCAATCTCTTTATTGAATTGTGCTTATCTTCGGAAAAGGGTAACGTCGATCACTGAATGCATACCGCTTAAACGACAGTTATCGATTAAGTTTCACGCTTTTGGCTGGCATAAAAGTTATTATTTGCAATTCACTATGGAAAGTCACTTTTGCACTACACCCGAGGTTGTATCACTCACAATCAGTTTAAAAAACCAACTTCAAATCTAAAGTATTTTATTACAACTATTTTTAAAATGTTTAAAAAAAAATATTAAGTAATCTCAATTACAGATTTAACATGTTAAAAGTATAGATAGACAAATATTTAAAATGTGTACAATTAGAATTAAAATAAATAAACAAAGTGATCTAATGAATTTTAGTGATTAAAAAAAAAGGAAAAACTGAAATATTCAAAATGACTAGGTATAGAAAAGCCTAAATAAGGACCTTGTCCAAATGGGATATTTTCTTCCTAAATCCAATATGAACGGATTTTCAATATATCTGGAGCATAAAGAATCAAATTATAAAATTGTAAACAATTTAGTCCTCCTAGTCCTCTGTTTATTAAGGAAAAATTCTCAAGTCTAATTAGAATTGGGGAAAAAAATTATTTGGAGCAGGTTCGGAATTAGGCTTTTCTACTGTAAATACAAAGAACATAAAAAAAAATATGAAAACCGATTCTACATATTTCTTTCAAAAACGTTATTTGCAAATTAATCAATTTATACTTTATCATAGGATTTTTGCATTAGATTTCTTTTACATATTTCTCAGGCATGTGGAAATACTACAATAATACGAATTAATGTAATAAAATCAATCCCAGCAAAATGAATATTTCTGCAGTGCAATGCACAAGCAAAGAAGTAATTTATGCTCTCTCAAAGAATTTTTTTGCCTTGAAAATTTACTCATAAAATTTCAGCTTGATAAGACTTCATAAAGCTTTTAACCGTCAACACTAAAAGTAATTGCTTTTTGATTGTTTTTCTCTTATCGCATTCATCATGGACTCGAAGAAAACAATCAATATTCAATAGAAAATTTGTCACGATAATTGCATTAGCGAGTGTATGGATTATGGGCGGTTTTTACCGGAGATGAAAAAGTGTACATCTCAATAAAACTGTTGAGCCGCGACGGGTTGTCTTCCGGAAATTCACATAATCCAGTTTGTTTTGTATGCACTGTGTTACTGTGAGAGTTGCACAATTATTTATGGCCAACGTAGACAATTTAATTTTAAAATGCACTATTCTTTGATGTAAAAATTCCAAAAATTGCCCTTCTTATGAGACAACTCTTGCAATCTTTGCAATCTCACACATTACATAAGAGCTTTCGTGGAAATTCTCCTCTTGAGGTATTTACCAAAGATTTGAAATGGAAAAGCAGGGCAAATTAAAATTGCTTTTCGTTTTTTTTTTATAAAAATTCTAACTTGAATTTTCAAAAATCAAACTTCCAATATGAATTTCTTTTCCAGGAAGAATATCAAAAATATTGATCTCGATGAATATCCATGATGTTTCGAAATTTCAAGAAAAAAAAACTTCACTTTTCCCTATCACTGCACTTTTTCACTATTCACTCTCGATGATTTATTCAACTGATTTCTCTGAAGTTCGGATGAGGACTAAAAGATTTGCTGCAACTGCATCTTTGCCAGAGATCTCGAGCTAAATGTTGGTGTTTCAAGGAAGGGATGCATGCGTTGTTGGTGGTGTGTTATTATAAGAAATGCATTTTGGCGGGAGATTTTCTCATTGAGGGGAAAATTTTCTCTCAATTCTGGGCGAGAAAATTACAGTCGTGCCATAATCCGTGCAAACTGGACTATGATGCAAGTTAAACTATTTTAATTAGAACTTTTCAGACTGATACCTCAGGTGAAATTTAATTGGCATTTTTTTTCCTTACTCTTTTTTATCTTATCAGACTTTTTTGAATGATATAGTAATGTTGGGAAAGAGACTGATTGAGTACTTTGTGGGTTGTACGTTGTCTTGAAATAAAAAAAAAGGAAAACAGAAGAGTGACACAATTCTACGGAATTTTTTTATGATTTTAAGTTCTTTATTTCAATAACCATCTCTGTTATCACTCTTTTTATTCAAACAAATTATTATTCTGTCGAATCTCTCCTAACTTGCTGACTTTCGTCAACTGTAATCAGGGGATCAACTTTATATCCCAAATCTATTGACGCTCTTATATGCTGCATTAGAGGAATCGTACCATTTCGAATGCCCTCTTGAGTTAGAATCTCCTGCAATTTACTGTCTTTGTTACAGAAAATAATATCATAGTTCGTGTCAATGTACTTTTGGAGGGAAACTTCCAAGTTCTGAAGAATAAGAAGTTGTTTGTGATTGTTAACGTCCGCAGCAATATTTCCTATTCCTTTGGCAGAAGTAAAGTCCAGTCCTGTGAATTTGCTGCAATCAATCACCACAGGAACATGGAATTCTGCAGCTGCTGTTGCCCTATTAGTCCTTTCACGGAGATAGTCAATTCCAGGAAAATACAATCCAGCATTTGGAGTAATTCTGATATATTGATTTCCTTCAAGCTGCAAAAAGAAAGTTTAGGCATTAAGTTTATGTTAAATACTTAAAGAGACAACCTTCACTATACCTCCTCGACTTTGACCGAAGTCTTTGGTCTGGCCCACATTGATAGTAAGTGGAAACAAGTTAGTGCAACACCAACAAGAAGTCCTATCTCAACGCCCAGAACTAGACATGCAATCAAGCAGCCACACCATGAATAGAAATCACGTCGACTTTCCCGCCAAAGTCTTACTACCAGCTTCAAGTCGATCACGAAGATCACTGCACAGATCAATACAGCTGCAAGAGTGGCTTTGGGGATATATGCAAAGTATGGTGTCAGGAGACTTAGGGCTAGAACTATGATTATTCCTGTGTATAGTCCAGCCATAGGGGTTTGAACACCACTCGCATGACTAACAGCTGAACGTGTAAAGGCACCACAGGCTGGCATTGATTGGAAGCATGATCCTATGATATTGATGCAGCCAAGTGTTAACATTTCCTGTGAAGCATCAACTGTCGTTCCGGCAGCTATAAATTAGATATTTATATTAGATATTCATTTTTCGTGCATCAGGTTTACATTTTGGCCTTACTAAATGACTTGGCAATTGCAACGTTCATTAAGACAGCAACAAGTGGGATTACCACAATTCCAGCCCCAAGTTCTGAGCAAATTTCCAAGATGTTTAGAGTCCGATTGTGGTAGTCAATGTTAAAGGGTGGTAACTGAAATGTGGGTATACCAGGCTCTACTTTGCCGGAGAGTTTAAATGGAACTGACTCTCCTGAATCTACGATCCAGTAGTATGCAATAAAAGATGTAATCAAGACTGTTATAGCATTCCTAGAGATGCTAATGTACCACAGAAATTTCTTCAAGAAAGCTCCTAGTTTTGTATTCGTTGACACAGGAATATTGTTGAGGAACTACATAGGTATAAATTAATTAGTATAAGATTACTATTGGTATTAAATCAAATAAACTTCATTTTTTCATATAGATCACTTTTTGATACTTTCAAAAAATCATTTCGAGAAATTTTTTCAAGTCTATTAAACCTTTTAAATTGACACTTTCAGAGTGAAGTTTTATTTAGAATATCCTTGCAAAACTGTATTTATATGCCATTTTGTACACTACCCCTGTAACCATTTTGTAGTTTTATAGTGTTTATAATCGTCCACAATAATTAGATACAATCTAATTAAAAAATGATGAAGTAGTGTCAAATATATTTAGAGTTGAGGAATATTAGTTTTGAATGAAAAAAGTACTCGTACATAAGCCATATAATAGAATTAAAATCGTATAAACTAAAGAAAATTGGTGTTCATTGCAGTTTCATTTCTCAAAACTTTGATTCTAAAAAAAATACTGATTACAGAAAATCAAAATTGGTCCAAATTTTTTATTTAAAGACAACAAATATGTTCATTTTCCTATTTATTTATGTCAAAAAATAATCTGGGTGAAGGTAATAATTTATCCTGGTAAGTAAACTTTTATCACTATTACAAAAACAAGAATTAAAATCTTTCAAGATTAAAGAACACAGACTTGGAATTTATTTCCACTGATAGCCTTCATACCTAAAACTTTAAGGAATTCGAATAAAGGATAATTTAATATAAAAAAATATGTGTTTCTCTTATTATTTTATTAATTTAACATTCCCTCGCATGCGTCAGCCGTTATTATATCCTCTTTTTAATATCTGCATTTTATGCAAACGTGTTCTCTTGCATCCAAAGGCCCATCAAACCTAATAAAAAGGAAACTATTTTTCAGTTTTCCTTGTAAAAATTTTGCACATATTGCACTGCGACTTCAACAAATTTGCTCGCAGTTCTTGTATTATTTAACGCACAATTTCGAAATATATCAGACTAATAAAAGTTAATTCTCTTTAGATAAAAAATTGCCATTATGTTTCAGTATGCAAAAACTTAAGAATATCGAGGCCTCTGCTTGCATCAAATTCCGATACAAAATAAACGCAAAATTTCTTAATCTAATTACTTTTCGAAAGTTATTAATTGATATTACAATTGTTGTTATCATATTAGATTGTAAGATTAGTTTTCGATTTTGTATTGTCAAGATCAATGACAATATTTTCATTGACTTGCCGAGTGTAAGTTTCATTTTCGATTATATATCTTCATTGAAATCGATAACAACATTTATTCTACGATCACGAATTTTACTGAGGGCCAATTTTTGAATCTCTTACTCGCACCCGTCAGCTTTGTAGTGGCCGAGAGAAGTTGATTCGCATACCCCGTAGATTCTTGAGGACGTGTGCGAACTACTTAATGTTATAAATAAGTCGTAGCAGAAGGATTTGAATCTGCGCGGTGTGCGAATTGTTTTCTTTCGGCCACTAAACACCTAACGAGTGCGAGTGACAAAAATTGGCCCTCTGGCTTCTCCAGGTATCTTCATTTGCTTTTGACTTAATTAAAAAAAGACAGTATTTGCTTATTTTTCGTAAGCTTTTTACCTTCTTTAACCATTTTTCTTTCAATGGATTGAGTCTTCCTTTTTTAATTTAGAATTCATTATTTTATTATTAAAAAATTTATAATATAAAATAAAAAGGGGTAGCAAAACGTCCCAAGCTTTGCGAAGTGCCCGAACGCTTTTTTAAACGCTTTTAGACGCTAAGGTAGACTGGGGCAAAAAGTCACAAAACGGATGTTTTATTTTTTTACAGGCTATTCGAGCGCTTCAAAAATTTCTAATTAGCGCAGTTTTATAGGAAATTTACCGCTCTACAACTTTGTGAAAGTAATTTTCCTCTATTTTGTAAGGAAATACGTTTATCGAGCCAATTTCAAAAAGGTAATTTTATTACTATTCTCAAAAATGCTGGGGCAAATAGTACCAAACATTGGGTACTATCATATTTTGATTCGCTTCATTACGGGCTTCTGTAAATTTGAAAAAAATACATAGAGGACATATTTTCATAGAAAATTTATTCATCTACACCTTTGTAAAACACCGTTTTCTCTGCGAGAAAAGTGAGAAAACGAGAAAAGCGCTTTTCAAGCTATTTTAGAAAAAAACACACAAAAGACTGCAAATCGTTTGACCAATGCAAACAACAAGAGGCGAGACATGATAATGACGTTTCTTTTCACCGTGAGACATCAGAAATTGCTTCGCTTTTTTGTTACGTTTTGCTTTATACCTTTTGTTACTTTTTACCCCAAGTGGTCATTTTTAATAAAAGGATTTCTGGAGAAAAGAACTTTTGGGAAATTCTAAAATAGATAGCGGATTCGTATTCAAAAAATCCAAATTCTTTAGAAAATATTCACCAGTGCATCAATTTTGGAAAATATGTAGGTAATAATTGTTATCTTCTGCAAGGAAAATATTTGAAAAATAGGGCTAAAAATTTCGATATTTTTTATTATCTAAATTCCTTGTTCGAATTCTCAGAAACTACGACATTAAAGAAGGTCTATGGAGGCTATCTATAGAAAAAAAATTGAGCCGTTATCTTTTTTACCTTGGAAGATATTGAATTTTGAATTTTTCGATTTGTGACTTTTTGCCCCAGTCTCCCCTATCCCATAAAAGTACTTTCACATCATTTTCCGTTTTCCGGTTCTCAAATAATTTACACCAATTTGTAAATCACTCGAAAGATTCCATAAAATAATTTTAAGAGTAATAAAATTGATTTTCGGACATAAGTCGGACCGGTTCACAACCGATTTGAACCGATTTATAAATCACTCAAAACATTGCCCAAAATAACTGTAATAGAATTTCGAATTAAAATTAGTTGTCGGTTATGAACATGAACAGTTTTTTTTAATATATCAGAGGCATTAGTATAAAAATGTAATAAAAATCTTCCTTGACTTACTCTCACTTGTCTTACTTTATAAATGAAAAAAATCAGACAAAATATCATTGTGAGTATCGGCAAAAGTGTTAACTGCATTCTACGTATATTTTCGTAGAAAATGTTTTTTTTCTGAATTTTTTTTAACTATTCGAATATTTTCTGGCACTAGTTTAGAGATAGAGTTTGTAAATTATCACTTTTGTTTAACAAGTAATACAAGTAAAAGAAAAAATAAAAAATACCAAAATGTTCTCAATTAACTAAAACACTGATAAAAACGATAAAAATGGCAATATTTTGATAAGAAACTTAATCCTCTATACAACTTTGTTTAAGAATCTTAATGTTTTCGATCTTAATTTAAAAAAAGAGATTTTCAAGTAATTTCCTTAGTAATAAGAATCTCTTTCCTGTAACTTTTTTGCCTCTTCTAAACCAGTGAAAAGACTTTTCTTACCACGATCATCTTTTGGAAAATAGCTTGAAAAGCACATTTTACGTCAAGATAGAACAATTATGTATGGCTAAGACGTAGTGTAGAGGGTTAATTTTCCTGAAAAAATATGACAACGGTAATATTTTTTTCAATTAAGAATCAATAATAAGCGAATAAAAATCTATAAATTACTCATTGCCTGGCTGGCAATGTTTGCCTTAACATTTTATATATAGAATTCTCATAAAATCAACTTATAGTAGACCGCTGAATTTCAATTAAAAATGTGCTGATAAGAAATCTTTCAAGTCTTCCGGGAGATAATGAAAAATGAAATAAATATTCTTTCGGTCACAAGCCCAAGTTCGTAAGCTTTTTAATTGTTTTTTTTTATGGATTTCTTTACCAAATTAATATATTTTTAAGTTTAGATTGTAAAGACTCGAGTTGAGTTGGTCGAGCTTTAAAAGCATTACTACATAGATCTACAACTTGCACAATTAATAATTATTATGGTGACATGCATATAAATGTCTTGTGGTGCAAAGTCTATGATTTTAACTGCTCGAACTCCAAGAGAGAGCAGTTTTCACAATCTTTAATGTATCTTCAGTAATCCTTTTAGTTTTTAATTAAAAACTTTTTTTAATCTTACCCGAAGGCTGAGAAGAAAAATTATGCAGAAAAGTCCAAGAAGACTATCACCTAGTTTCACTTCAGATAATCTTCCAAACAACCCTATAATGTAATCGGCAAATCCTTTAGCTGAGTAGGTTATACCAAAAATCCCTTTTAATTGAGAAGCTATGATAATCAAAGAAGTGGCAGTTGTGAAGGCTGAAGTTACTGGTACTGAGATGAATTCCACTAAAAATTCAAGTTTCAAAACCCCCATTAGGAACTCCATAATTCCAGCAAGAAATGTTAGGATCACGATAAACTCCACGGGTTTGTCCATTGTAAACTGAAGAGTTAAGAGGGACATGAGATTAGTGGGTCCAATGGATACTTGAGGTATACTGCCGAAGATCACGTAGAGGAAGCTTCCGGCGAAAGCTGAGTACAGGCCATATTGCGAAGGTGCGTTGGCTAGAGCAGCATAGGCAATTGCTTGAGGAATCATAGTGAGACCAAGAGTAATCCCTGCAATCAAATCTGAGATCGCGGCTTTCGTGCTGTATGATTTTATCCATGAGAGAATATGGATACGTCGGATGATGGCAGCCTTAACTTTGTGATCACGCTTTTGAATCAGTGATCCACGACGGAGGAATGATGGACGGGGTGTAGATCCGACATTTTTCAGCCTTGCTCTATCCTCTGCATCAGGTACTGAGAGATGAAAAGGCATTTTTTTTTGTTTTTGAAAGATTTATCGCGCGCGTGATGGAAAATTATAAAGGTCACTTTGGCTAAAAATAATTAAAGAATACCTAACAAATATTTACCTACTAAATTTACTGTCTTCATATCTATAACAATTTACACTTAAAATGTTTGTATTAGCGCAGGAAAGACGTGAAAAAATACAATGAGCGTTATATAAGTGCTATCATGAAATTTTTTATGTGATTATTAGGAAACAGATCACAGGATAACACGACAGAATTTCACAAAATTTTTAAAGGAATAAACGTCACGTATCTAACACAGAACTCTATAAGTGCACAATACTTGTTTCGGGGTCAGCCTCCATTAATATATATCTTCCAATGTAACTAAATTGCAAATAAAAGATTATGTGGAGTCAGATGAACGTCTCTAAAGGAACTGAATCTTCGTGAGGCTGATAAATCACTGTGATCTCGATTTTTTATCAAATTTCCCGTAAAATGGTGCTATGTTGTTTGTCTTACGTTGATGGGGGGGGGGCTTTATGGTGACAACAGACTTAAATTGTAGCGATAAACATTCTCAAATTGTGAGGGAGAAGAATGAAATTTAAATTGCGATAATAAGTCCAAATTGCCATTCAATCTCATCATCTTCTATCATAATGGGTATTTTCGTAATATTGTCCACTAGCAATTTCCTCCTCATTCGTTTTCTTAAATGCCTGACGTCATCACTTCACGAAAACCCAAAACAAACACTTATTCAGTCCAGTAATTATTTTTTATAGAAAATATCACAGAGATGGAAATTAATGAATTTGAAATAATAGATTTAAAACTCAAAGTAAGACTCATCTGGAACATTTCTGTAGACAGAAGACGACTGAATCCAATGACGATGCGTACTCATGTTATTGCTGCTGAGAGAATTGTTGAAAAGTCGTTGATTAGATAAGATAGGTGATACAGAAGTGATTTGTAAAGTGATGGCTATACAAAATTTCTCCCCTTATCTTCTACAACTCTTTCATAATTTGCCATCTATTGATTCACAATTGCAATTGTGGAAGTTTTTAGCCTTATTACCGGAATCGATCAATCAAGCCTCAATTGGGTATTAAATCACCTTTTTGCTGCGTAAAACATCAACCTATATTGTCTGATTCGTCTGACCGTCTCAAATTGAAATCTAAAACACTTTAACACTCAGTAATTTTTATTACAAATAAGATCAATTGATATAAAAAGTGACAAAATGAAGGTGTTTTTTTTTTTAATTAAAATTGACATTATTGGTTTCTTATGTACATAAAAAAATTTAAAAAAAAAAACTCATATTTGAAATAATGCAGTTTAAATTAAGAAATTTTCTGTTTGAAAAAGAAAATTTATGGGAAGATGTTTTTTTTTTATTTTTTGTATTTTTCACGCTGTATTTTTTTATTTAATAAATATAGAATTTAAGGAGATTATTTTTAAATCTAACGAATTTTCTTTGCAACTTGTGCAATTAGTTGATCGACACGTTCACTGGTACCCTTGAAAGTAGACGGGTTTGGTCCGATCATTTGCACCAATTGCGGCACATCCGGGGAAACCTTAAAAGGCAATATTTAAAAATTTTAGATATTCTGTGGTACAATATTAAAAAAAAAATAAAAAGATAACAGGAATTTACTCGGCGTTACTAAATTTTATTCCCTTTTTTTGTTTTTCTTCCAAATATTTCATGAATCTTCCAAAAAGTCCATTTAAGAAATTTGCGTTATCGCAGCATCTTCATTAAATGATCTCTTAGTTAGAGGAAATATCACACTGATACATTATTATAATTTTAAGATATATTTAATTAATTTAATCAATTTAATTAAATAAGTTAATTAGTTAGACTTTGATCAAGTCAGTGACAAATAAAAATAAAATAGTTTTTTTTAATATGTTTTAAATATCTTAGAAAAATATGGTGTTGTATCATTAATAAATCAAAAGTTATATCAAGGTGAAGTTAATTTAAGTAATCGGTAAGTAATCGACGCTAAGATGGCGATGGGGGCATAGGGGGTGGGACAAAGAAAATAGATGACAATAAATAAATAAATAAATAAATCAATCATAATTTCCAATTTATAAAATGCAAAATCACCTTAAGAAATTAAACCACGCTCAAAGCCGTACCTATAGCGAAGGAGTAGAGAGGTGGCAACAGCTCCAAATAATATTCAATTAATTAAAAAAAAAGTATAGAACTAAAAATAATTCAAAAATACTAAAATTTAGCTCATCTTAAGGACAGTTTTACCCAATAAAACTGTCTTTATTAGCTTGAAGTCTTTCTTAAATTTTATGAAGTTTTCAAAAAGAGCAAAATCATTCAATTTGGATTAAAAAAAATACATTTGCAAAGAACTTAAAAAAAAATATATAAAATCTAATATTAAAAACTTGAAATTGGTATTGTTTGAGGACTTTATGGAAGTCATTGATCAATATCACTTTTCTCAGCCAAAACACAACCTTTTTCAATATTTTGTACAGAAATGAAAAGCTGACGAAATTCTCTTGAAACGTCCAAAAAGTCAAAACAAAACTCAATTCCTATTGTGACTAACTTCATAGGGGGTCTCGGTAGCTCAATGGGCAAAGTGTTGGCTTTGTGACGCAGAGGCCCTCGGTTCGATCCTTGATCGAAGCGCGTCCGGTGAATAATTGGAAAACAGTTTTTCACCGTCCTTAAAAGCTACAAACTGAACGCAAAAATATCAAGAAGGAAGTATGATAAAAGATAAGGGAGCAAAAAAAGGATTTGTGATGGAGCAAAAAGAAAAATGATAAGGAGAGATGAGTAAGTAAGAGTGAGCGAAATGGCTATATGGACCTGATTGAGTCTGACAGCCAAAAACATAAAAAGAGAGAGAGAGAGACTAACTTCATGTCGAAAACTTAAATTTAAATCCGGGACAGGCTTTATGTCATTTTAGAAAATCTTTTAGAAATTTCTCAAGGTTTTTTTCTATGCCTTAATAACCAAAATCGGTTAAGAATTGATTTTTTAGAGAATTAAAAAAAAGCTGCAGAAAACTTTTGTGAGATTCCAAATTAGTTATTCAATCTTTGGAAATTGAAAAATGTTTTGAAATTTTTTTAGAAATTTTTTTTTGGAAATGTACTCGGCTCTACAAATAAAATTTGAGTTCATACGCATCAATAAGAAAATGGATTATTTATTTTTGGTGAATTTTACATTGAAAGCTTCAAATAGTTAGTTTTGAATTCTTTGCCTTCTTTAAGAACGCTTAGGGTAAGTGTTCCAAATACCGGCCAGCTTGCAATTCCGGCCACCTTTTTTGATTCTCACATTTCCATGAATTTTTAGTTTTTACATAATCCAGAGATTATACATTGCAAAAGAATAACAAAAAACGTAGCTTCGACGAACGAGATGACGTGAAAGACATTTGATGAATTCCCGAAGGGCAAGAACTATGAGAATGAAGGTGGCCGAAATAGGGCACCAAAGCTATGTTTACATTTTTATTCATTTTAAAATGTATTAAGAATGATTTAAAAAAAACTGTACAAGGTTCTAAGCGACACTCCTTAAATAGAAGGAATGAAAAAAAATCAATTTCTATTACAGATATTACATTTCAAACTTGAGACTTTGGCGCTTGCATGCAACTATGCCGAAATTTGGCACACTTACCATATATTACCTCCTTTAAAAACATGAAAAAGTTTATAAAACCATTTGATTAACTTAAAATCAAACAAAATCAGATTAAAATAATATTTATCGAAATTTTTCAAGGAAAATTTAAAAGCTTTTTGGTCTTTCGTTTAAAACATTATTCTCAAGCTTAAATAAACTTTCTTTTAAGAAATATTTGTCAAATCCATTAGCATATTCTTATAATTTTGTTTAAATCTGTCAAAATTACTAAAATCAGAACAGAATATTTCTAAAAACTGTTTCTAAACGGATTATTTTTCCGAAATATCTAAGGTTCATGTCCTATAATAAATATTGCTTTGCTATGAATTTCTTAATAAGTTTAAATTCATAAAGTTTAACCGCTTAAGGACGATTGGAACACCGGTGTCACATAAAGAAATTAATTTTTCCTGACTACCTAAAGTTATTTTTTTTCTTATGTTTGTACATAATTGTAAAGTAGAAGGTTGAAGGAATCTAGGATATTTTTTGCAAATCTCTAGCTATTTGCTATATATAAATATTTAAGCTCAAAAATGGTGAATTTTTAAATTCACAAATTTATAATTGATTTTATCTATTTTTTTAAGCAAATCCCCTTTGGAAATAAAAACTACAATACTCATACACTGAGAGAAATCCGAAAAAGTTAAAATAACATTCCAGAAATGTTAATCTTACCCTGCATTATTGATCCGAAATCGGTGTAAATATTATGCTTTTTAGGTGTATTATGGGTTAAAGTTACCCTTTTTCATGTTAATTTTACACTTAAAGAGATGTAAAATTAACATTGAAAAATGTTGATATATTTTTACACCTAAAAAGTGTTAAAGTTATGAGGAAAAAAAGTTAATCGCACCCTCTTTTTTCTCAGTGCACGTATTTTTCATTAAAGCGAAAATTATTATTCATTGGTATTGTCAGGAAAATTACTTAAATTTTTGGGCTATTTTTGTCCCTATCTTTCATAGAAGCACAAAATACACCGAATCCAAGGGGGAGATATTAGGTCCGAAGAGGTGTACAGCTGAAAATGAAGTGCTTGGAAGTCTTTGGAAGTGGGAGTGTCCGAAAAAAGGTCTTCTCTATGCAATTCAGAATTTTGCAGACATTATGCTACTTTTTAGTTCAGATTTTAAATTCGAGCGGCAGTATAAGTCAAAAAAAAGTGTCTTGATATTTTATAAGTTCGGGTATGATACAAAATGGAGTAAATAACGCAAAAATTCATTATAACTAGATTAGTGTTGTAATTTATCCGGGGAAATATTCAGTTGAAGGTTATTAATTTACAGTAGATTCTCTCAAATTCGGGCATTTAGGACCAAAATGTCACCCGAATTAGTGAGAAATTTTGGTGACAAACTTATTGAAATACAACGATTTTTTATTAATCTGCATACTCATATTTTACATACTCATATTAATTGTAAATTTCATTAAAAAAAATTCCTTAATAATGCAAAATTACATCAAAATTTGGACAAACCATGGCAAATTTGAGCATATTGGATTCATTTGATAGCAAGAGTCTACTGTATTAACAATATAAATTATTTATGTAAAATGTGTCTTTTACATTGCCAATATAATTTTCTTTCATTTTTACAGGAGTTTTAAATTTTGTAAGGAACGAAAAGGTGCCGTTGTATTAGTATTTAATGTTAGACAAATTTTGGAAACGCCTAAGTGATCGACTTCCATAAAAAAATACATTTTGGGGGTTTATTTGGATCGTGTTTAAATGATTGAAAAGTAGTTTGGAAAATTTCGATATAGAAGTTTTTAAGATTTTGGAATACAATAATTCGATAGTTATTTGGCTATTTAGAAAAACTTGGATGTGTTTAAAAGTTTGATACATGGATGCCATATCTTTTCACTGAAAGGAATAAGGGAACTGTAAGAACTCTATGAACTGTATTACTATATTACTGGTACTTTTGGGGGTAACCTTTAGCCACAGACCTCTCTGTCCAATTCCGGAGTACAGGATTTGCCGGATCCTGTGCTGTGGTTGAACGGGTATGAAGTCTTTGGAGTTAACGACAATGAAGTAAGAGCGTGGTGGAGAATGGAGATTTGAGAGTAACCTTAAAAACGTCTCACTGATCTGATCGCTATCCTTTCGGATGATCTTTTTTTCAGAGTAACTTAAACTTTTTCAAATGTGACAATAAACTTTTAACCGATAAAAAATGATCAACTTTTAGAAAACAATTAGTTTGCATATGATATTAAATAATTTTTTTTTCAAATGCAGTATTTATAGATTACTGGCAATTCATTGGCAAACAGAAAAAAATAAAGTATTTTTTATCATTGTTTCCACCTGATTTCTCGAATATAACTTAGTCAAGATTTTTTTGGCCGATACTGTACTTTTGAAGTGCTAAATTAATTGTTGCACTCGTAGTTTTGGTCTCATACAGACTTTCCAACACAGTTTCAATAAATTAGAAATGATAATACATTTTATAGAGACTCTCTTTCTCAAAAATAGCTTCACTGGTCTCTTAGAAAATCAATAAAAAGAAATTATGTTGCTCGTAAAACACAGATAATATTGAAATATTGTTAGTATTCAAAAATATCTTCCGCTAAAAATTCAAAATATAAGCAAAATAAAAAAATATACGTGAAAATAAATTCCTAAAGACTTTTTTAAGTCTTCTTAATTAGATTTTTAATAACATTAAATAAATTATTGATTTCTAAGTATGAGAAGTGCATGGGAGTTCAAGAAGTACTGGAAGTATTGCATCATTTTCGGGAGTATCCCGAAATGCTGGAAGTGTAAAGGCTTTTCCATGCAAATTGTTGGTGTCGGGAAGTAGTGTACACATTTTCACCTTAATATCTCCCCCTTGACCGAATCAGACTCTGTTGGATTTTCCAAGGTTAGATGTAAGATTTATCATTGATTATGTTTCTCAGTTTAATTTTTATTGTTGATTTTCAGTCCGTAAAAAGTGTCTCTTCGTTAAAGGGTTAAATTTCTTTATTTTTCAAATGTAGTTCCCTCTTACTGAAACCCTTCTTACGCATTTGGCCACGCCCCTTAATTATTTTTTTTTATTATTCAAGTAAAAAACGCAATACTGTAATCTTATACAATTTTTTTGAAAAAGCTCTTCACTTCAATAAATTATTTCTCAGACAATCGTATCAGATAGTCAACAAAAATGTTAATTTTCTTTGAGAACTAAATAAAAGTGGGCGTGACTTATATGAAACCTGGCAACATTTTCCTTTGTTCAGTTTACCTAAAATAACCTAATTCTACGTTTAAATAGATTTTTAAATAATCTCACAAAAAAGATAATATTATATAAAAATCTGAGATATCTATTTTAAAATTCACTCCTAAGGATGCGTTTTCTAATTTTTCCCAAGTAGAATACCTTTCCCACGAGTGAATTAGAGAAAGTGGGTTCATATAAAATGCTAACTTTGTTTTCGACATATCAAAAACACCATACTGTCAACTTTAATCAATCATCTAAGGAGGCGTGGTCAAATCAAAGATATGGGCGGAGCTTTTTACGAAAAAAAAATTATTCAATGCTAAATAATAGTAAAGCCAAGTAAAGGGGCCTTAACAAGAACCAACTTCAAATTAAAAAAAAAAAAAACTTACTGTGACAAAACGAGCAAGAGCTTTGATTGTTCTGAATAAATGCTCCTCGTTGGGCTTGGAGTTGAAGAACTGAAGAATAGCCATAGCTAATTCAACAGCAACATCGTCAAACACCTTCAAAATGAATTTTTAAATCGTTTAAAAAAGTAATCTTCAGAAAAGGAAAAGAAGTCTTAAGTATTTTTTTTTTAGAGAATATCCATTGAATCTGCTTGCTGTTAGAATGCGAAAGAAGCCACAACAGAAATAATTTTATTGTAAGATCAGTAAAAATACCTTAGATACTGATCCTTTGGGTAGCATTTGACGGAGTTTTTTAGCCCGATGAAGTTTCTGTGAAGACAAAAATTCATCCTCCAAAGTATCTGCTTCAGTATCTCTTAACAATTACCAACATTACACACATCCATAAAAAAAAGCACACTTGTCAGCAGAGCAGATTTCAATGATTCTCAATAAGAATTTGAGAATATCTAAAAAGCGATACAGACCACAGTTTTTACCTCCTTGCATGCCAAATTGTGAATGATGGCTGTGCCATAGTCCTGAAGAGTCGGACAGGAAGCCAAGAGACAGTGGACAGCTACTTTTGTTGAAGCACGAATATTCGATGTTTGGGAATTGTTGTAGGTCCACTCAGAAATATAGAGAAGCCATTCGGAAGAGCTGGAGTTCTCAAATAAATTGCACATCTGCAAAAATTCCAATATTCGCCAAACCAACACAGAAAAAATCACGGAATATAACTTACGAAAAGTGCGATTGCTTGTTGTTCTTCAGGTGAATGACGATCGATATCTTGAGCGTAATTCATGAGCACGTGATCGCGTCTGTCTTGGTGAAGGAGGAGAATCACATCGTCTTTTAGGGCGGCATTGGCTAAAGCTCTAAGCAAATGCACTCGGGTCTCTGTTGAAATGCCTGGATCACGAAGAACACGTTCGGCAAATACAAGGAATCCATCGCTAAGGGCCCATGATCCTTCACCTTCCAGAAGATACTGATGTAGCTCTTCAATTGATGTTTCATCGTCCTTAGACAGCTTCCCATCGAGGAGCTTAACAAGAGCCTCAAGCTCAACTTTAGGCTAGAAGGATTAACCAGGTTGTCACGTCACACAAAAAAGTTGCAAAATTTTGGCATCAAAATAACACAATAGAAAAAGTTTTTATGAGATACAGAATAAAAGGAATATTATAGCTACATTGAGAAAAAAGAGGCTGCGATTAACTTTTTTCGTCATAACTTTAACACTTTTTAGGTGTAAAAATATATCAACATTTTTAGGGTAACTTTAACCCCTAATACACCTAAAAAGGGTAATATTTACACAGTTTTCGGATCAATACTGCAGGGTAAAATTAACATTTCCAGAAAGTTATTTAAACTTTTTCGGATTTCTCTCAGTGTATATACTGATAATCCAAAAAAAAAGCCTTAATTATTTTTTTTATTAATTTTGAACATCTTCGAGATATCTTCTTCCCAAAAATTTTGTCAATCATCAGTGAAAAATTTCCTCTAGAAGTATTTCGTTAAAAAAATATTTTTTAAAATGCTGTCCATTAATTTTAAATGTTTTAAGAACAATATGAATTCTCTAACCATTTATTGAAAAAAATTGAGAATAAAAGAAGTTAACATAAATTTACGACTTAAGAGATTTTTTGCCCTGGACTGGGAGATATGGAGAACTTGTGACTAAATAGAAGCTGGATTTATAGGGTAAAGGTCCCTAGTTCAAACTACAATTCTAATGATATAGAACTGCTTTTCGTTCTTGGGAAAAATTGATCATCTGGGAATATTATTCAAGATTCTTTTGGCCAAATACTACCACTTAAAGTTCTTCTACTTTATCTTCAGGAAAACTTCACTAAAAAGTTTTCTTTTTTTATAATCACTTAATGTTTAATTCAAGAGTTTTTAACCGCTAGAATTTTTTTCTTGACTAAATTTTCACGATTCTCAAATTATTGTTCTTTTCTGTTAAATCACTGAAGATCAAAATGTTCTTAACTCTTTCCGGGCAACATATACGAGCCAGCTAATTTTAGTTTTTTTTTTTAATCAAAACTAATATCCTTGATTTGGACTAACTTACAGTTTGTAATCGTCTACAATAATCGATTTTTTGTTAATTCTATAAATAGACCGAATAATTTTTTTTCCAAAGTAATGATATTTTTAGGTGTGATTCCTTCTAATCTCACACCTATTGTAATCTTCGGATTTTCTCAAAGTGCTCCGATCGAGCTGAAATTCACATCGTATATGTTTTAAACATCCCTGATGCCGAAAATCATAAGCCGGCAATTTCGAGTCCGGCTGCCGTCTGGCCGTCCGTAGTATGCAATATCTCTGGTTTGTATAGAGATATCTTCATAATTTTTTTTTAATATATCTACGCGCGCGTACACTGAGAAAAAAGAGGGTGCGATTAACATTTTTTCCTTAGAAATTTAACACTTTTTAGGTGTAAAAATATATCAACATTTTTCAATGTTAATTTTACACCTTATTACGGGTAAAATTAACATGAAAAAAGATACCTTTAACCCCTTATACACCTAAAAAGGGTAATATTTACACCGATTTTGGATCAATACTGCAGGGTAAATTTAACATTTTCGGAATGTTATTTTAACTTTTTCGGATTTCTCTCAGTGTACGACGATTTCTGTGCTAATAGTTTTTTGAAAAACTTGTTCTAAACCGGTTAAAAATCACGTTTTGCAGTTTATCTCGAAATCTAAGCATGCGATTTTGAATTTTTTATGTTTATGTTGTAGTCCAGAAAATTTAGATCAATTTAAAAAAAAATTCAGACATTCGTCGAACGGTTCTCGAGATATTTCACTTTAAAGATTTCAATTTTAAGAAAATTTGCTATTAGCATCAGACGGAAAAAAATCGGGAGAAGCGGCGTCGGACAAGCTTTTCCCATATATATAGCACTCTCTCACTCTCCCTCTCTACATAGTGATCCCGTCAAATCATTGCTCTACCTGCCGATTTTACTCGGAGGTTTTTTGAATTTTAACGGTATATTCTAGTACATTCAGAGAAAATCTGCAGATTCTCGGCAGAATTTCTCCCTAGAAAATTTGCATAACCTCCATTACTTCACAAAAATATTGTTGATTTATGAAGAAACTGTAGAAGTTATAAAGAAAATTGTATGCTCTGCTTAACAAGCATTACCGAGTACACATTTTAGATACGTAAAAAAACTGCGAGCAAAAATACTAATTTCTTAAAAATCGCCAATCGAATGATAAGATAAGATAAGATTTTGCCAGGGGTCAGTTCTCCATTTCGGATATTCCGATGCATCCAGGCCACCAATTGGGCCCCTTATGCTTCCCCACTCCTATTCTATCTTATCCCCCGATACGGGTAGCCGCTCTATATCGCAGCTCTGTGTGGACAATCAGTGCCGTTACTATATCACAGCATCCCTTCTCGGTGTGTGTTTGGGATCAGTGACAGCGAATATTTGTATCGACTGAAGTACCGCTTTCATGTCGAAACTCGTTCTCGTACCAGCCTCTATTGTTTTTAGGCGGTTCACTTTTTTGCCAATATGCACCATTGACATTACTATTCATTCATTCGCTGGACGAATTCAAAGCCGATATGGCATGAGAAATCTTTTTCTGCTGCTGCTCAGCTTTGAACCCCAGACCTCGCAGTCATAGAGCTACTACTCTATCCACTGACCCACTCGAGGCCCTCAATCGAATGATACAAAAACACGAAATTTTGGTCGACACTCTGTTTAAAGTTTTCACTTCACTTTTCTCTACTTGTAACACGGCGTCGCAGAATTCTTTATTTTATATAAACACCGTGATATCACTAAGAATAACTCTATAGAATTTTGCAAACTTCAGTGAAAAATTTTTCCATCTCTTCTGACACATCTTGTCTGGAAAGTCTGGAATGTAGAAAAAATCTACAGAATATCTACAGAAATTCGTCCAGAGATTCGTCAGAAAATCTGCCGAAATATTCTGACGAATTTTGTCCCAAGCCCAAATAAAATTCGTAAGAATATCTACAGAATTTATCTGCAGATATTCTGTAGAGGTGTAGATTTTCTCTACAGAAATCTTAAAGATATCTGCAGATATTATTTGACGGGGAGTCTATATTCGAAGATTTGTAAGGTGGCATATACAATTCACGATCCGCGATGCCCGTCAAATCATTGCTCTACCTGCCGATTTTACTCGGAGGTTTTTTTGAATTTTAACGGTATATTCTAGTACATTCAGAGAAAATCTGCAGATTCTCGGCAGAATTTCTCCCTAGAAAATCTGCATAACCTCCATTACTTCACAAAAATATTGTTGATTTATGAAGAAACTGTAGAAGTTATAAAGAAAATTGTATGCTCTGCTTAACAAGCATTACCGAGTACACATTTTAGATAAGTAAAAAAACTGCGAGCAAAAATACTAATTTCTTAAAAATCGCCAATCGAATGATACAAAAACATGAAATTTTGGTCGACACTCTGTTTAAAGTTTTCACTTCACTTTTCTCTACTTGTAACACGGCGTCGCAGAATTCTTTATTTTATATAAACACCGTGATATCACTAAGAATAACTCTATAGAATTTTGCAAACTTCAGTGAAAAATTTTTCCATCTCTTTTCTGACACATCTTGTCTGGAAAGTCTGGAATGTAGAAAAAATCTACAGAAATTCATCTAGAGATTCGTCAGAAAATCTGCCGAAATATTCTGACGAATTTTGTCCCAAGCCCAAATAAAATTCGTAAGAATATCTACAGAATTTATCTGCAGATATTCTGTAGAGGTGTAGATTTTCTCTACAGAAATCTTAAAGATATCTGCAGATATTATTTGACGGGTGTCCTTCGCGAATATTCGCGAGGCGTGAATTGTCGCGGATTTTCGCGGAGCGTAAAATTTTTCGCAAATTTTCGCAAATTTTCGCGGGTCGCGTATTTTTTCGTGAATTTTCGCGGGGCGCGAATTTTTCGCTGATTTTTGCGGGGCGCGAATTTTTCGCAGATTTTCGCGGTACGCGTATTTTTTCGTGAATTTTCGCCGGGCGCGAATTTTTCGCAGATTTTCGCGGGGTGCGAATTTTTTCGCTGATTTTTGCGGGGCGCGAATTTTTCGCAGATTTTCGCGGTGCGCGTATTTTTTCACTGATTTTCGCGGGGCGCGAATTTTCTCGCGGATTTTCGCGGGGCGCAATTTTCTCGGGTCGCTGACAGAGGTTCTCAACGAATGTAAAGTTGAGGCCTCTATGATAGGAAACTATGATCCTCTATAGGAAACTATGATCCTAGATAATCGACTTTAAAGATTTTCAGACACTTTTATGCATTCTCATCCAATTTTCCTCATTAATAACGAAAATAAGTTACATACAGTTTAAAAGAAATTTGCATTATTTTTTTTTATAAATATCGTTCGAGTTTGCCACAATCCAAATTTGCAATGAAGGAATCGCACCTCTATAAGCTGATCTAGGCTTATCACTGGTTTTCTTTAGTAGGGGATAGCCGGTATATTTGAGTCAGTTCTTTGTGTTTTCCAAAACTCAAAAAATTATCATGAAATTCTGTATAGCGCTTAGTATATTCACTAGCAGACATTTTATTAAAATTACTCGATTAGTGTTTTTGTCTAATTTATTTAAGGGATTTAAATAATCAAATAATAATCCACCGCGTCTTAAACAATCAGGCTCTCCCTTATCCTGAATTTTAAATGTGAAAATGTGAAATGTGCGAGCAATTTATTTCAAAATGCTCCATTTTTGCGAACAATTCTCACAATGCGTAGAGACAATAAAAGATTACACATGTGAGTATTGCTATTTCCTAAAAAAAAATAATTTACAACATTTCAAAAATATTTTCTAAAAGTTTAAGACATTTGTTATTAAATTCTAGTAGGTAGAGTCTTTAGGAATTTCTGTCACTATGTTATGTGCAATAGAAAGGATCAACTTAAATTCCTTTTTTTTTTCAAATCTCAATTTTTAAAATCTTCAGCCAACATTTTTCGAAAAGTTATGCAGCAACCACACTGAAATTTTGCACATTTTTGGACGATTTGGGCCGCGTTACTCTACTTCTACTGCCTGAGTACTCTTTGGACTCTGGCGGTACACTTGCAATATGTATCGATTCTATACCTTATTTTATTCAAAAAATTCTAGATTTCGACTGTTACCGTCCGGGTGTTTAAACGGTAAAATATATCACATTTCGGTGTTCGGTGACCCCCAATAAAAGAACGATATCTCCAGACGTTTTTTATTCCTTTTCCCCCACCCTCCTCCATCTCCTCCAAAACCGTGTTTTTTTTAGTTTTTTTTTCGAAAACGGCTCCTACGATTTATTTTATTTTTTTGATATGTTTTGGAGGTGGTCCAGGCGAACATTTCGTCCAAATATACCTATGATGACCTAAAAAAAAATCGCCATCATGAATTTTTGAATGAAAAAGTTTTTACTACATTAGAGGGTCTATTTTTCAACCGATTTGGATAAATTTGGATGCTTTGGAAAGGTTTTGAAAGTTCCAATCCAATTACATCGGCCGCAATCGGTTCTGAATGGGTTAAGTACCCGTAAATGGCCAATCTTTTTCAAATATTCTTCTTTTCTGTCCGTAAACTTGTTACCCAATGAAGAAATGATCATTTTAGAATGTTCTGGCATGAGACGCACAAACAAGAGATGTAAACACGAGAAAGATAAGCCATGCTCGAATATTTAACCGATTCATTACTGATTTCAAGAACAGTTAAACTTAGACTTTCAAAATTTCAAGATGGCGTTTTTTCTGCTCCAACTTAAAGAGAGAACAGTTATATAATCGACTTTTTTCAACTTGTCCCTGTTCTGGACCTTAACCGGTAAGAGACATCGACTTCCAGTCTTCGATGACCCCAAATAAAAATACAATATCTCTAGATGTTTTTTTTCGGTTTTTCTCAAAATTGGCCCAAGCTTTTTCAATGATTTTTGGATATATTTTAGAGGTAGTCCAGGTGAACATTTCGTCCAAGCATACCTATGACCGAAAAATTCGCCATTTTGAATTATTGATGGTCAAAGGTCAACCAATTTGGATGGCCCATTTTTCAAGCGATTTGGTTAAATTTGGATTTTTTGGAAAAGTATTGTAATTCTGAACCCGGCTGCATCGGGCTTCATCGGTAAATTTTTTTTCGGAAATTTTCTTTCTTGACCTTAAGTTTGTGCTCGAGCTAGAGGTCAAACGGTAAGAGTTATCGACTTCCGGTGTTTGATGACCCCCCCCCCATTAGTGGACATTGTCAGATTGTAAAAAAAAAATGTCAACTAACTTATGCAAGTTGTATCACTAAAAGTAGAGAATTTGTTGATATTTTCTAAACCCTAGAGGTTAATTAACAAAGCTTTAAGTACATCGTGGTTAGTAGCCGATATAAAAAAGTTTTAGATAATAAATTAATCAAATAATCAGTTCTGATTTTTCGAAATAAAAAAAAAATTACTCATTCTAAACAATTTTTGCTAGTTAAAAAAAAATTGTAAATTAATATCTCACGTTAAATTTGATCATTGTTTAAAATATCGCAATTGCTATATCTTTCTGGAGTGAGAATGAAATGGGAACAACTCATATAAATTTCTTGAATTTTCTTATGAACAAAAACAAGGCTAAGAAAATACGAAAATACCTAATTTTAAGTTATTATTACTTGCAAAAATATTTACAAACGACGCACAATATTCAAAATGAAAAAGACGCAACATGATATGCGTACTTACATCAATATTGTTGAAAATCACGGGCGGATCCCTTTGACGTTTTCTCTCCTCTTCTTCACGTTTTTCCTTGGCCTCATCCTCGAGCACCTTCTCGCTCGGGAGCATCTCAGACGGAATGGCTCCATCGCCATTCGTTGTGGCCCCATTGACTTCCGCATTATTGGCCTCCACCTCAGACATGCCGGTGTTTGAACTGTAATCACTCTCTGAATTGATATGTCCGTTTGCCTGCGACTTGCGCTTCTTCTTCTCTTTTTTGCGCTCCTTCTTGGCGATCTTCTCCTTAATAGTATTCCTACGTTCGTTCAAAGCAATTGATTGCAAACGTGCTTGCTCTATTTCACTATTAAGCTCATCAAAGCCCGGACTTGATTCACGGGCTGTTATCTGGGGCTCGAAAGAGAAGTGCTGTGTATTTTCACCACCTGCACTGATACTCTCAATTAAGGGTCCTAGAGTCTGTCCCAAAGGTGTTCCGAGAAATTCTTGCGGCAAGTCCAAAATATACTTAGGAATTGAAATGCCACAGAGAAACTGGCACAAATCGTTTGAAAATGTGTTACAGTTGTGCTTCAGGAGATTGTAGCAGGAGCCCCTGGTGGAATAGACGACATTTTTTTTAGTACCTGGGATGAGTCATCAACTCAAAATGATCCATGACAATTTCATCGTACACGGAATTTTCTTTTTTTTTAAGATTATTGAAATTGTACCTGAAGGTGCTTTCAGCTAATCCTCGAACGTAATCCTTAAAAACTTGAAATGGGATGAATGTTTCACCAATTTTCTCAACTTTCTGCGGTGCTCCCAAAACGGTTCCGCCCTGAAAATGTGTCCGGATTCGTTAAAAATAAATTTCACAATCTCCTAACAAGATCACTCATCACAAGTTTAATCACAGATCTTTCTCATTAAATATCTTCTATACCAAAAAGGAATAACATAGAGAAACTGAACTGTAACTGTGTAATTTTTATTTCAATTGAATTTACTAATTAAAATCTATCACCTTTTCTTGGAAAGAAACTTTTGTGAAAAGAAATTTTCCTTTGTGTGAAAGTTCTTCCTCGACGAGAACGTTTCGGTCGGCCAATGGAGGAAAATGAATTCTCTCCCGTTTATTTTAGAGACACGAAGGCACGACATTCCTTCGGAGTGTGTTTAATTATAGCCTATCGCAAACACGAGTAATTTTTTTTAACACTTTCAAATACTTCTTCTCAGCTCTCTCTCACTTTTATTAAGAAGAATATTAATGATCCATGTGATGCAGCATTTTTTCGGACTCGGAAAAAATTTCTTAGTAGATGTGCATAGTGCTATTTGTTGGTGGCATTCCCCAAACGTAGTATGTTATCTTGTGCTCAAAGAGAAATGTCCCGGTGAAATGAGAAAAAAATCCGTGTAGGTGATGAGAAAATTCTCATAAAAGATATTTTGCACATTTTGTCATGTTTTGCGCGGACGCAATCGAATGCTCAAACTTCCGAAATAGAATCTTGATGCGAGACACTATAATTAGCTGCCGACACATCGTTTGTTCACCTTTTACGAGATTTCAATTGCAGACTGACTCTTTTGCTTTATTGATTTGTTTACAAGCATCCCCAAATAAATCATCGATCGAGCGCGTGTACGATATGCGATCATGATCGAGTGTACCAGTCACCGGTGTTTCTTACGGAAAGTAAAAGTACGGTAAACTGATTATAGACTTACCGGAGGACAACTCTGAATCCCTTGACCGCCAAAAAAGTACTCTCTGCCAAAGACAACAACTCCAGTGTGCCAAATACCTTCGATATGTCGACCCAAGATCATTGAGGACATAACGGCTGCCATCCCCTGGGTCAAATCATATATATAAAGCTCAACTTTGTGACTTCCATCGTCATCCATCTTCTCCACACTTTACTCTCACTCTTTTTTTTTCACCAAAAAAAAAACAATCGCCACGAACTTAGTGGATCTGTGTTCAAGTGAAGATAAATAAATATTTATTAATAATCCTCCGGAATGTGCAGAATATTCAAAGTAATAATAAATTTAAGTATATAATGTGTCTTTGAATATAAAGTCAACTGAAAGGTACTTCATAAAACAAACTTTCTTTGATATGTTGGAGTTTATTACCATTGCCAATTTTCACTTTTGGGAATATATATATATATATATATATATATATATACACACATATATATGCTCAGTGTGGGGTATCCAGGATAAATTTACCTAACGATCGTGTCACTTTTTTGTGTAACATGAAGATTTGCTGAGAGATGTAGTGAATAATTTATGATCGCGGAAATTAAAATGCGCTCGAGATTCTATTTATCTACTAATAGATATTTATTTTAAAAATACGCTATCTTATAAAAGAAAATATTCAAGGAAAGTTGTTTAGTGCTTTCAAAAAAATTTTTTTGCGCTTTATTGTTTCGACAATGCCACTAGCGAATTTTCAAAAAAGAAAATGACTCATGGTCAACAAAATTGCATGTATGATTACTGATTAAACGTTTTAAAATTACAAAAGCGAGCATTGAAGTTAACCGTTCAATGACAATGAGATCCTTACATGGATAACTGAGGTACATAAACTAAAGGGTTTGTTGGATCCTTAACAGTTGTCACGTTTTGCTTTAACCCTTTAAGGACGATTGGAACACCGGTGTCCCATAGAGAAAATAATTTTTCCTGACTACCTAAAGTTATTTTTTTTCTTATGTCTGTACATACAGTGCCTGCTCTCTAATCCGGATCGCCGTAATCCGGACAAGTTATTGACGGTTACATTTAAAATCATTTTGAAGTTATGTATGCATGTCTGTTCACCAATGAAAATGAATTCTCCTGTGATGTTTTTGTTTAATAAATTAAGTATAATAGCATAGAATTCTCTAATTATGTCTTTTTAAGCTTCTTTAAAACTTTTATTCTATTTCTACAAAAAAAAACCTTGTATTATATTTTCGAGATGTTGAACAAATTCAAAAAATCCAGCCGGATTACGAAGCGGACATCTGTCATTTTGTCAGCCAATCATCCGGATTACAAAGCGGGCACTGTAATTGTAAAGTAGAAGGTTGAAGGAATCTAGGATATTTTTTGCCAGTCTCTAGCTATTTGCTATATAGTAAATATTTAAGCTCAAAAATGATGAATTTTTAAATTCACAAATTTATAATTGATTTGATTTAATTTTTATACTTCCAATTTTTTTTTAAGTAAAACCGTTTTGGAAAAGAAAACTACAATACTCAAACATAATATTTTGTATTAGAGTGAAAATTATCGGTCATTGGTATCGTCAAAAAAATTACTTAAATTTGTGAGCCATTTTTGTCCCAATCGTTCAGAGAGACAAAAAATAAATACACTAAATTAGACTCTGTTTGCTTTTCGAAGGTTAGATGTAAGACGTTTTACAAGTTTTGTTTATAGGTTTCATTTTTATTGCTGATTTTCGGTCAGCGAAAACTGTCTCGTCGTTAAAGGGTTAAGAAACTAAAATTAAAGTGTTAGTGTTAGTAAAGATAAAGACTTTAAAATAAATCTCATAGATTTTTCTTTTGGAAGTCTGAGCTACCCAAGAAAACATTTTTTGAGCTCTTCACAATTATAATAAAATGTTTTGTGAATAATTGTGAAGTAGAAGGGTATCCGAACCTAAAATAATTTTTGCAAGTATAAAGCGAAATCTTGAAACATTTTAAGAAAAGGAGGTCTCTTCGGGAAAGGCAGAATTTTTCAGTCTTAAGAGGATCCATCTCAATTTATCAAAATTTTCAAGAGCTACCCTATATCTTACATTATATCTTTGAAATATAAGGGAGGGGCACCACGGATCGGAATTTTAAGAGAAATCCACCACATTTGGTTGAAAATATAAGCCCCGAAGCACTGTTTTGTATTTTTGAAAACAAAAATGTGTAGGGGAAAGTGCCCATGCTTTGTATGATTCCAAAGATCCCAACAAGCTTCGTAATGACTTAGTTTTTCCTATTTTTTCTGAATAAAAGTGACTTCGCAATATATATTAAAAACTGGGCGCTTTCCCCTAGTTTTTAAAATATGTGTGCGATTAGTCACATTTATTCAGAAACATAGGAAAAACTTAGATCATTACGACGCTTGGGATCGTATGAAGCATGAGCAGTCTCCCCTATTTGCAATCATGCACACTGTACCTCCGATGTGTATTAAGGATAATTAGACTTATAAATTAAATTTGAACTATAGGAATGCATCCTTATAATAGTCAAATGCTACAAAGTTACGATTAACTTTTATAAATTCATTTTATTTTTTGGAGCAAAAATACGGAGACAGCCTGATAATCCGAGGAACACCTTCGATCGCTGGTGCCCTTCCCTTCTCCGTGGTATAACTGAAAATTGCAATCTAAACAGATATACATTTTTGTGATTTTCCCGAAAGCAAGTTAAATTTTTAAATTTTTTCTCATCATATTTTTTTCCATGAAGGATACTTAAACCTTTGAAAATATACACTGACTGAGAAAAAATAGGGTGCGATTAACATTTTTTCCTCACAAAATTTAACACTTTTTAAGTGTAAAAATATATCAACATTTTTTAATGTTAATGTTACACCTTATTAAGGGTAAAATGAACATGAAAAGAGTAACTTTAACCCATAATACACCTAAAAAGGGTAATATTTTCACCGATTTTGAATCAATACTGCAGAGTAAAATTAACATTTCCGGAATATTATTTTAATTTTTTCGGATTTCTCTCACGTGTAAAGTTGAATTAAATTGGCTTGTTGTATATTTCATGATTTGGTAAGCTTTAATAATTGTACTGATGTATTCAAATGCAGATTTATTGCGAAAAAATGTACAAAAGAATTTAATGCACAAGATAAAGAATACTTATGTATTTCTTCTTAAAATAAGTTATTGACTTGATTTAAATTATGAATCAGTTGAAACTTTTAATTAGAGCTATGAAAGAATTGAATATAACTAAAGTTCTTAAAATAAACTTCACTTTCACTGAATATAAATTACCTAAATATTCAAATATTTGTTTATTTATTAATTGGAAGGAATAATTATTATGACAAAATCGCTAAATGGGCTTATTTAACTTAAGAATATTCCTTGGATTTTGAAAAATATCAATCATGATACGGTGAAGATATATGAAATGCACAATCGTTGCTTCACTTTCATAACTCGATCATCCTTGTTACACTATACCAAAATGTATTTCAACTAAAGATGTGTATATTTATTTTTATTTTTTTAATATAAGATTAGAAAAATGGGTAAAATACGTTTTAGCACAAAATATACTTTTGTTAAAAATTACACAAAAACTTTGAACACCTTTCATCCTTTTCATTCATTACACGATTTCTCTGTACATATTTCAAACATTATACGATAGTGTACTAGTATACAAAAATTACATGTTTGTGTAACAATATAATGATAATCGTGTAAAAACTTTGTGTAATTGTCAACTTTTTCTCTACTGTGTGGGAATAAAAAAAATACTACGAAAATAAGTCGCGAAGTCATTGAAAGTAAAAAAAAAATTTCCAAACCATTTAATATAGTTCAATAAATAAAAAAAACATATATAATTTTTAGAATAATAATTTTTTTAGAATAATTTCAAAATCTTACTAATATGCATATTCAGACAGCTAAAACCCAAAAAAAATATTTAAGGACATACTCGTAGCTATCTTTAGTTTTGAATTTAGCAAAAACTAATTATTAAGACATTGAGTCTCGTAAACTGCCTCATTGTTTCCTATACATCCCTCAGAACAGAATTATTGGCGACATCGTAAAAATATTCTTAGTGTTTACTGCAATGTATCGAATTACTTTAACGAAATCATCTAGGAATCACATAATTTTACTTAAAATATAAATTTCAATGTTTCAAAAATAGATTCAAAGCGCATTAATTTTGTTGATGCGAAATTGCATTTTGTAAATTTAATAAATTAGTCAGTTGCTAAATTATTACGACCAGAACAATTTTAGATATGCATAATTTTAATAAATCACGACAATTTCTCTGAAGTTTTCTTTACCGCACAACATTGCACCAATAGATTCACCTTCGAGGAAATCACAGAAATTATGAGAAAATAGTCTAATTTGGATGGCTCACAGAGACTTGGAACATTTTCTATAATCGCAATTAATTACAGAAATTTATATACAACACTTTTCTTTCTTTTGCTCCTTCCAACAGAAATATGACGTCAAGGAATATTTTTCAGTCTTTCTGTCTCAAAATACCCTATTAGATTTTTTTGTTGATAATAAAAACAAGTGATGAATTGTTTCTTTCTTTTAGTAACATTTTGTTTATCACGGAAATTTTTCCCCTAATTATATAAGAGGATGTTAAGGATTTTTTTAAGATCACAAAAATTGAAAGAAAAAAAATTGCAGACAAAAATTTCACACCTAATTTTCACTGAGGAATTCTGCGACACTCTTCCCCCTCAAACGCGAAGTCACTAAGGGATTTTCTTGTGATTGAGTGAAAAATGTTAATTGCACAAGATGAAGATGTAACAAACAATTTGGCGAATTTGACTGCTTCTGCTGGCAAAGTCACGGTGTAAACTAGTGGGAAAATCTCGTTACGTTTTCATGCGATATTTCGTGTTCTCGAAAATTATGCGCGAAAACTCTTTGGTGGAGGGAACAACTTCTTTTTGCTAAAAATATCCAAAATATGTGTATTTGAAAAGGCGTCCTTATGACTTTAATCTTTTTTTTTTCTTTTATTACTCCTCCCGATAGGTGTGTGAGAATAACTAAACTTATTGATTATAGTAATATTTATAAAATGACATTGAGTTTTCACACGTTTCTTTGGCACTGAAAGTGTTTTTTTGTTCAACAGGAAAATCTTTGTCTTTGAATTCTAATTCATATTTTATAAAGTAATTTGATTTGGAATGACCCATGACTGAAGTTAATCAAGAATCAATAACAAAGAATACAAGGTAAGGGAAATCAGCATAATTAGTATAATAGTAATAATAGTATAGTATAGGTATAGTATAGTATAGGCATAATAGTATAGGTCACATGATGACCCAAAATAGTTTTTTCTCAAATAACAAAACATTATTTCTCATGTTAAATTAATTACAAGAAAATGTCACTCAAATTAACTCTTTGCAGCAATGCTGCAAGCCAATTTCACCATTTTTTAATCAAAAATATTTAAGCTCAGGAATTAATTGAGGTCCTACAAAAAAATATCTTACATTTGGACATCCTTATAGTTTTTAATCATCCACAAGAATAGGATTTTTATCAGTTCTGAATAATTAAAAAACATTGTTTTTCACAGAACATTCATATGCTGCTTTGGGTACTCAGAGTCCCAAAAGAGACGAAAGAGTTAAAGGTTTTCTTGCTAAAAATTTTAGAAACTTTATCATAAGTATTTAATTTAAATGGCCAGTAAATTTTATGAAGATGTAACCAAATATTCAATAGGGTAAGTTAGGGGCTTAATCGGCTTAATCTTTCTCTAGAAATGAGAGAATTAGTATTTTTTTAGTATAAAAAGAAACTCAGATTTTTTTATGCAACTTTCATTCACTTTCAAAAATTAATAGTTATAGCAGCGCTTGAAACCTTTGGCAAAAGTTCACTGTCGTGAAAGAATTAACATAAAGCGGTCTTCATACTAGAGATTTAGCCCAGTTCCCAAAGACCTCAAAATCTTATAGCGAACAATTTTATTGCTTTTTGAGAATATAATGGGTCATTTGTCTTTAATAATCCAATCTTAAGTTGAATTATTCCAAAAAATCGTGATTGATAAGAAATTAGAGCAGTTATATGCCATATGGCTAAGCCTTAGGTCTTAAGTCCGTATAACACGCATCCGGAATCCGGAAACAGCATTTTCGACTTAAAACATTAATACTTCTGCAAGTAAATTTTTAATTTACTTGCAGAATTTATAATTTTTTATTTATTTAATTTTATGCATAATAATAATTATACAGAATTAATAATATTTAATTTTAATTTCTTAAAATATTTGTACTATCAAATCTGGTAGAAGCATTGAACCTCTAACTAATTGCGTAAGTGAGGAAACTTTTTAATAGAATTAATAATAGTTCATTAAATCTGCCTATTTCTTACTATCTTTTCTTTTATTAAATATCCGTTAAAATGCTGTTTTTTGCTACTTAAAAAGCTTGTTTACACAAATGAGTTTTAAGGATTGTCAAAGACAATGGGTCTTATGTATAAAATTAAAATGACCACTGAGAAAACGTCTTTATTTTTATTTTAACCAATTTCCCGTGATATTTTCTGAATTTTCTAAATTTTACATTAATTAACATCTATTCTTTTCAAGAAACTTCTTTTCAAATTTTATAAAATTCCTAACTGAATTAATAATAATAAATTTAATACTGATTGAATATCGTTGTAAGAATTGCTCAGCATTTTAATTTTAAATTGATTTTAGTCCATTAGTTCACAAAAGAAAATTACTAAAATATTATTTTAAGGATAAGAGTTGGTTACTGGTAATCAAAAGTTTTTTTTTCTCACTATTTAGATTTAGAGAGGAAAATATACCTTATATTTAGCTATAATAATAGTCAGTTTTTTTTTAATCCGCAATGAGTTAAATAATATTTTGAACCTGAAAGCATCAGAGCGAGCTTATCAAGGAAAAGCAATTAGGGGAAATATTTCAGGCTTCTCATATAACTCTGGCTCCTCTGGCTTCAAATACTTCATTAATTTAATGAAACTGAGCTTTGGCAATATAGTTTAATAGCTCGTATTAAGGGGTTACGTGAGTCAAAAAGACTAAAAAAACAGCATTATTTTTCTCTATTTTTTAAGCATAATAAGAAATTATTAAATTCAATGGAGATTTTTTCAAAAAAAAATCTCCAATGAGCAGGTTTAAAATGGCTGATTTTTTAAATAAATTTTAGTAAAAATTTCAGAAAATATTGTTTAATTGTGGTAGTTTAATATGCATAAGAGCTTTAATTAGGGGAGACTGGGGCAAACTTGTCAAAACGCATATTTAATTCTTTCACGAGCTCTGAGAAAACTTAAACTTTTTTCTCCATCTTAACGAGAAATGTGCTTAAATTGAGCTAATTAGTATTAATATTTTCTCTAAGCCAAATATTCCAAGAATAGGGCTCAAAATTTCATTATTTTTATATTACATAATACTTCCTCGAATCCCTTGATTAAGAAGGATCATGAAGGCTATCTATAATAAAAATTTCAAGACTCAGTCTCTTTTATTTTAGAAAGTATTGAATATTGGAATTTTCGTTTGGCAAATTTTGCCCCAGTCTCCCCTAAATATTTTTTTTTATTACACTGAAAAACAATTGAGAAACTACATCTATTTTTGTTTAGTCTTCTTGATTCAATGAACATCAGATTCATTAAAATGATAATAAGACAAATATGAAATGTTCGAAGCCAGAGTAGGGGAAATTGTCCATGCTTGATACAATTGGAAGCTTCGTAATGACTAAATTTTCTATATTTCACAATATATATGTGACTCATCGCAACCATATTTTAAAAACTATGGGATTGTGACCAGTTTTTAAAATGTATTGCGGAGTCACGTTTATTGAGAAACACAGAAAAAATTTAGTCATTACTAAGCTTCCAATGGTATCAAGCATGGGCACTTTCCCCTATGCCCGAAGTCTCAAAGTCTTCCCCTAGTAATACGGGCTTCAGGATTCGCTCTCTGGAGCTCATTGAGTGCGTGTGCAACTACGTATTCGTTGTGCAGTGAGTGATTTTTTTTGTGCTAAAAAGAAGTAAATCTGGGTGATTCTAACAAAAGGGATCGCTCTTTTGGATCGGATGACTCCCCTGAGAAAGTGCCTAGCCAGTGCAAGTTCTTAAAGTGTGGCTCCGATCCCGAAAATACTCATTTTAAGAGATCTTCAATGCTCTTAAGAACTCCTCCACGTGTCTCTCACAATGAGAGTAATAAGAATCTGGGCAGCAATTCATCTGCATCTTTTTCTTCTTCGTCTGGACTACCCCCTAGTTCTTCTACCACAGTGGCTTCTAAATCCTCCCAGGAAGTGTTTCAAGTGAGCCCCAAAGGGGATTTCAACCAAAATTTGTCTCATCCTTCTACCACCATGAGAAGTGATTTTGAGTCTCCCAATCAGTTCAATGTGCTATCGGACATCGATGAAGGTAACAGTGAAAGTGATAACGATGCTGTAATGCAAAGTGAAGCTCAAAACTCACACATTCGTCCACCGCCTATTGTGCTGCATAATGATGAGAATTGTGTGCAATCAATCATCAGTGGGTTGAGGAAAAAATTTTCTGATCGTGTGATATTTAAATACATGTCTGTTGGCGTAAAAATTACCACAAAAGACATGATGACTTACGGGAAAATTCTAAGAGAGTTTAAAAGCAGTAATCGTCAGTTTTACTCACATGATGTGAGAGCTATTCCTCCCAAGAAATTTCTTATTTCTGGGCTGCCCGATTTTGCTGGTGTAGAGGATGATATTAAGGCAGAAATTTCTGAAATCTACGGCCTTCAACCAATTGAAATTGCCAAAATTCCACCCAAGAATAAAAGATTTTCCAATCATTGCCTCTACGTCATTTCCTTTGACAAAGGTTCTACAAATATTCGAGAGCTTAGGAAAATTCAATACTTGTACAACACAAAAATTTCTTGGGAGTACTACAAACAGAAACCCAGGGGCCCTACCCTCTGCGAGAATTGCTTTCTTTACGGTCATGGTTCCCGGAATTGCAGAATGAAGACACGATGTGGAAGATGTGGAGGTTCGCACAACACAGAAAAGTGCTCGCCAAATACTCAGGTCAAATGCAGAAACTGCAATGGCAACCATCTTGCAAACGATTTATCTTGTCCAGCACGCGATAACTTCATCCGAATGAGAAACGCCCGCAGCAACAAAAATCGCCAACCTGGCCCTTCATTGAACCCTTCAGAAGTGCGCCTTTCTGTCCCTCCGCTACCTTCTAGTATGGATGATTTCCCTGTGCTTCCCGCACCCTCAAATCGTAGGATCCTTAATTCAAATGAAATCAGAGGACCCAACAAAACCTCTAATCTTCAGAGTCAACCCAAGAATGAGATTCTACAGCCTAGACCTGGAAGTTCTCAATCAGGAAAAAATCAAGCACGCAGCTTACCATCTCAGACTACAAACTCCATACCTCAAAGTAATTTTGATAGAAATAGTAGCATCTATAATCAGCCTGGAAATCCTCAAAGGCAATCTTCAAATCAAAATGCTCGCCAAATACCTCATCGCTGGAAGGGCAGCCAAGCAGATGATCAGTCGAATCTCTTCAATTCACAGGAGCTTCTGGATATCTCCTTGGAACTTCTCACTGGCCTCCGCAACTGCCGTAGCAAAATTGATCAACTTCAGCTGATGTTCAGTATTATCGTTAAGTATATTGATGATTAATTGTCTAACGTGCATGATTTGGAACAGTCAAAGTATACAGCCAAAAATTTCAGAGTTTTCTAATTTTCTAGTTAACCATAAAGTCGATATCTGTTTCCTATCGGAAACGTGGCTTTCTCCTGACCGGATGCTAGATATCCCACATTATAAAATCATTCGTAAAGATAGAGACAAAAGAATTGGTGGTGGGGTAGCCATCATTATTAATAATAATTTGAAATTTGATCAAATACACAATATATCAACAAATGCAATAGAGGCTATTGGCATTACTGTCTTTGGTGATAAAGGTACGGTTAATATGTTTTCAGTCTACTTTCCGGGAACAAAATTAAACTCTAACTCCCTTCTTGCTTTTAAAGATGATTTGGAGAACCTTTCTCAATTTAAGGGAAATATTCTTATCTGTGGGGACTTGAACGCCAAACATAGGGCGTGGAATTGCACTAGAGCCAATAAAACCGGCTCTATTCTGTACTCAGCGTTAACCAGCTCGGATCTCCATATCCTTTTCCCTCCTTCTCCAACTTACTTTCCCCATCAAACTTCTCGTACTTTTCCATCAACGATTGATATTGGCCTTACTAGAAACCCCCAGGCCATTTCAAATATGCAATCCATTAATGAACTTTCATCGGATCATTTTCCTGTGACATTTTGTTTTAATTTTGATCATTCTAGGTCAAAGAATGTTGTTAAGTCACTTAATTTTCCGAAAGCTAATTGGGCACTTTTTAATAACACAGTTGTTTCATCCCTTCCTACCTTTAATAATAATCACCTGCTCCCCTCTTCAGTTGATGTAGACCGGGCTGTGTCAAGCCTTACCCTAGCTATTCAAAATGGTGTTCAAAGAGCTGTACCAGCTAACGATCTTCCCAGCAATTCGGAATTTTCCTTATCCGATAAAGTGAAGCAGTTAATCTCATATAGAAATTACGTCCGTAGGTTATGGATTCGTAGGAGAGAAAATTCTTCAAAAATATTTTTAACTTTTTTAAACAAAACAATTAAGAAAACCATTACTGAAGAACGTAACCAGAAATGGAATGAAAAGATCCGCAGCTTCACCCCTAATAGCGTACAATTCTGGAAAGCTGCACGAAAACTGAGAAATAAACGAACGTTTATTCCCCCTTTTACGCAGGATGGTAATCTTATTACCTCTGATTCAGAAAAAGCGTCTGTGCTTGCAGATACTTTTTTGAAATCTCATAATTTAACGTCAAATTCAAAGTCCAATCCTGATGTGGAGAGGAAGGTTTGCTCGGCGGCTTGTCTCATCAAAGCAATCTCTATCAAAGAGGTTGAAGTTCTCAAAACTGATGTCCAAGAAGTATCAACTGTTATTCGCTCTCTTAAACCTCGAAAAGCTCCTGGCCATGATCAAATAGCAACTATTCCTGTTAAAAACCTTGCAGCTCGTGCAATTGCCTTTATCACGTTGATATTTAACTCCTGCTTAGTGATTGGGTACTTCCCCAACGCTTGGAAATTGGCTGTAGTCATTCCTATTCCTAAACCTGGCAAGGATCTTTCCAACCCAATCAATTTCCGTCCTATTAGTCTTTTAAGTGTTCTAGCTAAAATGTTTGAAAGAATTATTCTTTCCAGAATCAATTTATTTCTTGAGACGCACAAAATTATTTGTGATGAGCAGTTTGGGTTTCGAGCCAAGCACTCTACTACTCACCAACTTCTTCGAGTTACCAATAGTATCAGGAATGGCTTTAAAAGTAGAAGTTCCACTGGTCTAGTGGCTTTTGATATGGAGAAATGCTTCGACACCGTATGGCACGACGCACTTGTTTACAAAATGCTCATCAACAAATTTCCATTTTATATAGTTAAAATTATTAAGTCCTTCCTGTCTGAAAGAAATTTTTACACTAAATTCAACAATTCTACTTCCAGAAACTTAACTATTCCAGCTGGTGTACCTCAAGGTAGCACTTTGAGCCCCACCCTTTTTAACATTTTCTCTTATGACATCAGAACGGCTATTAAACTATGCTCTATCGCCATTTTTGCGGACGACATTTGTATATATTTCACTTCCAAAAATCCCGATAAAGTTTCTAAAACACTGTCCAATGATTCTGACAACTTGGTGAGTTACTGCAAAACTTGGAAGATGAAAATTAATCCCTCCAAAACTCAAGCCGTCTACTTTACCAGACGGCGTAGCCCTAAATATCTTCCTAATTCTTCTTTAAGGATCATGAATGAGAATATTGAGTGGTCCAAAAATATTAAATATCTAGGCCTCACTCTCGATAGGGCTTTAACTTGGAAAAGTCACTGTGAAGCTACCGCCTCGAAGGCTCTTACACTTATCCGTACCCTCTATCCTCTTATCAACCGTAAATCCTATCTCCATACTAAAAATAAACTTTTCCTTTTCAACATGGTTTTCCGAGGCATTATTTTGTACTCCAGCGTGGTCTGGGGGAATTGCGCGGAAACCCACACCAACAAAATTCAAGTAGTTGAGAACAAAGTTCTTAGATTAATTCTCAATCTGCCATTCAACTATCCTAATCATTGGATGTACAGTGCTGCCAAAGTCTCTCCCTTGCGCAAGGAAATTTGTAAGCTCAAAGATAAATTTTTAACTGATTTGCCTAATAATCCAAGCAAATTAATACAAGACTTATCATTATAGAAGGAAGTCGCTTTTGGGTCAGTCGAGTGCCGTCTGTATTCGGAAGCTGAGGCGTTGGTCGCGGGGCGCTGTGTAGGTGTTTGCTGCCAGTTGTGGAGGGTACGCTGAGAGTAATCCACAGACTACCCCTATTCGGGGGGTTTCCGCCCTCTTTTCCCCTCACTTTGTGAAGGTATAGTCTCTGGTGGCCCCTGTCAGTGTGGCGAGGTACTGTCGGGCCTACACTGCCTCTTAGTGGTCCGGCGTCTCGGGTGGAGGAATCAGATCGACTCTGGTCTGACCTGCATTTCTTCCTCCTCACTATTATGTTATTGGTGCTGGGATGACAGGGCGCGATTGGTTCCGACGGGTCGACTGGGCCTTGACCGCTTCCGGGGTCTTTCCCTCACTACTACTCTAATATTTTTTATTTTATATATTTTTTAAATACTCAATTACCGATGTATACAATTCTAAATATTATTTTCTTTTTTTTTTTCTTGAAGTTTTTTGCTGTAAAGCTTTTTTCTTCTTCTATTTTTTATTCTCTTTAGCTATGCTTCAATTTTCTTTAAACTAGTTAATTTCTAGCATCCTACGTCTATCTTTATCTATTTACGATATTGCTATTTTCTGTTTCAATAGCTGTAAGGAATTATATATTCTATCTCTAACTAACTCTTCTGTAAGACATGCATCAAACCGAATTTTTGAAATAAATATATATATATATACGGGCTTCAGACCTAAGGCTTAGCCAAATGGCTTTACTGCTCTAATTTCTTATCAATCATGATTTTTTTGGGAAAATTTAACTTAGGAGTGGATTATAAAAGATAAATAACCTATTAGGTTTAATATTAGGTTTAAAAGCAATTAATTGCACGTTATTTAGGATTTTAAGACCTACGGGAACTGGGCTAAACCTCTAGTCTGAAGACCGCTTAATCCATATTATATGACATGTCATGAAATTTAAAAAAAAAAAGAATGATGTTTTTAGGGTGCTGCTTTACAGTAGGAGTAGACTCTCGCAAATTCGGCTCTTTTAAGATCGGGCTACTTTTTAATTCGGGCAGCGGTTACATTTGAAAAAAGTATGTTATCATTTTTCAAGTTTGATTATGATTATCAAATGAATCAAATGTGCTCAAATTTGGCATGGTTTGTCTTAGTTTTGATGTGATTTTGCATTATTGATGGATTTTCATGCAATTGAGTATGTAAGCTCAATATCTACACTGAGAAAAAAAGAGGGTGCGATTAACATTTTTTCCTCATAAATTTAACACTTTTTAGGTGTAAAATTATATCAACATTTTTTAATGTTAATTTTACACCCTATTAAGGGTAAAATTAACATGAAAAAGGGTATCTTTAACCCCGAATACACCTAAAAAAGGTAATATTTACACCGATTTCGGATCAATACTGCAGGGTAAAATTAACATTTCCGGAATGTTATTTTAACTTTTTCGGATTTCTCTCAGTGTATATGCACATGAATAAAAAATCGTTGCATTTCCAAAAATTTGTCGCCCGAATTTCTGTCTAATTCGGCTGACATTTCGGTCCCATATGACCGAATTTGAGAGAGTCTACTGTATTTTACAACAAATAATTAAATAAGCATTACAATCATTACAACGTTAACTTTTTTTGAGCAGGTAACAAAAAATAATAAGTATTTTATGGGTATAAGGGGGTAAAGGTGGTAAGATAATGTGGTGTAAAAAACTAAAGAACGTCTTACAAGAAGTCTTGAGGGCTATTATAATATGAAAAATTATAAAATTAAATTAAATTTACTGAATTAGTTCACTGTTCTGTATTTTTTGTGGACTTGTAAAATAATAGAAACAAACACCTGTTTAGGGGCAAATTTCTTGTAAAATTGCCAATGAAATATTATTATGATGATTGATTATGATACTTTACCGTTTCAGTGTGAAAACACTTTTATTATTTCACAAAACTATTACAAATTTCTATTTAAATTCAAGCTTATAAAACACAATAAACAATTCTTAATTTTAGTCTATTTTATTCGCTTCGCAATGACTGGAAGAATTTAATGTCGAAAACTTTTGACATATCCAGTGAGGCGCGAAGAAAAAGAAGAAGAAGACTGTACGACAAAAGCAAAAACAAATGCCGCCATAGGAGGCGTCTGAAGAAAATTTGAGGAAATCTTCAATATATTGAATAAAACTGTGTAAAAAGGTGAAAATCAGAAAATGAGTGCGTTCCTGGAGTTCATTGAGATGGACAATTTCAAGTCCTACAAGGGAAATGTGTGTATTGGACCTCTAAAAGAATTCACAGCTGTCATCGGACCAAATGGATCGGGTTGATTATTTTTTGCCAAGAAAACTATATAAAATTATTTTGTGACTACTAAATACTTAACTATTCTTTGTCCAGGAAAGTCCAACTTCATGGATGCCATCAGTTTCGTGATGGGAGAGAAGACCAGTGTGCTCCGTGTGAAACGCCTTAGCGATTTGATTCACGGAGCTGCCATTGGGAGGCCTGTGGCCAATTCTTGTTCAGTCACTGCCAAATTCCTCCTTTCTGATGGTAGCAGGATCAACTTCCAGAGATCTGTTATGGGATCATCATCCGACTACAAAATCAACGGATCGGTGAGTTTTCAAATGTATTTGAATTTATAGAAAAAAGGAGCAAAAAATTCATTATACCCAAGTAACATTATTTCTCAACATTTCTAAACTTATTCGCATAAGAGTACAAAAGTTTTCAAACAGTGGCTTAATAAATGAAAGATTTATATAAAATAGTTGCAGTTATCTTTAAAAGTTCAGTTCTGTAAAACTAGATATAATTTCCCTAAATTTTCAAAATTAAAAATTATAATTTTTGTATAATGGCGTCTACACACTAGTAGAATTTTTTTAAAAAATGCCTTTTTTAAACAATTCTCACGTTTCTGCCTATAAGGATAGGGGAAATTTTCTTTAAAAAGGCATTTTTTAAAGAAATTTCTACTAGTGTGTAGACGCCATAAATCAAAAAGTATAAAGCGATCTTCAGAGTTAAGGGGCTCAATTCTGAGACCGAGATCAAGATCAAAATTTCAAGCTGTCAAATATTTCCAAGATCAAGATTTTATATTCTAACGCGTAACATTAATGGAACTTAAAATGTCTTAGCTAAGAACCAAGATTTCAAGATTTTCCACACTTTAACGACACGTCACTTCTGACAAATATCTTAAATTTTTTGTCGAATTTGATGAAATTTCGCCGTATAAATTAGAAAAATTAATTATATGTTGTATTAAATAGTATAATACAGTCCATAATTGGGAATAAAAGAAGTGCAAACAAAACTTGTGACATGTGAAAACCCTAAAATGCTTATTCAAGATGTGATTCTTTTGCAGGTATTTTCAGGGTGTTGTACTTCGAAACGTACATCTAGAAATATGTACCATTACGATTAAATTACAAGACCAAATATAGCATTTTTCATAGTCATTTTCTCTTCTTGTATCATCTCTTTATAGAAATATTCCTCATCAAAAACAATTTCCGCATGAAACTTTTAAAATTGTTAGTATCTTGAAAATTCCAAGCACCTCCGAGAGGTTCTTGGAATTATTTCAAGAAAACAAGAAATTTGACGTCTTTAAATCTTGAAATATTGGTTCCAGAATTTCAAATCTTGATATCCACACGGTTTGTGTCTTGGATTTCAAGATTCCAAGACATTTGACAGATTTGACATCTTGATGATCTTGATTTTTTGATTTCAGAATACCAAAATCTTGAACTTTTCTGGATCTTGATCTTGATCTTGGTCTCAGAATTGAGGCCAAGAAATGTGAGCCTTAGGTACCTTAGGAAAAATGAGTAAACCTTAGGACAGGATAGACTAAAGTTGATTAACTATGATGTACTCAAGATTTCAGCTAGGGTCGAAGGAGGCAAGATTAGAATTCGAAAGACGGGGAAGTGGCAGATACACATAGCGGTCTACTTATACTTAAAAGCACCAGTGAGCAGAAAAGTCAAATTACTAAAATCATTTTAACAAAATAGTACAGACTTTAAGAAAAATGCTCGGTTGTTAGATTATCGTCCAAGCTATCTGATCGACATTATTTTTCTATAATTCATATAATCGTTGTTTTTTTTTTTTTGCTTATTCATATTAGTGTCATTATTCTGGAGTTTGCTGGAAAATTTTGCCAAAACTTTAACTACCGTAAATGCGTGTCATTTTCCTTTAATTTGTCATTTAAAAAAATTTGCCTTCCAAAAGAAAATCACTATAACTTCATTATTTAGGCTTCAATATCTCCCAATTCATAAAAGTCTGTAATATTTGACGTTTTCCTCGCAATTCTTAGAGAGAACATTTGTAAGGGATGTATAGATGGGACAAAGCAAAAACAGGAGTATTTTTTTAATTGTGATTTCCAGTTGAATAAGATTTTGATTTTGTGAAATAGTTATGCTTTTCCAAGAAAAGATGAAGAGAATATATGCAGCATATGCCCCATGTACGTTCATTATCGAAAATGAACGTAATCTTACTTAGAAATTTAGACAAAATAAGCAGCTTGACAACTTATTATTTTACGAAAATCTAGAATCCAGTCTAGATCTAGAAATCTTTTTAATATGTAAATTTTCTTTTTGGTACAAAATGGGTCAAGCAATAGAGCATTCGTTCTATTATGTATAAAGGCCCAAATAGACCCAGGCTGATCCTCGAGAGTATCTAGCCTTAAAAATTCTATAATAAAGTATTAGGAATTTATGCACAGGATCTCTAACTGATGATTCTAAGCCCTAAGTTAATGACAGTTTGGGATGAAGCTTTATTGCTAAAATTTCACAGGCTAAATATTCTCGAGGATCAGCCTGAGTTTGTTTGGGCCCTAAGTGACCCGGATTCGAATCCCATTCCATCCAAAGGACTATCAGTCTTTAGAGAATTAATGGTATGCTTTTGAAAATTTCCAGTTTTACCATTTTTATTTAATGAAAATTTACTTAAGGGTTACGAGGGTCAAGAAGACTAAAAAGCTGAATTTTTTTCCAAATTTCTTTTCCAGCATAATAAAAAAAATATAAGCCAAGTCCTTAAGGCCTCTACACATTGGGAGCAATTTTCGCCAAAAATTTCATTTTTGAAGAAAATTGTCTGCACTGCTGTGGGCAGAACTGTCAAAATTCTGTCAAAAATGCAATTTTTGACGAAAATTGCTCCCAATGTGTAGAGGCCTTTAGGCATAAAAAAATCAACATTTAAACTATATTTTCTGAATTTTATTTCAAAAATTTTCAAAATTCAGCTATTGGGCCATATTATCTGATATTAACAATGCAAATATTTTCTGTTAGGTGATGAATTAAACTAGTCCTCGAACGAAGAATTTTATGTTTGATCATAATTTATTCTATATGGTGTCCCATAAATTACGCAAGATTTAAATTAAATGAAAACACATTTTTTTCTCAATTAAATTTTTTTATAAATTGAAAAATAAAAAACATAAGATAGGGTTTCTCGCAGTGGTTCTCGCAATTTTAATACTCAATTTGCTGAGTTCAATTTAAAATTAAATTGTGAAAATCCTAGTGTAATAGCACCGTAAGAGCTCGAATTACATAAACTTTTTATTATGTTGCAAAAATTTTAGAGAAAAATATGCTGTTTTTAGATTGTTTGACCCACGTAACCCCTTAAGGGGTTACATGGATCACGCAGCCTAAAATCAGCATGTTTTCTTTCATTTTTGTCAACGTAATAAAATTAATTCAATTTAAGCTCTTAACTATGTAAAAATACAACATTTTTTAACTGCATTTTTTCAAATTTTCAATTAACAATTTTAAAACTTTAGCCAGGGGGGTGACATTAGCTCTCAAAAATGCGACCAGTTTTAGTAAAATTTTTTTCCTGTTTTCGTACACATTTCATGAGATATCTTCAAAACTACGTAGGTTGCAAATTTGGGGTTTTCGGTTGCCTAATCTATATTAAATTGGCTTTTATTCTGTATTTGTATTATTTGATAATTGATTCTACAATGACAGAAAATAGCTAATAAACTCAAAAGTTTTTTCGGCACGCTAGAAACATATGGGAAACATAGGAAACGTCATGCCCCTGACTTTAGCACTTGGAACTTGCCACGATTGGCACCTAATATTTGGAAACGTCTTTTTGAAGAAAACTTAATTTTCGGTAGTCACGATTACTCTCACAGAGTAGATTAATCTAACGTAAAATTTTTTTTCCCATTGCAGCTTTGATAACAATTTATTTTGCAAGACGAAATGTAGTGCAAAATACGCTGAAAATCATATTTTTTGTATTAAATTTTCCCAAAAATCCATTTTTTTAATCATCAAGTTCAAGTACGGGTTTAACTCATGTACTAACAGGAAATAATTGGTTTTTTGAGGTCAGATGAATCTACTCTGAATAATTGTTAGGTATTAACGAAAAGTAGTTTTTTTTAATAAACCTTTCCGGCAATCGGGTCCAACGGCCATATTTTTATTTTTTTAATACAATTGTCAAAAAATACAGTTTAAGTGTTATGCTTTTATAAGCCTAGGAGCTTGAATTAAATAGCATTTTTATTATGTTGAGAAAAAAAGTTAGAAAATATGCTATTTTCAGCTTTTTTGACCCGCATAGCCCTCAACAGATCAAAGTTCAAAGTCAATATACGACCTCAGCTTTAATTACGTATTCTTAAATTTCACGTCTGACTGCTCCATTTGATGGCTTTAAATAAACTTTTCTTGGTGCTAAAAACGATTTTTAGAGGTCTCAAGTACGACTTTTCTAAAACAAATTCTAAACCGCTGTTTTTACTTTATGCGTGGCTTTTTATATTTTCGTTATAAATCCTTAAATATCCTTTTATTCTATGAAAAAGATTACGTGACTTCTTTCTTTTCAAAAAATATATTACTGAATAAATTTATTACTGAAACTACGTTATAAAAAGAAATCAAAATGAGTTACGAAATATTTGCCCTTTTTTACGCTTTTTTTAATTTTTCAATGTAGAGTAGGGCAACAGCCTTGCCCTGCCCCCCTTCTATTGGGCTCTTAATTGTTTTTGAATTTCTATAAGCTTCTTCTTGTATTGACACTACAAACGAGCAGTAAAACATCAAATTTGAGAAGTGACTAAATTTACAACTTTAAAAGCAGTAGAATTTTCATGCAACTTTCGATCATGATGGATTGAAAAATTAAGCCCATTTTTAAAAAGATTTTTATTTTTTTACTGATCAAACTTAATTTTTTTTGCTAACCAAATATATATTTTTTACTTCTCATTTGTTTTTGTCTTCTTTGACGCTTCTAGGGGGGGGCAGCTGCCCCCCCCCCCCCTGCTCCTAGCTGGGTACGCCCATGGGACCTTAGCAATAGTTCTTTACAAGAAATAATTGTTGATACACAAAACATTTACCAACAAACTTTTCCTTAATCCCATTTTTTTCCCAAACGTATGACTTATTTCGGAACGGAGGGAGTATTTTTTACGCCTTATGAGACAATATTCATTAAAAAGAAAATAATTTATTAGTAAAATTTGCCAAATCCATCTCGAATCAAGAGCAAAAAGCAATTGAGGAGCTCAGAGCAAAAAAACGCTATTTTAATAGGGAAATGCATACGACTTAGAGTTTTTTTGGTTTCAGCGCCTCAATTGACCGGTCAATTGCTTTTTACTCTTTTCTCAAGGTACTTATAATCAGAAAATTTTACTAATATGTCATTTTCTTTTTAAAGAATATTGTCTCATAAGGCGTAAAAAATATCAAATTACAGTAGTCTCTCAAATCTGAATCTCTCAAATTCGAACGACGCGACCGACGTTTGGATTCAAAATGTCAATTGTGGGGTTATGTTAAAAAAATTCGTATTCTGGATGAGTAACAATCATACTTATGTGCTTCTTCCTGAATGTTTACATACATTATGATCGTATAAAATGAAAAGGAAGTATGTTACAACCGTTACAACTAAGACTTGTGAGAAAGTACGGGTATTTAATTCAAAAGTACAATTTAATCTCACATAAATTTCGTTAGTTTTGAAAAAATCGTTCGAATTTGGGAGGTGAGAAATGTCAAAAATACCCCCGAGCGTTCTAATTTAGGAGACTTTACTGTAGTGCAAAAATTGGTTTGGTGCCTCAATTTTTTTCACGTGTAAAAAGGCAATGAAGGCGTAAAAAAGCAATAACCATGTAGAAAAACCCAGTTTGTTCGCTATGATTGTGTTGTCATAAACTCATTGCAAAACAAAAGAAAAAAAGAAAATAGATATTCCATTAGATATTTCTCACAAAACAAAATAAATTAACTCTTTCCGGACCACAGCATATACTGCAAGCCAATTTCACCATTTTTTTTAATCAAAAATATCTAAGCTCAGGAATCCATTGGGCTCCTGCAAAAAATATCTTACATTTGGACATCCTTATAGTTTTTAATCATCCACAAGAATCGGATTTTTATCAGTTCTGAATAATTAAAAAACATTGTTTTTCATAGAATATTCATATGCTGCTTTGGGTACTCAGAATCCCAAAAGAGACGAACGAGTTAAAAACAATAATCAGAAATAATCTTTCCAAATTAATAGGCGGACTTTAAATATTTTGGTTCTTGTAAGACAACTTTTTTTTGTTTTTTTTTTTGGGTATTTTATGTGCAGTCAGTAAATTCGGGAAAGTACATCATCGAACTGGAAAAATTGGGTATAAACGTGAAAGCGAGAAATTTCCTGGTGTTTCAAGGAGCAGTTGAGAGTATTGCGATGAAGAATGCCAAGGAGCGAACGACTCTGTTTGAAGAGATCAGTGGTTCTGGTGCACTCAAAGATGACTACAATCGCACCAAGCATGAGATGCAAATGGCCGAGGAGGAGACACAATACACGTATCAGAAGAAGAAGGGCATAGCAGCTGAACGTAAAGAGGCCAAATTGGAGAAACTTGAGGCTGATCGATATGCCAAAATCAAGGACGAATATGCAGAATTGCAGGTGATTTACAATCTCTTCAAATTGCATCACTGCGAAAAAGATATTGTAGCGCTAAATCAGGAACTTGAGGGAAAGCAGCAGGAGATTCAAAATGTCGAACAGAAGAAGGAACAGGCTGATGAGGCGTTGAAGGACAAGAAGAAAGAAGGTGGAAAGATTAGTAGGGAATTGGCTAAATTAGATCAAGATATTCGTGAGGTGGAGGCGAATATGAGTAAAAAGCATCCGGTGTTTATAAAGGCAAAAGAGAAGGTTACTCACACGCAGAATAAATTGGATGCAGCCAAGAAGACGCTTGATCAGGCCAATAGGGCAGATCAAGCTCATCAGGCGGACATTGATAAATTGGAGAATGATCTGGCGGCAATTCAGGAGAAAAAGAGGAATTATCAAAATGAAGTAACTGGACAATCACGAAAGAGTGGAGTGAATGTGATTATGGAGCAGAATCAGATGCAAGAGGAATATGATCGATTGAAGCAAACAGCTGATGCTACAGCGGCTAAGTATCTCTCCCAGCTGGACTCCGTGAATCGCGAGCAAAAGTCAGATCAGGATTTACTGGACAGTGAGATGAATAAAAAGAGTAACATTGATGAGCAGATGAAGAAATTCTCATTGGAGAAAGATGAGGTTCACAAGAGGAAGATGAAACTGGAGGATCACATTCAATCGAGTGAATTGGCTCTGCAGGAGCAGAATCGTATTAAGATGGAATTGAAGACGGACGTTGGGACGTCCAAGGATCGCATTGCTGAGCTCCATCGGGAGCTAGAGGATGTTCGGGAGCAACTTGGTGATGCCAAGGTGGATAAGCATGAGGATGCTCGAAGGAGGAAGAAGGAGGAAGTGGTGGAGTTGTTTAAGAAGGAGGTTCCTGGAGTATATGATCGCATGATTAATATGTGTCAGCCCATCCATAAGCGCTACAATGTGGCCATCACAAAGGTCCTGGGCAAGTACATGGAGGCAATTATTGTCGACACGGAAAAAACTGCACGTAGATGCATTCAGATTCTCAAGGAACAAATGCTCGAGGTAGAAACATTCCTTCCGCTTGACTATCTCCAAGCAAAACCACTGAAGGAGCGTTTGAGGAATATTTCAGAGCCACGAAATGTCAGACTTGTCTATGATGTCCTTAAATTTGATCCGCCTCAAATTGAACGAGCAGTTCTTTTTGCCACAAACAATGCTTTGGTTTGTGAGACTCCGGAGGATGCCATGAAGGTGGCCTATGAGATGGACAGAAGTCGCTACGATGCCCTAGCACTAGATGGTACTTTCTATCAGAAGAGTGGCATTATCTCTGGCGGGAGTCATGATTTGGCCAGAAAAGCTAAAAGATGGGATGATAAGCACATGGCACAATTGAAGGCACAGAAAGAGAAACTCAATGAGGAGATGAAAGAATTGCAAAAGAAATCTCGCAAGCAGGGAGAACTAACGACTGTCGAGAGTCAGATCAAGGGACTGGAGAATCGTCTCAAGTACAGCAAGAATGACCTCGATGCCAGCAACAAATCTATGGATGACTATGATCGTAAATTGGCTAAATTGGATGCAGAACTGGCGGCAATTGGGCCAAAGATCTTGGCTATAGAACAGAGGATGCGAAAACGCGAGGATACCATCCAGCAGATAAAGGTAGGTGGATCGTTTTCATACATTTTTTTATAAATCGTTTTTTCTTGAACTCGGGGGGAACATTGTCTCACTTTATTGTTAAAAAAAAACCGTATGCAAGGACGTAACAAAAAATTGGTTTTGTTAAATCTTATAAGTCTTACAAAAAACCCAAAAGGATTAGGGTAAAGTGATACAAGTTGGACATAGTGTTACAAGTTGGACAATTGGCTCATAATTTGTTCCAGTCTACTTATAAGTATCGATGTTCCAAGTTTGAAGTGCGATATTTTCGATACTAATTGACTTTTTTCTTATACTCTTTTTTTCCGAAGGGTTGTTTAGAAACTTGGCTAGCTATTTGTCGTCTTTTGTTTTACTAAAATAAGTTTTAATACGTTTAAAAATGAATTGATATGTAGTGGTGAATTTGACTCTTATTTTGGACAACTTGGTTATTAATTCGGACAACTTGGCTGTAAATTTGGACAGCTAATCCGCATCAATAGGATGCCCATTGTTCTTCATTTCATGAACCAATCTTACCAAGTCCTCTTCCTGGTCATGTAAAGGAAACGTAGAATATCACAAAAACCCCGAAAACTTTCCATATCATTCCTTTAAGTAAGTTGACTTCGGTACTCCAATTACGTGCGGATTCGCTCATTCCCTGGCCTTTCCGGGAGCCTTTCAAGGCATTTCTCGCTACATCTCGTTCGTAGAGATAATGCTCCTTTGTTTCTCCAGGCATTTGTCCAACCTAGTCATCACAAAAGCTAAAACTTCACGAAATTTCGTGAGAAAAAGACCTGTCCAAAATAAGGAGTATCACCTCACTGGTAAATGTCCTAAAAAATTTCCCATTTTTCACACGAAAAATTTAATTCACAAGGCAAATCTCACTTCAGGTCAAATGTATAAATCACCACTAACGTGAATCAACACAATATTCCATGAATATTCAATAATATCACTCAAAATAAGCGAAGAAACAATGTTAGTACTTCATCACAGCTAAATAAGACTGAAGTAAACACGAAGTTTTGTCATATTTCTCGTAAGCAATTGCTCACACTGAATTTTCAACAAAGCAATTTTAATTCAAATCATATTCAAAATTTAACGTATTTAGTGTTAAAATCTTCCAGAAAGAACAATTATTTATATAGAATTCATTATTCTTCAAATATTGGAATAAAAATCCATTATTTTAATCAATTTATTTTTAGTGTCCAATTTTATCCTCAAAGTGTCCAAAATAAGAAACTGGACAAAATTATGAGCCTTTCCCCTATCTCCAGTTTAAAATTTCGTCTGGAATTCTGGTGGCAATTAGCACCCCAAAAGTGGCTATATCTACCCAGGCCGGGGCAAGTGTGGCCAATGTGTTATACTTTTTTCATTATCCTCTCTAGAAAAACTCAAGGATTTTAGAACCTTGGACTACACTGTTTCATACAGTCAATATCTTAATGCTATTTATGAAACATAAAAACATTTGACAAACCTTATCATTTTTTCACAAATCACGCGCGAAAAAAAGCTTCATTTGCTGGCTAATCTACCCCGGTCTCCCCTATATACGATGAGTCACATTTATTGAAAAACATAGGAAAAATCTAGTCATTACGAAGCTTCTTGGGACCCTGTAAAGCATAGGCACTGGGCACCTTCCCCTATGCAGATTTTTCAAATAAAATCTATAGCCTTTTTCGGTCTAAGAAATTTCTTTTGGAGCATTATTCTTCGGCCAAATGCAATTTCCTCTAAGAAAAATTACTCAGATGTTTTTGACTAAATCCATCAAAATCAGTTCCGAAATGGAGCAAAGAACAGAATTTCTTAAAGGAACAGTTCCTAAATGTTTTTTCAACATATCTAAAGACTCAAGGTCCTAGAAAAGGTTTTTATTGATTTTTTAATTAAGCTCAAATTCAAAACGATTGGCTTAAATTATTTTTTTTTTGTTTTTTTTTGGAAAATATGTATGTATTTTTTTGTATGTATGTATTTTTATTACCAACATGTGCCTTTACATTAGCCCCCCGGTCATCCTTGTTTTCTGTTTTTGAATTTGAAACACGTTTCTTTAAAATTCAACTTTTCACAGAAAAATATCGGATAAATTTTCGATTAAGAAGAACACACGATTTAAAGTTTTTTTTGCTAATTTTATTCGAAATGTTTTTGGTTTCTAACGTTTCTAAGATCTTTTATGTGAATTTTTCGAAATTTCGAATTATTTTTTTCGATCAAGGTGAACATGAACAATGTTGAGGATCGCGTGTATGCGGATTTTTGTCGCCGGATTGGAGTGACAAATATCCGGGAATATGAGGAGCGTGAATTGGTGATGCAGCAGGAAAGAGCCAAGAAATTGGCAGAATTTGAGCAGCAAATTGACAAGATTATGACTCATTTGGATTTTGAGCGTAGTAAGAATACGAAGAAAAATGTCCAGCGCTGGGAGAGGACAGTACAGGATGAGGAAGATGCTCTGGATACATTTAAACAGGCAGAATCGCGTTATAGGGCAGAAATTGAGTCAGACAAGAAGCATATTGAGGAGTTGAAGCAGGAGAAGCAGGCAAAAAAGACCCAAGTGGATCAGATGGAGTCAGATACGGCCAAGGCACGCAGAGATGTGGCTCAGTTGGCCAAGGAGCTGCATAATTTGGGTACACAATTGAGTGCGATAGAGGCAAAGATTGAGACGAAAAAGAGTGAAAAACATAGTATTTTGCTTCAGTGCAAAATGGATGATATTGTCATTCCAATGCTCAATGGCAATATGAATGACATCATGCAACCTGGTCAGGAGGGGGACAATGTGTCCACATCTGGAACAAATACCACCATAGTGTACGCACGAGAGGCACAACTTGAGATTGACTACGGGAAATTGAGGAGAGATTTGAAGGATGCCCGGAATGCTGATGCGGTGAAGAAGAAGCATGATGAATTGCAGAAAGAATTGCAGAATAAGCAGGATTTGCTGGAGAGTATTCAGACGCCCAATATGAAGGCTATGCAGAAGTTGGATTTGGTGTCGGAGAAAGTGGCTTCGACCAATGAAGAATTTGAGAATGCCAGGAAGAAGACAAAGAAGGCCAAGGCAGCATTTGAAAGGGTCAAGAATGATCGTACCAATAAATTTATTCAGTGTTTCAATCACATCTCTGATGCCATCGACGGCATCTACAAATCTCTGGCTCGCAATGAAGCTGCTCAGGCTTATTTGGGTCCTGACAATCCCGAAGAACCTTACCTGGGGGGCATCAATTATAACTGTGTGGCACCTGGAAAGAGATTTCAAGCTATGGCAAATTTGAGTGGAGGAGAAAAAACCATTGCTGCTCTAGCGCTACTATTTGCCATTCACAGCTACCAACCCGCTCCATTTTTCGTCCTTGATGAGATTGATGCAGCTCTGGATAATACCAATATTGGCAAAGTGGCTTCGTACATTCGACAGAAGACACAGAATCTTCAAACCATTGTCATTTCACTGAAGGAGGAATTCTATTCTCATGCTGACATCCTCATTGGCATTTGCCCGGATTCAGGTGAATGCGACTGTCTCATATCACGCGTTTATTCATTTGATCTGAAAACTTTTGAAGTTTCCGATTTGTAATATTCTTGAATAGAGATTTAGTCTTTTTTAGAATTTAGAAAAAATAAATAAATAAATTCTTCGAAAAATTTGCACCGAAGATCTAATTGTAATCTAATTTTATGTCATTTGTAATGTAACGTCATATTCCAG